>NW_024582398.1:2145084-2318177 GCF_018398535.1 Haplochromis burtoni
AGACTATGATACAGTAACTTTTAATGTTTAAATACATCCAGTTTAAAGTTTCAAAGTCCAAATGTGCAGCTATAATATTAGAAATAAACAGATTAAAATTTCCTTCAACTTTAGTCTCTCATCCCATTTGCAACAATGTTGCCTTTTACTGTCACATTTTTATGTTCTTTATAGATTCTTATAACTATTTTATTATCATCAACTGACAGCCTCTCTGATTGGAGGAAGAGGCATCCATAAGGATAATTTTGTGCAGAAAAAGTCTATGATGTGTGAAACTCGTGAGTGCGCAATAACTGTGAAGCAGAAAGCCTGGCTTAATGGCGCATTTATCCTCACTGCATTGGTTGCTTCATTCACCGATGGTGACATCATCACACAGCCACATCCATTTATACTCACTGTTGCAGCACGGTTGTCTGAGAGCTGCAGAATGTCTCTCCATGAGTTCTGTGCCATCTGGGAAACCCTCTGCTCCTCCATACATGTAAATATAAATGCTTTACAGGTGGTTTCATCTTAGCTCAAGCTCATCCACCGTATGTCTGACTTGGATCTTAGGTTTCGTCAAGGCAGAGAACCTGACTTTTTTTTTAACTTCTTTCAGTTTATCCCTCTGGTCTGGCAAGACTAGCACAATGTCTATCAGACCAATTACTTACAGGATTTATTGATATTACACTGTCAGAACTATTTTCATTAAGAGCATTTATTGTTTGAGAGTCAGTCAGTGCAGTGTGGGAGACCCACTGTTTGGTAAAACTACAGAGTATGATAGGATACCAAATATTTGGAGAGGAAAGTTAGTGTAGTTTTATTACATAATAGACATTTGACAGTCAGCCACATACTAATCTACATATGAATTGTACCTACAGGCAAAAAAAATAATGGTGTTATGTTGCATTATAAAAATAACATATTATTAAACTGGTTTGCAGCATGTTTGTGGGTTTGTGTAACATAATTGTGCAACCATGTTGGGCCATGATCATTTACAGAAAAGCCTATGCAGATCTATAAAGCTTATATTCAGTAAAATATAATATTCTAAATCCAGTATAAGGTAACTATTCATGACTAAACAAGCAGGAAATGTTTAGGAGTTGAACACAGATCAGGTAAGTCACATCCAAATCAGGCCACTGGGAATATAATGAGGATGTCACATGAAATTGGATCGTATTAGTCATATTAAGATGCTGATTGAGAAAATAGCTTTCCAGAGCCTTAAAGAATGAATAGTGGAGGTCATAGAAAACCAAACTTCGACAGTGCAGTCATTTAAACCCCCATTAGAGTTTCCAAACTTGTGTCTAACTATAGCTCTGCGTGTGTTGCAGAATATGTGGAGAGCAAAAGTGAACTGTTCATAAAGTTTCCCACTGTACATTATCACCTACTGCCTGGAAGAGTTTTTCAGTGTACAGTAAAAAAAAAAAATGTCCACAGAGAGACATAATGCAAAACCGTCCTGCTCTGCTGCTCATATTTTATTCATGCTTTGGATGTGCAGCGCCTGATTGGGTGTCCTCCACTATTTTTTCCCTTCTTCTTCTTCTTCACATTGTTTGTTGTTTTTCATTTGAACAGAATAATGCATTACAGTGTTTTCCATCAAACATGTACCGTGGCGCTGACAGTGGTGCAGATGCTCATTAGGGAAGGAGTTCAGCCCTGCTGGGCCAGTTAGAGTGAAATCTAATGTGACACCTTAATGACCTGAAGTCAGCACAGAGGTCTGAGCCAGACACTTTTATGCTGTCTCTGTGTCGTGCATCGTTTCGAAGGAAATTCACTGGGCACCTTCCTCAAATGTGTGAATGTACATACATGCATCTTCCTTGTCATTTGTGAGCTGCTGTGAGTTGATAATCCACAGTTTGCCTTGTGATGGCTCTGCTCTTCACAGAGTCCCTCCTTCATTATTGACACAGGAAAGCTGTTTGCCCACCACCTCACCACCCATGATGACTCATACTGAGCTGAACTCTCCTCTGTTCATCACTTCGCACCAGCCACCCTCCCCAACTCTCCTATTCATTTTCTCCTGACCTACTTAGACATACAGTGTTAGAATTTGGACAGGAACAAATTTTCTGTATTTCTGGCTATAATCTACCATACAGGGCAGAAAATATAACAGTGATCTAGTTGATGGAACTGGTCAAGAAGCTGATACTTGTAGATTCAGCTGCATTACCTTTTCTACTCACTTTTTTAAAGCTGTTATTGATATTGCAATTTCATGTGGTATTGAAAATGAAATTCCCGACTTCAGATTCCACTGTGAGGTATCCAAGATTTGATGGTGATATCTAAGCAGATAATAACAGTTGTTGGAAATTCTCACACGCGTTTTTGTGTTTTTATTAGTACTGGTAATTGGTAATTCCAAAATGCAGTGATATGAAAATGTTTTAACGGAACATTAAACATAAAAAATGCTTGGGGTTAGAAATGGTGGCGTTACATTGTTTTTCCAGTAGACCGGCTCTAAATTTACAATGTTGCCGCTTATTTTGTGTTGCCCAGTTTTTGTGTAATTTTGCATACCTCAGCATACCTTTCTCCCTGCTTTCCTTCCTTATGAATGACTTCTTGACAGCCACCGAAACCATTTCTTAAGACACTTCAGTGAACAGTAGATGAACCTCTCAGGTCCTGTAGGACTTTCAGATAATGTCCATCTGCTGTAGATAGTTTCACACCTGCCACTTCTCTTGTCTTCCACTTATCCAGTTTTCTCAATTCTTTTTAACGCCACACTGCACCTCATGCAGCATTATACCAAGTTTGAGTTAATAGCTCTTTGCAAATCACCTTATTGGTGGAAAAATAAATTTTTAATGCCTGTTAAACTGTGTTATCCTTTGGAAATTTTCATAGATTTGCCTAAAGAGTGCTAGTAACAAATAGTAACTAGTAAAAAATTATGTAACATGTAGACACAACATGGGCTTCTCACACTTTTGCACAATATTGTATCAGTCAAACATGTAGCAGTAGCAGCAATACAGGGGAGCTGTCTTCAGAGTCAAGCAAGCCATTTGTTAATGAATTTGTGTAATAAACTACTGGAATCCCTTTTCTGTGCATATCATATTGTGTCTAATCTAATGTGATAGATCCCAGAGACAACACAACAGCAAAAAGTGTGTATGCCTGTATACTTACTGACTGCATTTCGACAACTGAGTGCAAATTATTTGGCTGTGACTGAAGCCCAGTGAGGGTTTTCCACAGCCATTTTGAGGGTATAACTGAAAATGAGCACCTGGGGTTTTTATAATACAGACAAACACACATGTGAGACACACACACGCACACATCCTGACTTTGCCAGCAGCTGCAGGTGAGACCTAGTGAGGCAAGTCTTCACTCCTGTCATATCTCATCACTTGGCCAGACACTGTCTTTGACAGCCTCATCAACCACACAATGAAGATACCTGGGGTAAAAGACGACACAGGCTCTCTATCAAATTGCTGAGGAGAGAAGCAACCGCAAAGTGGGACATAATAATGGACATTATGGAAATGTTTAAGCACCAAGGAAGTTTGATATTTTATATATATATATATATATTACAAAAATGAAGAACATGTATACTGGTGTGTTGTTTTGAATCCCTGCTTTATTATGCGACAAAGACAGTCCTTGAAGTCAGCTGTTTGGTGCAGGCAGACAGGGTTCACTTCACGGCTGATGATGATTGCCTTTATAAATAATGTCAGTGTTTAGGGTCGAACTAAATGCAATATTCATGTCCTGAGGCGTCTGAAGAGAGCACAAATTTCACTAGCATGACAGAGAACGAAAATAAGTTGCACAAGTGCTTGTTGAGCAAAATTCAAAAGTCTTACATAAAGAAAAGACACAAAACTGAGGGAAGTTGGCTGCAGCTGACGCTCTCTGCAAACTTCAGACTTTGTTCTCGACCTTTCATTCATCCACGTTTTTCTTTTCAACCTGTCTCATCAAAATAAACTGTTTGCCTCAAGCTGCATTTACATGGTGAATAGAGCAGATTCACGAAAGAAACAACTTCATTCCCTGTTCAAATTTGTTTGAAACAACAGGCACTTGCTTTGAATACAGCAGCAAAAAAAAAGAAAGAAAAAAAATCAATATCCTGCAAACTGCAAATGGCATTCATTTCAGTAACTCAATTAAATGCGCCCTATTTTTTAGATTGCAGCCTAGCGATACAAATCATTAGTCTTGCTGCGTTAATTATCCTCTCTCTCCTCTGCTCTCATATATATATGTATACACAATACCACTGAAATGCACAATCATACGTATTCTGAGCCTTCCTCAAATCCATTTGCATCTTTTGGAAAGCTATTCACATTTTATAGTATGCTGAATATGAGTCAAGGGTTGTTCCCTAAAGTTTCTTGAAATAAAACATAAGCACCACACGGTCTCCTCTGCGGTTGTCCTGGCTTTGTTCAGTAAAAAAAAAAAACTCTCCACTTTACGGCTGCAATATTCCACAGCTGGCTGCCTCTGCATTTACGTGAAGCGTTTTATGCAGCGTTTTTTCATGCGTACTTCAAGTGAGTCTGAAAGCACAAGCACCACTACCACCACATTTTATACCGTGTTCGTGTTATTTCAGTTTTTTCTCTTGTTAGCAGGTCTCTTCAGACAATCATTGCCGTGTTTGGGGTGGAGGCAGCCACCGGCTGGGCACTATTACAATGCACACAACTCTGTGGCCCTTTAAAATCTGTTAGAGAAAATCACAATGAGATGTCCAAATCAAGCCCTGAGCCTCTGCTGCAAGAGTTATTTGCAAACTTTACTGAGAAGTCCAGTTTTATGTCATCGAGCACTTACAACACCAGGTTAAGTTAGTCAAGACAAGTTTGGTTTTGGTTTTTTGGTTTTTGCTGGTGTTGAAACAGCTTCTCATGTTTTTTTCTGTCTTTCTCTCTGTCCCTATCGGTCTGTTTACTTGTCCCCCCAGCTATATTTTCTTTCTTTTTTTTTTCTTTTCTATTCTCTGCTCAAAATAAAAAATCCTAATAAAGGTCTAAAAAATATGACTATCAAGTGGACCACTATCCGGTCGTTAAGTGATGACGTGACAAATCCTACTTCCGGGCCTAAAGTAGTCTGCGTTTAATATGGCTTTTGTGTTGTTAACATGTTTACTGTTTTGTATTCTATTTAATCTCAAAAAGCTCCAAAAACAGTCAGTGATCACTGTTGACCTCCCTCAGCTTTTATTACCGCTAATCATTTATTTAAGCTCAGTTTTTAAAACCTTAGGATGTAACTACAGCCCAGCCCATGCAGCAGTATATGAATGACTAACCTCGTATTGTGGATGGATTATCTCAGTTGTTCTCCTGGCTGAAGTTTGGTCCTTTTACAGCATCCTGCCATGCGATTACATTTGTTCCTGACCACCGAGAACACTCACGTTAACTTTTATCGAGTGGAAAAAAGTTATCTTGTTTATATTATGCTAACATAGCTGTGTCACTAGCGGTCACGTAGCACATCATTATATATCAGCTAGCCAAACTTCAGTAACCCTACAAACGTCACTGCTGTTTAGTTTTGTCTTCATTTATGTTGGAAGTGATAACAGAGCTGTACGTTTTAATTTGTTTCCAAAACCCTGCAGTCAGGACATGCTATATTGTATTTAGATGGAAGCTAGCGAGCTGACTTCCTGCTAACTTCTAACTCCGTTAAATGTCACGCTGATCATTTTATTAAAGATGAAAGACTTTAGACAGTTTTTCAACTCTCAGTAATGCCATAGTGATCGTTTGACATATGGACCTGCATCGGAGTTTAGGCCCAGACACGGCTAGTAACGTCAGACTTAACGACCGGATAGCGAATGCTGTAATGGTCCACTTGTAAAAGTAAATCTGTTTGGTATTTTTTGGCCTTCAGACAACAGATCTGATTGCTACACTGTCGGACACAGCAGACTACTCCAATCAACTCCAATTCTAACTCCTTCAATAACACTAAGCAAAATGTCGACATAATGCAATTTTAGACTGAGATGAGTCCAAGTCAAGTTTTACCATTTTGATTTAAGGTCTGGTAAAAGGTCAGGCAAATGGACAGAAATATCCATTTAGCCAAGTCCATCACCACTTACACTCTGTAGACAAACAAAATGAGCCGTGCAGTTTCTTAATTTTTGAATCAATTAAATTTAAATAGTGCCAAATGACTACAACAACCTAAATGCACTTTATATTGTAAGGTAAAAACCCTACAATAACAGAAGAAAAACCTCAAAAAAATCACACAACCCCTCCTAGCAGTTCCACAATGACCTGTAAGGGATACTGTTGCAAAGCATTTAAGAATCACGGTATATGATTGCATAAAGCATAGAATTCACCAATGCTTTGCTAACTCAGTAACCACAGAGCTCCAAACCTCCTCTGGCATTAACATCAGCACAGAAACTCTGTACTGTGAGATTCATGGCATGGCTGAGGAACTCCTATCAGTGTAATGTGAATTTTTTTTAAAAACATTTGGGTTAATTTAGTGATCTGACTCTCAGTAGCTCCAAAGTATATCGTTTGCTCATTTGCCTAACAAGCAAAAGCTCCATGATTTAAATCTGAGTGCTTTGGGGTTGGTTCAGGAAGGGCATCTGGTGAACAAATCTGCCATGCAGAGCTACCTGCTGTGGTGACTCCTTGTGAGGAAGAGATCAGCTAAAAATAGTTAGAGATCTGCCTTCCCAGTAGTGCAACAAGGTAGTGCTTTCTTTTTAAGATGAAGTAGGGAGTTCACAGAGGCTGACAGAAATTCTCATCATGTTGGACTTGTGAATGCGGTGGACGGGTGGAAGTCCCATTCCTGTGTCCAAACTTTTATTAAGTGATATTTGGAATGCATCGGGGAAATTTAAACAAATGGCCATGTGTGACAGGTCCAGACCAACCCTTGAGATTGCAAGACAAATTTTACTGTGAAAGGCAAATCCAAATCAAACATCTCATTTGAGATAAGTCCAAGTCAATTCTTACACAGTGATAGCAAACTGGTCGAGTCCTTTAAATTTCTCCATGTGTCACTTATCACAAATCTCACATCTGCAGTCCAGCTGGTGTAAAATTAGAGACATTACTTATTCACTTTAACATTTACAATCACGCCACCACCTTAAGCACAGTGGGATGATTGGATCATTTGCAGATGCCATTTGTGGCTTACTGCAGGAGGTCACAAGCAAGCGCTACATGAAAGCATTACTATGAAAGGTGAAGTTTAAGCAAAAGGCTGAGAGAGTGGAGGGGAGAAAGGCAAAAAGGAAGTGAAGCAGGGGTGAATTAGAAAAAACGATAGAACATAATAAAGGAGCGGCATAATTGTGACAAGCTTTGACAGTATTATGGAACCAGCAGCAGCATGGCTCCTGCTCTCGGCACACAGTAGCAGCATTGTCCATCTTTCAGATCCCAACAAAGAGCTGGGGTCCTCTGTGGTCCGTTCCTCCCTCCCCTTCTTCCACCCCTCACCAGGGATGGATGTTGCTCTAATGCTGCCCACACAAGCTTGGCAGCTTTCTTTTCTCCCTCCCTCCAAGGACCTTGGCAAGTTCTTTGTACTTATATTTCTGCTATTCCTGTGCTATCTGAGGTTTATTTTAAAAAAGACGAGATAAGAAACACTCCAGGAAGACTTCTACACAGATTGCACATTAAAAATGCCAACACTTCCTTTAGCTGGTGCAGCCCTCTGTATATATATATACATATAGGTGTAGGTGTGAAAGATGTTCTTCACTTTTCATGGGGAAAAAGTGAATGACAGGATTTTCATCATGTTATTTTTTTTTTCCATATCTGTAGTTTGCAGTGGCATACAGTGATGTTCATGCAGCCACATCCTTTATGCGATGAGAGCACTATAAATGCAGTCCATTTATGTTTTGTCACCACAAAGCCTGATCTAACATAGTGAAAACACATTTTAGAAGAGTTGTGCTTCTGCCACGGCGTTTCTCTCCCTTCTCTATCCCTGCCTTCTCTGCTCTTTGATACAAAACAAATCGATACAAAGGAAGAGAAAAGCAATAGTGTGTCAGAGTGTGTCTCTCTGAAGAAATGTGGCTTAAATTCCAGAGATTACATTTAACTGGGGAAATGTCAAGGTGGATAACATTACCTGTTACCTATCCGGGGTTCACTCTCAACTTGGCAACCAATGAATTCACTGTTAATGGATGGACAAGAAGAGGCAAAAAAAACACCATAGCATATCCACTGTATTGGGCCATTCTGGCTCTTTGGGTGTTTTTTTGCTCCCGGCTCTCAGCAGCCCAAGTTGAAAGTGCACCTTGTGTGACACAATAGTAAACTTGTTCTTAAGTCCATGCACATTTACTGCAATATTCAAGACAATAAAGGGCAAGCAAATTCTTATGACCCTGTGTGAATTCAGAAAAATGCGTTATAAAAATCTAACCGGCTATTTTGTCATGTGAGTAAATGAGTAAGTTTACCAGGAGGGGTGTTTTTACGAGAGAGATTATGTGGGGAATTATTCCCCATATCGTAATTGTCTTTCTTTCAGCTTTACAGTGGAAAAGAAACACTGAACTTGTAAACATCGTAATGTGTAATTTATTCCCACCATGATGGATGCTGGAGCTTAACTGTTAAAGTGACAATTTCCCTCAAACCAAATTTGCATATTTATTCCCTGAACTGTTGCTCTGTTTATCCATCTACATTGATTTGGTATCAGATGGACAGTTTTGAAGGTAGAAATGGCTCCATTGTCTTGAATATAACAGATCCAGGCCCATTCATACTTGCCTTGTGGTGCTTAAAAGGATCAGAATAAATAAATACATTTTTTAAAAAGAGAGTATTTTGAACAAATCCACGACATCTGCACAGAAGGCCATTTGGCCGCTATGTTTTTATTTCCAGAAACAACCCCTGAGTCTAATATTGAGAGCTATAAAATGTTGCTAGCTTTCCAAAAGATGCAGAAGGATGTGAGGAACACAGAGTGCAATAACATCATGATTATCTTATTTCAAGGTGATCTCCACCCTACTTTCTGGTGTCTCCATCCTAAGGTGTTTCACCTGTACCTGACTGTTTCCCCTGTGTAAACTCTGTTTTTCCCCTCTCTTCTCTGCCAGATAATAGAATATGTACTTAGTTTTCCAGCATTGGAGGCACTTTTATGTCACCAAACTCATTTTTACTTAAATAAAGTGTTTAAATTATTACTCCTGCTGAGTCTGTATTTTGTGTATGATTACACAGTATATATATACTCAACAGACAGTTTATTAGGCACACCTTTCTACTAAATAGACTGGCACTTATATAACACCTTTTTACTCAACTTGAGCACTCAAAGCACATCATACCACAAGTTGAATTCATTTAATCAGAAACATATTTATACAGCACTTCTTTTCTATGCCTGTGTATTTTTTAAAGCTCAAAGTTCAGCATCTTGCCCAAGGACATGTGGAATGAAGGTGCTGGGGATCGATCCACCAGCCCCCTGACTGGTAGATGGCCTGCCCTTCTGGCTCAGCTGGACGAGGGATAGATGGAGTGGTGTGGTTTGGGGAATAGTGGCAGCTGAGGAAAGAGGCACACCTGACTTATATCGCCATTTTAGGGACCGGAGGAGGACACAGATCGCTGTGTGGTTTTGTAATGCAGTCGGCACTCAAATGGTAAGAATAAAAAAAAACTGTGTGTAAATATCCCATTCTCTCTCATCCTTACTGAGGAGAACACACGGCGTTAAAGGCTACTGGCACAATCAGCAGTTTCTGAAACATTTAGACCAGCTCCTCCGGCACCAACAACCATGCCACGTTCAAAGTCACTTAAATCACCTTTCTTCCAGAGAGATAGCACGCTGTCAACCATCTGCAGTTAACAAGCAGCTGAACAAGGGTACCTAACAAAGTGGAAGAAGAGGAATGCTTTGTTCTGCAGAGTGACCCCAGTGGGTACGCTGAATGTAGATCATTTGCAGAGTGGATGCACTCAGAAATGAATTATCGTTACTGGCTAAGGCTGCAGTTACGTTCTGCACCTTGCTGCCTGTCACAGGAAAATAAGACGGTTTGCTTTTGTTTAGGGATCTGTAAAGCACGGTCCACATGTGTTACGCATCACTACAGGCCCTCGGTGATACCTTAGCAAGGGGTTAGGAATAACCTACATTACATGGTACTTCTGCAAGTAGGACAGGTCAGTTCAGCTAAACTTAAAATCACAAAATTTAAATAAATAAATAAATAAAATGCAATTTCATTTATGAACTGAGAAGAAAAATATAGTCAACTAAAAGTAAAGAATCTCTAAAAGTTGGTAAGCTGTTGAAAGTAAATTATAAATTATTATGACTTATAATATATGTTACATTATCCATATTTGTTTGTAGTCAAATTAACCCACATCTTCTTTCTCTATGAGTACTGACTTCTAAGTTAGATTGAAGCAAAGGTTGTTTCTTTGGTTAAAATTTGTTCTACCTTCTATAATTACCTGAGAGTTGTCTCGATCCTTGTTCGAGTGTGGTTACAACGGGTACCTGGCTGCCAGGCATTTCTCATGTTTTTAGTGGAGTCTGTATGTGGGAGAAGAGCAACCTTGAAAAAGAGTCCAATTCTGAAACAGCAAATTGCATCTAGCCAATCCCCACTGGGTAAAAAACACCTGCCGGAGCCCAAACTGCCTCTACGGTCAGCGTTCTCTGTTGGAGACATGATACTGAGATAAGCTAATGATTCCCACCTCAAAAAACGGTACAAACAGAGCCACGATGGGTGGGTGATACAAAGCCATGTCAGCAGTTGGCAGTCATCACTAACGCTAATTGCAGCCTTTGTCCTTTTAGAGGAGAGAAAAAGCTTTTCCAGGTACAACGATGCAATTACTTGGCCTGATTTTATCACATCAGTCTGTCAGATTTCAGCAAGGCTCCACACCAGCAGCTCACTTTGCTTTTCTGAACTCACTGTCAGGGGCTAGTTTAAAAATTCTAGCACACATTTTTATTTGACATCTATCTCCCACTTTTGGTCCAGTTTTTCTTTTGGGCCTCTGCTGAATCACAGCGCCTTTGCCTCTGCAAACAAGCTGTCAGGGTCAGTATTATCCAGCTTAGACTGATGTGTGCTTTGACCGTCAGTTACTTCAAAACAGTAAAAGCTACAAAGCCAATCTAAGTTTGCTGCAGATCGCCAGCACATTTCATTCTACCCTTTGTCACATGAAATTCTTCATCTGATACCACGCAATGAGAGGGAGAGAGGAAGGGAGAGTGAGCTCCAGCTTCTGTCACCGAGCCACACCGGGAGCATACTAATATCAGCTCAGTCCAGCTGCTCTCCACGCTTGGATAGATAAGCTTGATTATGAAGCATTACAGAGCCGCCCTGTCTGACGACACAAACCGCTGAACTGTGTCACAAAGGTGAATGGCCACAATGCGGGGAAGTGACTGGCCAATATGAAACAGAGCAGGATTCAGCTTGTTAGGTGTCTGATTTCTCATTATTCTACCAAGGGCTTAAAAATTGGTTTAAGGGACCATTTTTGATTAAATGTAGCTGTTTGTTTTTTTCATGTGAATCTAACTGCTGGTCAGACAGCCTCTGGATGGCCTGAAAACCATAAATTCACACCCGAGCCTCAACTCTCGCGGCCCGTACCAAACGACTCCGGGCCACGGGGTTTGGGACCGCTGATTTGAACCATCCCTCAATTCTTTAGACTTTTCAAGCAATCATATTTTCTTGAGAATTTTAGAGATTTTAAAATTTAGAGAATTTTAGATTATAAATTTACGGAGTTTGTTACTGGTAGCGTGTCACAAATTTAAAAAAAAAACATAATTTGTTCCTGAATTTGTGACAAATGCCAAAGGTAGCGCAGTTTGACAGGCATAACATAGTATTTTTTTGCACCAACGACATGATTCACAAAGAGCTGAAAAATCTAGCTTATCGTGCCAAATCTGAAATTTTTGCTTCAAAAGGATTGGGAGAAGTCATAAACAAGGTACAGCAGTGAGAGTAAAATTGATGTAATTATGAATGCAAAAACAGCCCATCAGATTTCTATCTGCCATGTGATATCATGTATTTGAATGGTATTTCTGAGTATGACAATGCCAATGTGAAAGAAAAAAGTATACCTGGATTGGAAAACACAATTGGACCAGGTCAGTCATTGATTGGCCTCCCCAAGGTCCGGACCTCAAAGTTATTGAAGCAGCGTGAGATCATCTTGAAATAGAAATGACAAGAAAGCTTGTCTAAGAGAGTTCAGACTCTGTTGATGTCATTTGTCATATTAAATATTGACTTTGAAGTTCATTAAAATTGTACAAATTCCGTTTTTGACATTTATACTGTATTTCCATGCACGTTTGGTCATGTGCCTCATTTACTTAGCAAAATATAAAGAATTAAGATGTGACTAAAGAGCACTACTGCACCGAAAGTTAGGTGTAGTCTTGGTTAAAAGTAACTAAAAACTGTGTTAGATTTTGGGGATTAGGTACTTACCTTTTGCAGTGCAAAATGTTCATTGTTGATCCAGGTTTAAAGGTTCAAAACCTACTACTGGGACTGCAGAGATCTTTGATGAGGACTTTTGGCTGATTGTTAATATAGAAACTCCTGATTTGTGGAACTTCATTAGTTTGAAAGAGAAATCTTTGTTTTCCATCTTCTGGGGAGGGCTATCCAAGCTAAAAACCAAAAAAACCCAGCTCTATCGTTGTTAGGTCGTGGTGTGATATTTTCAGTCTTACGTAAGGCCAGCAGACATGGAAAACTCCTATCACTTGGGTGTGACATCACCCCTCAAATAACTACTGTGTATTCTCCTATGCTCAGCAGGTCAAAGTGTTACCAGGCAAAGTTTTCACGAGTCTCATTAAGAGCACCAGGCAGGCCCATCATAAATGCACTGAATTTATGGAATTCATAAAGTGGGGTGCCAAAATCTCAAGGGTGTGCTTGTTTGGTGTTTCAGTAGTAAGCAAGCACGCATTGAGAGGACTCTGCTCAAAAGCAGGGTTATTGGAATGTCAACACTTTTAAGAAGATGGATGTATACTTAGAAAATAGAGTGAAGTAGACCTAATCACCCCATTAAATTGCAGTTAACAAAAAGGTCAGTGATTTCAAGTTAGACATGTTCTAAGCAGTTCCAGCAGAAAAGCATTAAGGCAGTCTGAGAAGGCCATTGGTGGTGGATGCGTAGCACTGAACCACATGTAGGTGGCTAAAAAAGTGAGTCCGTTTTGAGCTGTGTTGTTACATTACATTAATGTTAATGCATCATATTAGTTTAGCTCTTTTTTCAACTGGTTCTTGCTCATTGGGTAATGCAAAATCTACAACAGAGAGTAATCCCAGATAAATCAATATGTGACATTATTGGGAGGTCATCCCCACACTGCTATAAAGACAAGCAGATATGGCATATTCCCCTAGCATCACCAGGTCTATGGTATGCTGATAGCCCCAGGCATGGAGCTGTGGCGTGTATAAGGATGAAGCAGAGGGGGCTGTTTTGAATTCCCCCAGTGGAGGGCCAGTGTGCAACTAACATACCATGAGGTCTGAATGTGCAGCTTCAGCAGGATTCTGAAGGACACTTAAGGATCAAAGCCCTGCAGAATGCCTTTGAATTCTGGAGGTGCATGAGTCAGAATTTAAAGTTAAAAGTCCGAGGGAGCAGTAATGACAGAATTTTGTGTGTGACTGTGTGATTTTATTCATCAGTGCTTCCCTGTGAGGGATTTGATTTTAATACAGGAAAGGAGCAGAGGATAAAAGATTATGTGAACGTGCTTCAGTCTAACAATAACTGGCAACTTCCTGTGTGTGAGTGGTGTTCAAAGGGTGTTCCACACATTCACTCACATGTATAAGGAATGTCACACACTTTGTCACGTTTTGACAAACTGGGGAGGAGACTCTGCTGTCACATCAAAAGCTCTCATCATTTGTCCCTGTGTGTGTGTGTGTGTGTGTGTGTGTGTGTGTGTGTGTGTGTGTGTGTGTGTGTGCATATGTAATTTCCTTCCTACCTACCATGTGTCAAAAGGGAATGCTTTTGGGCAAAAGCATAAAACTTTTAATTAAAGTGTCACTCTTTGCTTTGCTTCTGTCTGCTAGAGATGTCAATGCTTGCTATACATCCTGCGCGGCTAGAAAACCCTGACAAATGTAGTCTGCTGGTAGTTTCACACCTAACATGATAGATATTATATCATCAGTCACGTTAAAAATGTGAAAACTCAAGGGCTCTGAACTATGATTGAAACTCATCAGTTAGACAGAAAGCCATTTAATGTGTATGCAGTACTTATTTTAATACAGTTCTGTGCAAAGTTTTAGCCACCCCTGATTTCTTTATATTCCGCTTGCTTTTGACAGTTGACAGTTACCCAGGCTTTCTGAAGGTCTTTCAAAGGTCACGTGCAGATGAGGAATAGTGAACATATTTTGAGAAAGGACATTAAAGATGGAACAGCCAGGCAGGAGAGAAAGAGGAAGACCACAGAGGGGGGATTAGTGAGAAAGAGGGTTGGTGTGAGAGAAGAAGGTGTGAGGGATAGGGTGAGATGGAGGCAGATGATCTTCTGCGGTGACCCCTACATTAACCAGGCAAAAGACTGTGGTAAACAAAATACAAGCACACAAAAAAAAAAATTTCTCGAGAAAAAGCTGGTGTTTTGTAACATTCTGGGGAAAATAATAAAGGATTCCAGACAAACCACTACAGTAAAATGCGTGTCAGGCACATTAATTATAGTGCTAGCTTTAGAAGTCCTGAGCCGCACGTAATTTCTTTATATTTTGGTTCCTTTGTTGTAATTTTTATATTAGCCTTGAGCAGTAGTTTGCCAGGCTTTCTGAAGGTCTTTCACAGTTCTTTGGACATCGGTTGCTTTTTCATTAATTTTCAATCCAGTCCTTGTACCTGACCATTTTCAGAGGAATGTTTGCTCTTTGTTAAGTCATGTAACACAAGCGTAGGCGTCATTCAAACATAAGGAAGGCATCTAACTCAAGAGATTAGCCAATGTTGTGTCTCGACAGACCTTACTGTGAGATTATCCTGATGGCTGAAGACCTTTCCTCAGCACTGTAGGCATGCCAACATTCACTGACTTGGCTAATAAAAAGAAATGTGACATCCTTTTTAGTGATAAATTAGACAAAGAGCAGGAGCAACATTGCTGATTCATATCATCTCTGGCCGATAATGAACGGAAAGGCTTTCTGCCCTCCGGCGACCAAGGGCCGCCTTTTTACACAGTGTTGCGCCATGCTACCATTATCACTGACGCTGTGAGTTCTCACAACACTTTAATGCACCTTTGATGGCTTCCATCGTGAGAGACATTGGCAGAAACCGCTGAAGTTAAAAAGTGACATTTCATGTTTGCAGAGCTCTGTTTGCAGAGACGTGGTGCTGCATCAGCTGCAGAGTGCCACTGCGATGCTTAAACTTGTGATGTATCCTTTATGACACTGAGAGCTTCTGTGGCAGCTTGCCCATTCCAGACTTGCATCTCCTTGTCACTGCAAGTCGCTGTTTGATACTTTAGGCTTCCAGTCTCCTTTGAAAGGGCCCTCCAGCCTTGGCTTCCCTACATGCAAACACATTTTTCTTTTGATTCATCACCTTGGGTCTGAGCTGCACTTAGCCCAGTGCATCCATCCCTTTGTTGAAGAAACAAACACAATATGCACTGGGTTAATTTATCCTCCCCCTCCTGTTTCCTAAATGTGCCATGCACTTACTTCTCGTATAAACTCTGTCTAAATCCTCTTGTAGGACATGCAGAATGACCTTTCAGTGTTTTGAGGCCTGAGACTCAAATTCCTGTGGGCACCATTATGGTCCCGTTTCTCCTGGTCATTTTCTTTTTTCTTTTTTCTTCTCTCCATCCAACAGTGCTAGCTGAGCCCACACCCCTCCCCCCGCTCCTCCTCCTCCTTCCTGCTGCCTCCTCCTCTTCGCTCACCTCAGTCCCAAACACTGTAAACAGTGAGGCTTTGTGTGGAGCTGTTGTGGCCAGTCTGCAGGCTAAGCCAAGTCCTTATGAAACATCAGTTTGTGCATGGTTTTGACCGAGTTAGCGCCCAGCTTCTTTGGTTGACCTGAAGAGACAAGAGGGCGGTGACTGGTTCTGTCTGCGGCTTATGCAGCCTTCAAATACTCATAGGCATATTTCGGGGCCACGAGTGGCGGTGTGTTCTCATTTTACTGTGGTCTCGGTGTCACGGTAGACTCATGTGAACCTTGGGTACCTCCTACTGGAATAGTGGCCAAACATGTAACAGTGGAATCAGTGGCAAGCAGTTTAGATTAGGATGAATCATAGTTTGGCTAAAATTAGAATCAGCTGTGTTAAGACTTTTTATGGGGAGTTCCAAATTAACTGCTCGACTGAAGGAGAAGATGGGCGTTTCAACACTTGGAAAAAACATGTCTGGTTTATATCTGAAGACTTAACAACCTCACAATAACAATTCTGTGATCATCAAAGTTATGCTATAATGTAAAGACAAAGGCTGTCACTGCCTTTTGTTTTGTCTGTATAGTAGGAACCACCCAGCACTCCTTGAAAGGTAATGTTGACCACTGCGAAATACCCAGATCGTGATCACATTCATCATTAAGTAATTCCTTTGATGTCTCAGCTGTGCATATTCTGAGCATTCTTTGTGTGTGTTTGTGTTTTGTATTTGAAGTCAGTTGATTTAATCACACTCTGGCAACAGGCTCACCACCCGGGGTCTCGGATGTAGCCGCCTCTCACCTCTGCTGTGAATCTTTCTTCATTCATTATATCGAAGCGGAGCTCAATCAGTGGAATTCTATTGACTGTAATTACGTCTTTCCAATCAAATACCCAGACAGCAGTGTTCCCGGCTGTGGGTAATAAAATTAAATAAATTTGTTATCAAGTTTATTTTCTAATGCAAAGCGAAGAGACCGTGCCCAGAGAAGTGAACGGCAGTTAGATGAGTCATCCTCGTCTTGAATTACTGCCAGACATTTTGAATGCGGTACCACAGCTGCGGTTGCACGAAGAGATGCGCCTAGAAACGTAATACATCAGATACTCTTAGGTACACTTTGATTTATGCTTTCTTCCATGATCAGTTTTCACAATCAGCTCCATCTTAATGAGTCAGAGAATGAAATGGAAAAAAGGACGACAGATAGATGGATATCTGGAGGGTCGGAGCTGAAAGCATGGATCCATGCTGCCTTGTACAGTGGGGCAAAAAGTATTTAGTCAGCCACCGATTGTGCAAGTTCCCCCACCTAAAATGATGACAGAGGTCAGTAATTTGCACCAGAGGTACACTTCAACTGTGAGAGACAGAATGTGAAAAAAAAATCCATGAATCCACATGGTAGGATTTGTAAAGAATTTATTCGTAAATCAGGGTGGAAAATAAGTATTTGGTCAATAACAAAAATACAACTCAATACTTTGTAACATAACCTTTGTTGGCAATAACAGAGGTCAAACGTTTACTATAGGTCTTTACCAGGTTTGCACACACAGTAGCTGGTATTTTGGCCCATTCCTCCATGCAGATCTTCTCGAGAGCAGTGATGTTTTGGGGCTGTCGCCGAGCAACACGGACTTTCAACTCCCGCCACAGATTTTCTATGGGGTTGAGGTCTGGAGACTGGCTAGGCCACTCCAGGACTTTCAAATGCTTCTTACGGAGCCACTCCTTTGTTGCCCGGGCGGTGTGTTTTGGATCATTGTCATGTTGGAAGACCCAGCCTCGTTTCATCTTCAAAGTTCTCACTGATGGAAGGAGGTTTTGGCTCAAAATCTCACGATACATGGCCCCATTCATTCTGTCCTTAACACGGATCAGTCGTCCTGTCCCCTTGGCAGAAAAACAGCCCCATAGCATGATGTTTCCACCCCCATGCTTCACAGTAGGTATGGTGTTCTTGGGATGCAACTCAGTATTCTTCTTCCTCCAAACACGACGAGTTGAGTTTATACCAAAAAGTTCTACTTTGGTTTCATCTGACCACATGACATTCTCCCATCCTCTGCTGTATCATCCATGTGCTCTCTGGCAAACTTCAGACGGGCCTGGACATGCACTGGCTTCAGCAGCGGAACACGTCTGGCACTGCGGGATTTGATTCCCTGCCGTTGTAGTGTGTTACTGATGGTGACCTTTGTTACTTTGGTCCCAGCTCTCTGCAGGTCATTCACCAGGTCCCCCCGTGTGGTTCTGGGATCTTTGCTCACCGTTCTCATGATCATTTTGACCCCACGGGATGAGATCTTGCGTGGAGCCCCAGATCGAGGGAGATTATCAGTGGTCTTGTATGTCTTCCATTTTCTGATGATTGCTCCCACAGTTGATTTTTTCACACCAAGCTGCTTGCCTATTGTAGATTCACTCTTCCCAGTCTGGTGCAGGTCTACAATACTTTTCCTGGTGTCCTTCGAAAGCTCTTTGGTCTTGGCCATGGCGGAGTTTGGAGTCTGACTGTTTGAGGCTGTGGACAGGTGTCTTTTATACAGATGATGAGTTCAAACAGGTGCCATTCATACAGGTAACGAGTGGGGGACAGAAAAGCTTCTTACAGAAGACGTTACAGGTCTGTGAGAGCCAGAGATTTTCCTTGTTTGAGGTGACCAAATACTTATTTTCCACCCTAATTTACGAATAAATTCTTTACAAATCCTACCATGTGAATTCATGGATTTTTTTTTCACATTCTGTCTCTCACAGTTGAAGTGTACCTCTGGTGCAAATTACTGACCTCTGTCATCATTTTAAGTGGGGGAACTTGCACAATCGGTGGCTGACTAAATACTTTTTTGCCCCACTGTATATGCCTCGTATGGTGTTAATGTTGATATTCGGCACAGTGAACAGCATTTTAAAGCACAGCCTACCCGAGTATTGTCGCTAATGATGTTTATTCCTTTACAACCACAGTGTACAATAAGCATAACAATTACCAAAGAAAGAGGCTGCAAAAAGCTTTGTTGTGCAAGAGAATTAGATTCAGGTAAAAATGTGTTAAAGTGTATTTGATGACCATTTCCAACCAGACATTATGTTATTTCATTTTTGAACCTCCTCACTGTCAGTAGGATGAGGTAGAGCACTTGAATGGCATCAGTATTTTCCATCGTTATGTTTAATAACATCAGTCCCTACAAAATTGACCTCTGAAGATCATATTTTTACGGCCTGCACGCTTGTCTACAATCCAGAAATAAATCAGGTGAGGGGGTGACAACTAAGATGACTGGTCTGAGAATCCCACTTGCCCAATGTGCTTCAGGTCTGTGGGGAGGGACGTGTCCTTTAGAGGACCTTGCCATGCCTGATCAATATCCCTCTGGTGTGAACTACAAGACGGTCATGGTGAGAGAGAAAAATAGTCGGTGTGCATTACTCCTCAGTGGTTATGTGTCATTTGCCCTTTAAGATGCATATGTCTCTTATCGGTGCACTCAGTTGTCATAAACTTAATGCAAAAGGCCTATTATTATGAGCAATGGCGGGTGAGCCCAATGTTTTCCTCTGATTTATCTGTGGTGGTGCAGGAAAAATGAATAGCTTGTACTATTGCAGCAGTGCATCGGTCATAATTCTCAAGCTGGCACCTTATTCACCACAGAAAAATACATACAGAGCTTTATAATGTATGCTCTTCTTAACTGCAACTTCACCTGAATTAAATTCCTGGCACGGGACTTTGATTACATCCTTGCTAAGTACCACAATCTGATTTCTCCATTATGTAAGGAACGAATACAAATGGGCTTGCTGAGGGAGAGACAAAGGGGCAGAAAGAGAGCAGGGGCACGGGGAGAGATAACAAATTAAAAGAAAGGCAGATGGAGAGACAGAAAAGGGGGTTAGAGACAAAGAGGAGGTGAAGAACAAAGCTGAAAGAGCGGATTTGAGAGCAGCCATGTCGTCTGGATGAGCCTCTCTTGACCTTCTTGGTATGAGGAATTGTGATGGAACAAACACTAGGCTTTGAATCCACCCCATGCTCAAATGGACTTGGCTGGCAGTCGGCACTGAGTGCATGGCAGGGAAAACAACTCATGTGGCTTTACAGGAGCATCTTTAGGCTTGGCTGAGGTAATCAAAGCCTGACTGGTGCCTGGACCTACGTGTTCCCAGTTCCTCTGACCTGTCACTCTCCTGCCAAAACTGGAGCTCATTTGTGGAATATGGTATGCCTTTCTGCCACGGCTGGGTAGGATGCAGGTCTCAGTAGAGTGTGGGATCAAAGTCTGCACATTTCTCAGTGTCACCCAATGATAACCCTTATTTCTCCTGCCAAACTGGATTCCAGTCATAGTTTACAAGCAAACTGCACTTTTTTCCCCTGTCATTTCTCTGACCTCCTTCATGCGAAATAATAATCTATCTTAGATTGTAGTGCTGTTTACATTTGTCTCCTGAGATATACCAGCTGTTTTAACAGTCGATACAAACAAAGACTTCATCATTAGATGATGACCTAAATTATAATTTGAAAAAAGTCTAAAAACTAATTAGCCTCCGTAGCATAGTTGAGATATGTCTGCCTTCCTGAAGTCGTTTCAAAAGGTAATTGTGATGTTTTTTTTTGAATCTGCAGACATTTTTGATGCTTATCAGAAATCTTGCTTGAAACACATTTAAATGTCCCAAAAAGTCCTATGTGTGAACCTCCAGACCTCCACCTAATGTTTCCCATCAATGATAAAACAAAACCTGCTCCGATGGCAGCGACTCAGAGACTGCTGGAGAGCAGATGAGGTTAAACCTCAGGAAAAAGTCAGAAAATAGTTGTGGGTTTGATTAGGAAACATGCTATCTGACACCGTGACTCTTTGCTCTGCAGATCAGACTGTGGCTAGTCTGCAGTTTCCACTTGAGAATTTGTCCAGCTCTTTTGCAAGCCATGCATTCCCACAAAACATAATCCAAGCTTTCTTTGGAAGAATGATTGTTGACAAAAAAAGCACTCAATACAAAGCCTCTGAAGAGAAGCTGGCCATTAGTATTCCATCACATGTGCAACGCATTGAACTAAACCTTGCGGACTTTATTGATTTCTAAGTGCATTCATCATGCTTTTATGTATCTGTCTCAAAGTGACACCTGATGTCTACTGCATATTTTTTTCTAAATAAAGGGTTTGAAATAACATCCATTTTAAAAAGGGTACCGTAATTATTGCAGACTAATGTGTTTATTCCACAGTAATTACACTAATAAATTTGCACTGCCTGAAGTTCATATGGCTGAAGTTTTAGGCTATGTTTGTGGTTCTCAAGCAGTGGATCAGGCCCCAGTGCAGAGAAACACCGGGGAAAAAGTGGAGTAGAACTAGTGATGGGATTATGTTTTATTGTTAGAGAGTTTGGGATGTAGGACCACTGGGATATGCTGACACTGTAAGCATAAAGTTATTTGATCACACAGTGACTTACAGTATATGTAGTCTTTTCGTTTCTCTTGGTTTTACTGTTTTCTGTTTGTGAGTGTGTGTGGCCAGGGACAGGAATTCATGTGACTTTTACTTCAGTCAGCTCACCAGAGATTCTTGCTGTGAGACTACTGTATTGTCAGAGGTGATTAAAAGTAACCGTCACATCCTGAAATTTTAAATATTTGTTTCAGTGTAGCGTTTATCTCGCACTCCTATCCCTCCTGACTTACAACTCCACATCTGCCCACCTCAGAGCATAAGATGTGCCACTGCTTCATATTTAAGTCATATTTAAAAAGCCAGTTCTCCTTCTCCTCGTCTGAATTGTCACATGATCAAAAATGTGCTGGCTTCTGCTCAAGAAAAATAAAGTTGATATACTGGACTCTGACACTGACCACTTCCAAAGAATAAGTCAGAGTAGATCTGTAAATATGTGGAAATCCCAGCGTAGCGCTAGCCTGAAGGATTGTTTGTGCTAAAAGAGGGATCATCCAATCTGTGGTTTGTCTGACAGTGTTAAGCAGAGGGTGCATACCTTACTCTGTCAGTAGGGCTCGAATTGTCTCTCTACAGCATGTTTGCCTTGGATAGTTTTTTGGATCCCGTTTCATTTTAAAAAAAAGAGTACAGCACCCTCTAGTGTCACATCTGTGGTCATTGCAAATAGTTTAATGCAATGCAACATTTTTGTGACATGCTAAATTATCCAAGCTTATATAAGTCATTAGATGCATGTTTGTGGATCTGATCCATAAAAAAAAAAAAAAAGAGTAATCTGGATATTTTTCCTTGGTTAAACTTTGTCCTTTACAAGGAACAAACTTTGATATACCCCAATACCCCTGTTGTGTATTGTGACCCAGAACTTTGTCCCATTTCGAATTTCCTAAGTTACAAAGTGAGTACAACCCAGATAAGGTTCTTTTTACATGGGATATCTTCTAGATTGCAATCAGCAAAGTCATCTGAATAAGTCCTTGACCTCACTTCCTGACGTGCTGCATTACTGGTGCAAGCAAAGAGCAAGAGACAACGGAAAAGAGATAAATAATTTGAGAATAATTTATTTAGAGCGAAACAGATGCAACAACATAAAGGTAACATTGTAAGATGACAATCTATACATACTGTAGAAATGTAAAACATGAATACAGTAAACTCTTAACTCCATGCCAAACAAAGCTAGCAGCATAAGCCTTCCAAAGATTCAACAGTCCTTAAACAATATGATGTTATATAAATCAAAATACCAAATCCTTCAGTATGAAGTGTAAATTATTACAATCATGTGGGATCGTTTCTTCCAGCAATGCACAATCATTTGTATCCTTGTTAATAATTTAGCTTTTGTTTTTGATTTTTAAAAATGTGCTTTTAAGGACGTGGGATTTAAAACTTTTATAAATGTATTGACTTCTAAAGCTCCTTAAGATCGTTTTCATGGAATGAAACAGCAATTATGTCTTTAGTCTAATTAAAAAAAAAAAATGAGTAACAGCAGACTAATAAATTTGTTGTTCACTTACACAAGATAGTGTTCATTCAGCCTTGTGAAGGCTTATTAAAACGAAAATCTTTTGTAACTTTTGACCTTTTCCTTTTTAAAATTAAAATTTTAAAAAGAAAACTCATCCTTTACTCCATTTACCGAGAGTCTAAAAGCAAATATTACTACAAACACTGTTCTAACAATTGCACTCTTTCCTGAGGCTGTCTAGTTTGTCTGTTCAGTGTCAGTGTCCTCAATGACGCAAACACTAAATACACAGTACTTTTATACTGTATTTCTACAGCAATGCCCAGCCCGGAAATACTGATTCTGGAAAAAAAGAAAAAAAACTAGCTACTTGACCGATCACAACTTAAGCTAGTAGTCTGAAGGATGTCAGTGTGATGTTCAGTTATTTAGAAAGACATGATGGTTCTTTGGATGATATCAATGCATTCCTCTAGCTCATCCTCTTTGATGATGAGGGGAGGAGCCAGGCGGATGATGTCACCGTGGGTGGGTTTTGCCAGCAGACCATTGTCACGAAGACGCAAGCACACTCTCCACGCATCGTAGTCTGGGGGAAATTGTTTTAATATAAGTTACACTAATATATCATTTATACTCATTAAAACAGTGGTTCTCAAACTTTTCACAATGAGTACCACCATAAAATATATGGCTCTTGAAGTACCACCCTTATGACCAACATTAAAGCACAATAGTATTATTTAACACCACGTACAGTTTACACAGACAATTTTATTTCTTATATAAATGTTATTTTAATTGTCATTTCAATGTCAAAGTCAGTGATCACCGTCGGCCTCTCAGTTTTTATGATCACTGTTCATTTTAAAGCATTATGATTTAACTACAGCCCAGCCCATGCAGCAGTATATTAATGACTAACCTTATATTGCAGATTTTCTCCTGATTGAAGTTTGGTCTGTTTACAGCATCCTGTCATGCGATTACATTTGTCCCTACCATCAGAAACTCTCACATTAACTTTTATTGAGTGGAAAAAAAAAACTTAGCGTTCATCCTCCAGCTTCACTGTGTTTATATTATGCTAACATAGCTGTGTAGCTAGCCACCACCCAGCACATCATTATATACCAGCTAGCCCAACTTCAGTAACCCTACAAATGCTACTGCTGTTTAGTTTTTTGTCTTCATTTATGTCAGAAGTGATAGCAGAGCTGTACGTTTTAATTTTTGCTGTGACAAATAAGCTGCCGGATTTTTGGCTTCACGACCCTCCTTCATGGTTCCTGCATGTCGAATCTCAGTTTGCTCTTTGTGGCATTTCAGCCGATGACACGAAATACTATCATGTGTTGGCCTCACTGGATCCGCTGTGTGATGACCCTCCTCCGGGATCCAACCACCCAAGGGAAATACACTGCTCTCAAGGCGCTGCTGCTGCGGCACTACTCCCTCTCCGATGCAGAGAAACTCTCTCTCTCGGGCTTGGGTGAAGGTACTGCTCTCGAGCTCATGGTGAGCACGCTGTCCTTGCTAGGAACGGTGCTCTCCAGACTCACGTCTTCCTCCGACAGTTACAGGTACGAGCTGGCCTCACCAACTCCCCGCTGCTGGCTGCGAATGATTACTGCTCACTTGCAGAAGAAACAGATCGCATTCTCCTGGCTACCAGGAGCTTCGGCATCCAGCACCGATTCTTCTGGGGGTCTCTGACTCATCGATGCTGGCTGGGATCGAGGCACCGCGGCATCACTTAGAAAGGGCGTGACAGCACCATACCGCCTTTGCAGTTTTAAGACCCAGGGAAACGAGCCCGCCAGCGCTCTGTAGCAGCAGTTGCGGCTGCTACAGAGCGCTGGCGGGCTCATTTCCCTGGCTGCTCTACATAGAGGACTCATGCTCGGGGAGACATTTCCTGGCCTACTCTGGCTCCCAGAAGAGCCTCTGTAACCTCCACAATGCTATGTTATTTAATCTTTAAAAAAAGATCCCCACGTACCACCAGAGAGAGCCCAAGTACACGTACCACAGTTTGAGAACCACTGCATTAAAACATGATGGCAACACTCAAGCCTTGATAATCTGATAATAAAAGTAGACGACCGTCGATTAGCTTTGTAATCTGATTTCACTGACTAAAATATTTCATGTTAGCTATCAAGAAACGATCACTACTATACCTTTGGTCTCTTTGATGACGACTGCATTGAGGAGGCCTTTTCCTCTCACTGTTGTCACTATGTCTTTGGGCAGCTTGTTGAGCTGAGCCCGCAGCTTTTCCCCCATCCTCTGGGCATTATCTGCCAGCTTCTCCTCCTCCATCACCTACAAATAAGAGCAGCAAGAGTGGAAAACAAACAGGTTGATTATTCTTCTGCTACTGTGAACTTTATTATGCATTTTAAATTTTATGTTCATTTTATTTAATCTGTTTACTCAATAAGGAAAAAAACTTTTGCTGACTTGTTTTACGTATGCTAATAAGTCAACATAAAGTGCATTTTAACACTGACCTCTAGCGCAGCAATAGCTACCCGACAGCCCACCGGGTTACCTCCAAATGTGGAGCCGTGCTCACCAGGTTTGATGGTCAGCATTATCTCATCATCACACAGTACAGCAGATACCTAGTGCAGACAAAAACAGATCAGGTTAAGCAAAGGTGAAAAGTTCTGAGTCTACTTTGTCTCACAAATCTTGAACTCCGAGTATTCATAACGTGTAACGAAGCGTGATTGAACCAAAGTAAAATGCTTACTGGGTAAACTCCTCCAGAAAGAGCTTTGCCTAGAATGACCATATCCGGACGAACTTCTTCGTGGTCCACAGCCAGCCGTCGGCCAGTACGTGCCAAGCCTGTCTGCACCTCATCAGCAATCCACAACACCTGAAAAAAGCGTGGAATGTAAATGGACATCTTGTTGTCAAACTTAGAAAAACCAAAGATTGATTAAAGATTTTGTTGACATGCCTTTATTTATGCTATTGGTACATAAACAGACCACTAAGTCATTACACAGCTGTTTCCAGAAAAGTCAGAACACTTCTCTTTCAGCTTTTATCAACCACCTAAGAATTAACTACCTCTACTAAATGCCCGCTCTTTGATGTTGACATTCATATGCTTGAAACCATAAAACAGCATGAAGCAAGCTTCAGGAAATATGCGAAATATACTTGTTTTTATAACAAACACTAGACTCTAGTTCAGTTTGAAGGGAAACATTTGTTTCCATATCAACCTGTAGGTAATTACAACACTTATTTTCCTTTCTGCGCAGGACTTACATTGTATTTTGTGCAAAGTTCCCTGACTTTAGTCAGGTAGCCCTGGTCGGGCACCACCACACCAGCTTCCCCTTGGATGGGTTCCATCATGAAAGCTGCAACATTTTGGTCTTGAAGGGCTTTCTGGAGAGGCGGACAAAAAAAAAAAAAATAAAATAAAAAGACAAGTATACGATAATTCTGTCAATAAATAAACAGTACTTCAGTCAGTTATTCACCTGTTATGTTAAAAAAAAAAAAAGGTCTGCATTCACAAAAATAGCTAAATTCAATGTGTAATTTCTACCCTATATGTACACAGATGGTCCGAGTCTCATAGACTATATTATCCACTTAGCATGAAACTAACTGTACAGAAAATCTTGTGCATGAAAACCTGTACCTCTAGTGCAGGTATGTCGTTGAATGGGACCAGTTCAAATCCTGGCATATAGGGGCCGAAACCTTCGTAGCTACTGGGATCAGTGGAGCTGGAGATGGCTGCCATGGTGCGGCCCCAGAAGTTTCCCTCTAATCAAGAAGAGTAAAGAAGATGGTGTGTTTACCATATTATTGTTGTTTGGGGGGGGAGGGGGATCATATTTTTTTGAACAAAGAACATCTGAAAGATACAATTTCTAAGAAGTAACTTGCTTGGTTTAGCTCACTGGTCTCCTAATCCCGTAATAGTGGAGGTTATTGTGCCTGCCAAGTCAAGAAATGGGTCATCTTACCTTATTAAAGTAAACGTTAGTAACGTTTGGTCTATTTCTTACAGAATGATGTGTAAGGTGAAAAAAAATGGACACACTCACGAAAAGTGAAGTCAATTTCAATGAAAAAAAAATAAAAAATACCAACTTACCTGCAAAAATGATTTTTGCCTTGTTTTTGGCAATCCCCTTTACATTGTAGGCCCACTTGCGTGCGAGCTTGCAGGCAGTCTCACCACCCTCAACACCTGTTGCATTACAAAATATTAGAGTCAGCAAATCTACTCACAATGACCTTCAAAGATAGCTAGCGCAATCAGGATTAGATGTTACCTGTATTCATTGGCAAAACTTTATCATAGCCAAACATGTTGGTGATATACTCCGCATAGGCTCCCAGCACATCATTATAGAACGCTCTGGAAGTCAAGGTGAGCTTCGATGCTTGGGAAGTGAGTGCAGCTATGATCTTGGGATGGCAGTGGCCCTGGTTTACAGCACTGTATGCACTGAGGAAGTCAAAGTACCGGTTGCCCCCCACATCCCACACATAGATGCCTGGGAGGAAGGGGAAAAAAACAGATGGACATGTCAGGGTTAAGTGGTTTGGAGACAAAGTTAGAGATGCAAGGTTGATATGGTTTGGACATGTGCAGAGGAGGAAGAGTGGGCAAATGACCTTAAAGATGGAGCTATTAGGCAAGAGGAAAAGTGGATGATTGCAGAGAAAGTTTATGGATGGCATAGAGTAAGATGGAGGCAGGTGATCTGCCATGTAGACGCCTAAAGAGAGACGCTGAAAGAAGTAATAATGGTCAAGAAGAAAAGCAAGTTCTCCAGAAAAACTACAGTGAAACCACAAACCTGTTATATTAATTATAGTGTTAGCTTTAATAGTCATAGATCACTGTGGAGAAGTCCTGGACCACACCTAAACTCAAGGAATGAACCGGTTTTATGTCTACACATAACAGACAACTTTAAATTGTATGTCAAGGCACTTTGTTAGTAGAAGTCTGTTGCATAAATATATGTGTTCCCATTTCTTTAGTTGAAACAATGAACAATTAAAAAGATAGTCTGACAGGCATAAAATTGTACTTTTGCAACAACAATACAATTTCCAAAGAGCAATGTGTTGAAATCTGACTAGTTTCATTTTCAAAGACCTCAAATACACTGCCAATGTAGTAAAACCACACTTGGATAGAAAGAACAGACCTCAACACTGTTGGAGCAGTGTGGGATCATCTTGACAGAGAACAGAACAAAAGACAGCCAACAGCCAAAGAACAGCTTTGACTGTCCTTCAAGAAGCCTGGAGAACTATTCTTGACGACTATGCCAAGAAATGATGAGAAAGCTTAACTAAGAGAGGCTGTGTTAAAGAGTGAAGGTGGTCATACCAAATATTGACTTCTAAGCTCATAATTGTATCAAGATATAAAGTAACGAGGGGTGGCTCAATACTTTTGCACAGTTCTGTATTGTATTAATTTTAATAGTCATATGCCAAACGTACCTTCTCCTCTCTCCAGGGCCACAGGAAGGGGATGGTAGTTGTGAGCTCCATGCTTGCCTTCACGAGCGTAGATTTCCTCAGAAGTCAACGAGCGCTCAACCCTCTTTTTGGAGGCGGCAGTTGAGACGGGGCGCGTCCCAGAATGGATGCCATAACGGAGAGCAGGTGCGGTATGGATCGCACGGCTCAGCTGGAGAAACATTCCCTTCATTTGTTTTTATGCTGTGTGACACGTCTGCAAGTTTAAGCACAAACAACAGTTGTACATATCTGAAACATTTTCAAATTGGAGATACAACGGACAAACAAAAATGTGTAACAGGAAAAAAAAACCTTCCAAACAGCACCTAAACTGTATAATTGAACCTATAAATAAAATATACCTAAGAATTAAAGACGGTGGAGAAAATGATAATGTCAATGACTGAAATTCATTCCCATGAAGACGTTTGTCAGATTTGGTATAAACAGAAGTTAAAATGACTCATAGGGAAGGGCATTCACAACAAAATAAGATGACGTCATTGACTTTCTGTGGAATTGTTATTGACAACAGGATTGGAGCCTCTTTAGTGCCCAACATTGAGAGAGCATATTGGGTGCTCGCCCTGAAACCCCTCAATGAAACTCTCCTAGGAGCATTCCCGGTCAAGTTCTTAAACCACAGAGAGAAAGAATAAGTCCTTAACAAAACTTGGGAGATGAGCGCTGGTTTAGCTCACTGGGTTAAACAGACAGCCTGGGTTTGAATCTACCTGAAGGTCATTCCACAGGCCTCTTACATGGGACTTTCAAGATATAAAACATGTTGCAACAGTTTGATTTGGCAGCGTTTTTATACCGGACAGCCTTCCTGATGCAACCCTAAGGAATACATGTTTCAAAATAAGTATTACCTCATTCAGTAACGTAGTTATATAAATTTCAGATTGTGAGCAAAAAACGACTTAATGCATCTCAGGCCTTTGCAGAAGCTGTTCAAAGGTTGACCTTAACAGTTATCCATAAAATACCCACAACCACAATAACAATGACTGTGAACATTTTATGGATTGTGGGTTGTTGCTGTTTATCGTCCATCTGGCACTTACTTAAAGCTTCTATCCAATTTCTTCGACTTTATAATGTTATTAATGATCGGTTCAAATAAATTAATTAGCTTTGGTGATTTTAACATCATTGTAGACACTGAAAACAACAGCCTGGATAATCCATTAGACCCAACTGGCTTCTCTCAAAATGACTCATCATTTTAATTATACTCTTGATCTTGTCCTGACAACAAACTGATAATTTAACAGGTTTTCCTCAGAGTCCTTCTGCATCGGACCACTTTTTGATGACATTTAAATTTACTATTATGTATTACACAGCACTGGGGAACAGATTTCATTACAGCTGATGTCCTTTTGAAAGCGCAGTAACTAAGTTTAAGGCAGTAATTCCTCCAATGGTATATTCTGCCAAGACAATCCAGAGGAGCTAACTAAATTTTACTCCCACAGAAGTCAATTACTTTGCTACTAGAGTTAAATCCTCACTGTGTACAACACTGGATACTGTGGCTCTTCTGACAAATAAAGCTACAAATCTTAACTCGTACTTAACTCACAAATGCGCGCCTTAAAGCAGATAACTTGGAAGCTGGAGAGGAAATAGTGTTGCACTTGTTTAGAAGATCTTTATATAGCAAGGAGAATTGTTGTATTTCTCTTTCTGAAAAAACAGCTTTGGATAAAGCTAGGACATCTTGTGACGTATCACTCAAAGAAATGGGACCAACTCCAGGTTTCTTTTCAAAAATGTAGAAAGGCGGACCAAGTAAAACTGCTGAAATTTAGACACGCTCTCTCTCCTCGCCTAGCAAATTAATTACTACTACTACTACTACTTATTCCTCCGTCTTTTAGGATCTTACAAAGCTTCAAACAACGTATCAACTATTAAATTAGTCGTCAACGATTTTGATAGTCGACGTAATCGTGACTAGTCGACTAATCGTGGCAGCCCTACCATCAACATGCAAAAATTCTCAAGATTCTACCATTGATTAATAGGAGAACCTTCAGCTATCAGGCCCCTCTAATCTGGAAACAACTTCCGGATTGGATTTGGGAGAGAGACACCCTCTCTACTTTTAAGACCAGACTTAAAAGAATAGATCTTAAAACTTATGGATCAGGTGATCCTGAACCATCTCTGCTTCAAGTGCTTGCTGACAGAGGGGAATGTCTAAGGGTTGGGGTTTTGAGGTGACCGTTTTTGTGATCTGATACTATATAAAAAAAAAAAAACTGAATTGAATTTATAACTACTGCGAATATACTCCAAGTCAAGTAACTTTAAACAAGTTGTGAATGTTGGTTTTAATTCAGATGAATATTCCTTTTAAAACCCCATAAAATGTCAAGATTAATTACAGTTACATTGGTTAGTTGGCTAACTCACCTGAGTCTATTTGGCAGTGCCAAACAAAGTGTACTTTGATATTTGTTTTAGGGAGAATTGAGCAGACAGCTTCAGTTGAGTTGAGATAGGAAATAGATGACTTATTCACAGGGGCCAGTGCATATTGGTAATCCAACATCCCAATAACCAAAGTTTACAGATTTACAGATGCTTTAATTCTAAATAGAGACCTTAATTATAAAACAGGCAGTAGCTGGGAAGATTCTCAGTCTTTCTGTGGTTTGTGGTTTGGCTTTTGGAGTGCTTTTGTACCATGTTTGTACTATTTTTTGTCTGTTTTAGTTTTCTCTCATTTTTTGGGTAAATATTACTGCTAAATTGTGTCTGTTACACATTACTGCTATTCATCCTTTTATATATTTTAGGGCAATTTAATATACAGCATTACAACATATTTTATAAGGATGTGTTTGAAACATACGTGTTTGTTACATGGCCTTCATTTTTATCACAAACATGCAAAATGAGCTTTCCATTTTTCCCCACCACTTGATATGAAGAACTTTATGAGAGTAACCATGAAATTTAGTTACTCATAACTTTATGAGTAACTAAATTTTAAAACCAACTGCACTAGTTGTAATATGCTAAAAGAGCAACAATTGTCTCTGAGATATATCAGAACAGAAAAGATCCCACGTAATATGAAATAAAAACACCAGGATTTTTTACCTTAAGTACAGTATTGAATCAACTGAGTTTAAATATATAATAGTGGTAGATTTTAATGACACATTTGTATTATATTGGCAAAGTGTAATGAGGCTAGTCACATGAACTAGCCAGCTAGCTAGCTAATTAGCTAACTGCTGTTTGCTAGCTAAGGTTAAAATTACTTTTGGTTAAAGGGATACTGCTTAATAATAATGTTTTTACATGGCCTTGGTCTTCTCTCAGCCTCAGATAATCACAGATAGACGAAATGTCATAATTTTCTACAGTAAAAATATAACTAATAAGATAAAATAAAGATTTAATCACCATTTCTGTCAAACAATGCTATCCAAATTAACTGTAGTTACCACTGCCAGGTGAAAGGGCCTCAACTAGAATTAACACAAATATCAAAATACATGAGATGGAATTTCACCCATTACTCACTACGCTGAGAAACAGTATCTTAAATGCTAATATAATATGATATAGTAAGCATAATATGCATTTTATGTTTGCAGTGAGCTTTGCACGATAACAAGGTCGAGGATAGAATCTAACTGCTCACTAACTTGTTTTCTTACAATAAATTCAATACAACAAGTACATCTATTAATTAACTCAATGGCACATGTGTAAACATTTAAAATCAATAAAAGCAGAAGAAACTACTCACTTACAGGTCAAGAACAATTGACAGCACAACAGCTAAAGTTGTGACCCTCCCCACACCTTTCCCTTGCCTGGAATTTCAGATTCACCCAAAACAACTTTAGTTTCAGCCCATTTTGTCCTTTCATAATAAAAGTCCTTAATATTTCACTGTGCTATGGATACAATGGCGCACAGAAGTGCATTCAAGCAGTTTACTGCAGATTTTAAGAACTTTTTATTGTTATTCATTAAGAAATAGATTTGGTTTTTCTAAATAAAATGATTATGGTATCTTTCAACAAAATATGGGGATTTAAATAAAACACTACATAAAAACTCCATAAGGTAGCTAAAAATAGCTAATTCCACAAATTTGTGGGGAAAAAGATCTTTATTCATTTAGTGTTAGTGTAATTTTCTTTTCAGTGGAAGGACTTCGGGGTCTTGTTCATGAGTAAGGGGAGATCAGCAGAGGATTGGTGCAGCGTCAGCAGTCATGCAGATGCTGTTGTCTAATTGAAAGAGCCTGTTAATGAATAAAAGGAACAGTTTGATGGCAGCAAAACAAAACCTTAAGCAAGTTGTTCTAAGAAGACATTGGTAAAGAATAAAGTTAAAGTAAATGTTTTGGGGTAGTGAAGTGAAACCACGACCTAATAAAAAACTGTGGGAAAAATGAGCTAACTTACAAGCAGTCAGACTTTCTTGTAATTTTTAATGTGGCCTTGACATACTTCATGCTTTCTTTGGATACTGTAACTAGCCCTTCTCAAATGTTTTCTTGCTCGTTAAGCAACTTAACACTGATCTATGAATCGCTCAAACATAAGGCACCTAACTAAAAGGATGAACCTTTGTGTCTGTTGCATCTACACGTAACAAAGAACCAATTTTTGAAAATATCTTTCCACACTTTATTACCAGCAGCATGTCAGGAAAAGAAAAAAAAATCATAATTTGTTCCCATTTTTAGTTAAATCTACAAACATTTACAAAAAATAACAATGTAGCAGCTTGACATGCACAAAATGGTATTGATAAGACACCCAAAGAACTATTGCTATGGTTTGCAGGTTATCCTTGAAACTGTGGAGGATCTGTCATGGTTTTAGGCATCATATCAGCCAGTGGTTTTGGGGATGTCGGCACAGCAGCTTCATTTTTTAGAAAAAAAAACACAGTGGAACACTATTAGTCATGAATTGGCCTCCCCATAGCCCGGTTCTCAATTTTACTGAAGCAGGTAGGGATCGTCGTCTTGACAGAGAACAGACCAAAGGCAGCCAAAATCCAAAGTAGAACTTTTAAGAAGTCTCATAAAGTTCTCTTGAAAAACAACTCTTCTTCTTCTTTTGGCTGCTCCCTTTAAGAGTCTATCTCATCCTTATCTTTGAGTCTTCTTCTGTCACATCAACCATCTGCATGTCATTCTTTACTACATCCAAGAATCTTCTCTGTAGTTTTATTTCTTCCCTCCTCGTCTTTCCCTCTCTACTTTTAGGACTGCGTAAACGTGAAAATTTCTAACATATAATAATGAAGTTACATTTAAACATTTCAAAGGTTTCAGTAAATAAGAAAACATTTGAATAGTTACAAAAAGGTTACTGTAACTTCATGCCTGAGACTGTTTCAAAATAAAATGCAGCATCAGAGTTGGCGCTTTAATAAGCTGATATACTGCAATGTGAAACTCCACAGACTGCATAGGTTTTACAGGCCTGCTGAACAATGCTTCCCTTTCAAAACCAGCACAATGTGTTGAATGTAAAACACTCCCATACTAAAGGCGGGTTAACAAAAAAGTAATCCCACAGCAGTATGGCAGCTGTTCTAGACTTTTCCACTGTTCATGAAAATAGGCTTTCTTGAATATAGGTGAGAAATACATGGTAAAACAAATCGCTCTGATGTGTCTCACATCATTGTGTTTATTAGGGCTTTTGTCTTTTCGCTGGAAAGTTGTTGTTGTTGTTTTTTAAGTTTTATTACAGTTAACTAAAACTACATATGTAATTTTAGTTTGCCAAAATAACTACGAAAATAAAATTCAGCAGAAAACAGTGTTATAAATACACCAACTTAACTATAAAAACAACCATCATTTAATTTGCTTATTGAGAGTTGCAGTTCTTCGTGAGTTAGCCTGTAGTTTAATATCTATTGTAAACCTCTTTAATATCTTATCACGGACAAATATCTCCTTATTTATTATATCCCTAGCTCTATTACTAAGAAGACAAACTAGATAATGTTATTGCAATAACTCTGGAATGCTATAAGCCACCTTCTGAGGGAAATCTATTATTACCTAAGTCAATATGATTAAACTAACAAGAGTGTAGACAGCAGCTTTAGCATGTACAGCACAGAATAAACACTCTGTAAATTGGAAGGTTTAACGTAATGACACTGCACGTGTCCCTGCTGATGTGCCGCAGACAGCATTGAGCTCCTTTTAGGTGAGCCATGATAGGCTGTCGTGGGAGCTGCCTCCGGGATACACCCACCAGCCCCAGCAGGCTAAATAAAGATGGGCAGTTAAGAGTTCTTTCAGATTATGTATATTTATATTTATATCTCAGTTCTCCAAAACAATCCCGGATTATACAAACCTGTATCGTGGCCCTGAGACATGAGCTGCAGCGATCTGTAGTTTAAAATGATCGAGTGGTTAAATGTGATTCTTATCAGCGATTCAGTATGAATTAACACAGGTTCCTTATCTTATCTCGTCCCCCTTTAAAACGCATCTAAATTGCTGCAGAGACACAGGTGCTTTGTTTCCTTTATGTAATACCGGATAGCAGAGGAACATGAGCAACTTCCGGATGCCAAATTTCCATCCCTAAATTATTTAAGAAAAAAATTCAAAAAGAGGAAGGAAAAATAAAAGGAAGTCAGACAGTACCAGAAGAAAGCCGAGCGTGGTCAAATCTCTCTTTCCAAGTCGATGATGCTTGTCCTTTATAGACACACCAGCTGGTAGCTCTTCTGTTTTGTGCAGTGGGAAGGCAGTGTCGTGGCTCTTTCAATGCGTGACTGCGTCACGGTGAGATGGGGTACGCCTACATGTTGCAATTCACGCAGTAATTGCATAATTTAAAAGACAGCAAGTATTATATCACTGAAATAAAAATGTATTTTTTCATTCTGTTTAGGTATTTTTATTAATTCATGAATAAATAAATTACTTCTTTGAAATTAATTTCTAAGTTTATTTTTAATGTTCCGTCCAGAATTTATTGAAAGCACTTCGTCTGGGATCCAATGGTGAGTCTAATTATACTTAAAGATGTACATTTAAAAAATACTGTTTTGTATGTTTTCGATAAACACATTAACGTCACACGTGCTTTGCCACATGCCGCTTTATATTACACGCATGCGTACTAATCACTTCGGCATGGCGGACAGTGGCTGGCCGGGCTGTGCTAAGAGTTTAAAAGGTGTCATTTTGGACCTGTGTGGAGTTTTATATGACAGCGGGGAGGGCGACGGGGTTGCAATTCCTGGCTCGATCGAAGCTGTGAAAAAGTGAGTGAAAATTTTCACGTAGAAATGTGATTAGCTTTACGTCTTCAGTTTGCATAGCTGTCAAAGTCCGTCACTCAGACTTAATGATGCATGTGACCACCTGCTTTGCCCTCCTGACCTATTGAAAGGCTCAAGGAATCCGACTTGCAGCTGCGATTCTGCACCAATGAGACCCAGGCCACCAGAGAGAAGTTTGTAGCCAAGCTTCGAAGATTGGGCTTTGACATCTCTGTATCTGAAGTCTTCCCTCCTGCGCCTGCAGCCATAGCTGTTCTCAAAGAAAGAGGTTTACGTCCTCACTTGCTGGTGCATGATGGTAAGATTCATATTTGAGCATCTAAACTTTTCAGACCACTTTTTAGTTGATTGTGTTCTAAGAGCGCACTTGGAATAAATGCACATTAAAAGCCCTGGTATAATATATGTGAGGAGTACATAAAGGGTTTTTTTCTGTTACATTCTGGTGTTAAATTATAAACTGACTCATTTAATCTCAAATCATCTTGAGTGTTCTGCTGGACCACGTCTAACTTGGCTATTGAATGGAACTTAAATCGTCTCATAAGTAAAACAAGACTTATGTGTCTTATAATATGATTTACTTGGTAAAGTCTCCCCTTTTGCAGCATAAGACATTACTTATTCTTACAAATACCTGGCATGAATCCATATACAGTATATAAATTATATTTGATTTATGAAACTAAAATTTCACAATAATCATTATGTCCATCGTGCCCAAATTTTAAATCATAAAATATTCAGACTAATCAAAGTGGGTTGAGCTGAAAATTATCTAATAATTTGATGATTTTAGATGCAATAACCCATTTATGACTGACTTTGCTCCTTCTCTGCAGGACTTCTCCCGGAGTTTGACGGTGTTGACAAAACCAACCCAAACTGTGTGATTGTAGGAGATGCAGCTGAAAATTTTTCCTATCAGAACTTGAACGAGGCTTTCAGGGTCCTCATAGGCCTGGAAAAGCCGGTGCTTTTCTCCCTGGGCCAGGGGTAATTAAATATTACTAGCCAACTGACATTACTCTATTGCTTATTCCAAGTAACGCATCATTAAATAATGAAATGTATTTATTGATGTTAATCTTTCTTCATAGGCGATACTACAAGGAGACGGACGGTTTAAAATTAGATGTTGGTGTTTACATGAAAGCTCTGGAGGTAAAATAGGTGCACCGATATTCTGATATATATTTTTTTTAGAGTTCAGTGGAAATAAATAAGTTATTTTTAATGTTGGCTTTTTTGTTCTTTTTAGTATGCCTGTGATTTAAAGGCAGAAGTAATTGGAAAACCTTCCCCGACATTCTTCCGGAGTGTTCTCAATGATATGGGCCTTAAACCACATGAGGTATGCAGCAATACATGGCCCTGCATGTGCACAGAGCACAAGTTAGGATGGAAAAGTTTACTGTCAGTTGTGCAATAAAGACCAGCTGCCTTTAGTTCTTGTTTTGCAGCTTTGCTTTGTTGAGCTTGTTCCTCTGTGCTCTGACGCTCCTGTTCCAGTTTTTCCAACAAATTATGAGCCAATGACACAATGTTTTCTTTCTAGTTTTGCATCTGTACTCTACCACAATAGATTGCACTTTAGTCACATATAGCTAACTTTACAAACTTTCAGCTTTAATTTTTTTATTTTCTTTTTTAAAAATAATAATCCTGTCATCCTGTAATTTAGTTGTTTTCTACAGTCTTTCAGGCCTCTTGGTGTTGCTGAACTATCCAGTGTTTTCATTCATTTTAAGAATGTACCAGAGTGTTGATTTAGCCACTCTTAAAGATTTCCTATCTCTCTGATGGGTCTTTTTTTTGTCTTTTCAGCCAAAATATGGGCGTCAATGCTTTCAGCAACATGTTATCAATATTTAAAATGACAACTCAAAGCTGCACAATATGATTTCAACACATCGAATCAACTATATCAGCTATATCTGCTTTTGTTTCTTATAAGTCTGATATCATATGTTTCATTATTGAAAGTATTTGTAAGAGTAAGCATTGTGTTATGTTGTATGAGAAGAATGCAAAAGAAGACACTTTAACAAGTAATTCATATTATGACACAAGTTTTGTAATACTTGTGGAATTATAATATATAACAGATAAACATGGTCTTTTGATTTGATTGTAAAATTCCTACAGGTTTTTTTTTTTGTTACTTTTTCATGTGGAGGAACACATGCACTGCAAATCCAACACACAGACACAAGAATGTTAACGAAAGTTTCAATAATCTCAGTACAAGTTTCACTCTAGTAATTTTCCTTCTTTCTCAGATACATGGATGTATTCACAGCTAACTTTGCCATCCTCTCCAGAGCACTCATTTACTCACCCAGGCTCTTTTCCTTGTTTGTCGAGTCACTCACTTAAAAAGCTCCCTTACAGACCCACTGTTATTCTCTTCTTTGTTTCTTTAAGAAATGCCTTCTTAGAATCACTGAACAACGGCCTGTTTGGCCCAGTCAATTGATACTGAACTCCTCCTGTGTTCAAGGAACTCTCTGTACCAGCTCTGTCTCCGCTTTCATCAGCTTCCCCTCCTTTCTTTGTGCCTCTGCTTCATTAATAAAGTAAAGTAGTTGCATGGTTTGACCTCACTGAGCATGCAAAGCAGGTCTAGGGTGTGCATGTTTTTAAAACCCATCTGCACTAGGTTCTCTTAGGAGTCTGTGGCCACCTCTTTTTGCCCTTGACACACTTGCATTGATAGGGGGGAAAAAATCTGCTCCTGTTTGATCTCGCGAGTAGTTTAAGTAGTCGTATTTTATCTAAAATTAGTGACGCTGGTTGAATTCTTAATCCCCGTTTTTGTTTTAATTCTCCCAGTGCACTATATTTGTTCTAATATGTCTCCTTTTTGTTTTTCTTGTGTTGTAGAGAGCCCATCATGGGTTGCTCCTTTGTTTTTGTCCTCATCCCCCTTTGTGGCTTCTTTATTGGGCAGTGGTGCAAAAGGTTGGTCAGTTGAGATGACGACTAAGCAGGTTTTGAAAGGAAACATGAGTAGAATGGAGGCCTGGATGAAACTGATCTCCCCAAGCGCTAATGAAGCTTCGTAAGGAAGCAAGGACATCAGAGAATAACTTCTGGTTCTCGGTGCAGTAATGATCTGTAGTGTATCCAAATGTTCAAAAACATACTGTAGTGGTATTAACAAGTGATACAGTTGGTTAACCACAAAGGACAAAGGGTCAAGTATTGTGTCATCAGTTGCACGGATTATGGAACTGCTGTTTTCTCTTTCTTCTCCCTTTTCACGTTCAGGTGCTGATGATTGGAGACGATCTTTTAAATGATGTAGGTGGGGCCCAACATTGTGGAATGAAAGGTGTACAGGTGCGGACTGGCAAGTACAGGTCAGTGTTATCCTAAATCTACAAATATGCTATGTGAACTGTGATTTGTCTATGTTGGGTAACCGTTTTATCTATCGGTTACAGTCAGTATGTTCTGTCCTGAATAATCCATATTCTTACTGTCTGTTTTACTTATCTGTTTAATTATATGGTTATTAGAGATAAAAAATAATAGAAGTAAATATTGTCATCGGCCATGTTGCTGCTACTCTTCTTTTCATTTCATTTTATTTCATTTAATTATTTGTTTCACAGATGGTACGTAAGCTGGTTATTAACAAATATCTAACCATTTAAGCACATAGCAGCAAATCAGTGTATTTTAGGCATGAAGATATGATCAAGACGGCCTACTAAGGTTGAATTTGAGCATCAGAATGGGGAAGACAGGCAATTTAAGTCACTTTGATCGTGCTGTGGATGTTGTTGTGAGACAGGCTGGTCAGAAACTGCTGATCCAATGGGATTTTCCCACGCAACCAAGTGTGCAGTTTACAGGCTCTAAAAAGAGTAAATATCCAGTGAGCGGCAGGGTAAAAAGCACCTTGTTGAAACCAGAGGTCAGTGGAGAGACTGCTGGAGCCGATAGGAAGACCGTAACCATTAATCCAATAACCACCAATTACAACGAAGGTATACAGAGGAGCATCTCTGAACGCACAACACGTCAAACCTTGATTGACCACACTGGCTGCCTCTCTTGTAAGCTAAGAAAATGAACCTAAGGCCACAATTCGCACACAAAAATCTCTGAGCAATGTTTCCAGCACCTTGTTGTATCTATGCCACAACGAATCAAGGCAGTTCTCAAAGCAACATGGGGTTCAACTAGTACTAGCAAAGTGTACCTATTAGGGTTTCTGTGAGTGCATTTGAAAAAAAATGTCCTTGCAAGAAGCTGTTTAGTTTGTCCACAAGGGGGCAGCATTACACCAGATTTGGGGCGCAATGTTTCCTTTGTAATGAACAGGCTTCCTGTGAGTCAGCCACCATATTCTTAAATCCTCAGATTTGTTTATTTGATTGAGAATCTGCCAGAAAAAGCTTTATTCTCTCCACATGTAGATGCTCGTTGCCCGCAAGGTCGTAGTCACCAAAGGGTTTATAGTCCCAAATCTGGGGAGTACTGGGACGCCTTCCTTATGGTGTAATTACGGAAATTTATGGTTGATTATTTCAGAACCATGTGGTACTTACAGTTTAAAGAAAAGAGAAGAGTTTCTGGGTGTAAGAGAGGATGCTGGTATAGAACTACATTATGCCATATGTACTGTTTACTATAATTTTAGTATGTCTGCAGTTCTGGTAAGTAATATAAATGCTTTACCCTTTATATGCATGTTTAAGGATATGTGAGAAAAGTGATGACGTTTTTTTTTTTTGTTTGTTTTTTTTCTACCTTACTCTTGCAGCTTATGCAGGTTTTTCCCCAAAGTAAAATAATTGCTACAAACAAAATTGTGGGCTTTTAATGTTTACCTTTGTCTTAACGTGAGTAACCCTTATGTAAAGATGGATAGCTAGCAACTGTAGCTGTCAGATGCATGCAACAGAATAAGAATATGGAAATATTTAAATTGCCTGCAAACCACGCATCAATCTGACGAGTGCTCTTCTTTATTACCTGCCCTGCCAACGTAGACTGGCATGCAGGTTGCGGTCATGTGACCAGAGAACGCTGAGTAATCTGCTTGAGCATCACTCAGCATTAATCCTTAGCTAAGAGCATGGTCACTCATTATAAAAGCTGCCCTCTGTCTGGGCAGTCATTCGTTCAGAGAGAGAGACAGACCTGCACATCTCTGCGGCGGTATGCATGTTTAGCTTAGAAGCCAAGTGGGCTGAACTTTTTCTACTGTAGAGTCTCAGTGGAGTAAGCACATGAATTCATCTGGTTTGTGTGACTTCATAGTCTACTCCCAGCAGCTCGGTTGAGCTCCAGTGTGCTGACACTCTGAACAGTGTCAATTCAACTTAACAGGGTAAAAGGGATTAAATTATATCACTGCCTAACTATGTTTTGTGGAGAAAGCATCTGGTTATAGATTAGCAGAGGAACATGTGTGAAACTAGTGTTGGGTTCCATGACATGCTGTTTATCAGCTGTGGATTTATTGCTATTAGTATTATCAAGGGGGTTTATCTGGGGAGAGCTGAGCAGAGCAATATAATGACTCAAAGGAAACCAAAACTGTTATTATGAATGATTAAGAAATCATCTGTGTTTCGAATGTATTGCTGCAATAGCAGCTCTGAACAGCACATCATGTGGGTGTGAAACAGTAATAACAGAAGAGCCTCACAGTATTTGTGTATTCTTTTGCCCACAACTAGGAACAGAGTATAAAGGCTGTTCATTTATGACACCTAAAGCGAACTGTCTTTGTTTATTAAACATGGGAAACTTAATAATAACCCAGAACTCGGAGTGCCCAGACTTGCTGACTTTACACGTTCTCTGAGAGGAAGAGGAGTAACTTTGACATTAACAGTGTTTCAGTGGGAATTTGAGTAGTGGGGGGAGACTTGAGATTTAACATTGTTTAGCTAAACGGGCCCGGTGAACCCAGGCTCGCTTTGAGCGGCTATAAACCCTCAGTCATAACTGTGAAAACACAGCTGTTTCCAAGTCAACCAGATGCTGCGCAGGCCTCCAGTTCCCATCACACTCGGAGAAATTACGGATTCAAATACCCCAGACTCGGTGACAAGACAGGAAGGGAAAAAGATACAAATCAAATCGTATCAGCTTGTGTGAAAATGCTTTTCACTTGACATACTCATAGCTCTGGACAACTTTAAGCTTTTTTTTTCTTTTCTTTTTTGAGTGTCTACTTTTAAAAAATCCTCTCTAAAGTTTTACATCCTTTGAAGTTGGTTCACAAGCCGGTTTTGTTTTGTTTTTGTTGGCTGCTTCAGGGATGAAGAGCCAAAATTGTGCCTCGCTCATTCTGAAGCTATATGTGTGTCTTTGACCTTTAATGTGTTAAAAGCTAAAGTCTGTAGTTTTTTAAAGTATCAAATAGAACTTAATGGATACATGTTATAGTAAACCTATACGATAAGAGGGTTTTATGTGCACTTAAGTGCTCACTTTAGTGTTAAATAAGATGTATTTTCTTATATATGTGGCTCATTTTGATTAAATTCCAAAGTGGAGCTAGCAACGTGACTTTGCTGGACTAGTTGGTGAGCTATAGGCACAACATAAGGGCATTTGTAATTGGCAGTTCTGCTAGCAGTCAAATTTCCCTTGTTCTTGTATATAACGAGTGAAAGTTAATGCACCTCAAGGGAGCCAGAGAACCCTTTGCTCTTTAATGTAGACCAGGTTTGCAAAGAGGGGCCTACCACTGAAAAGTGGGTGGAAATTACACTGAGAGTATAGAGATCGGACTGCTGATGTTAATCAGCTGCATGGGAACAATCCACAGACACTGAGCTCTGCTCCAAACCCCACTCAGGCTTTCACTTCTCAAGTTACATGCTTAATGGCAGTCAGAACATTATAGCTGTATATGAAATTTCAGTGGTTACTGAATACCATCCATATTACACTTTATCCATAACTGCTGTTTATGCTATTGAAAATCAGTAATCAGTAGTTGGTTAGGTTTCAGGTGTAATTTTAAAAACACAAATTAAATTATTGTTCTGATGAAGCTCTGCTGTGTGTAGGAAAAAGCTCTTGGACTGATGTTGGCCTGAAATGCAGATTGTAACAATAATTGATTGGACAATTATGCATAATTGTACTTAAAAAAACACATTTTCCCAGCGAAATGGGCCAATTACATGCAACATTTGGTATTAAAGCTAATGGATTTCATAGTCACATGGATTCAAGCTGTAAACCTGATATTGACTAATTATCACCTTATTAACTTGTTAGGAAACACTTGCCAGCTAACATGAAGCAGCTTTAGCATTCATTTGGAGTAATGTTTATGGCCAGCTGATAATCGCAAGTCTATGCAAAAGCAACACTTCTTCAGAGAGCTGGTGTCTGGGTCCTTGGCTGCTAAGTGTTACGCTCATCACCAACTAGGCACTCAATTTGTTTGTCTGCCATTTGGTATCGGGAGGAAACATTTATCTGCCGCGGGAGTAAACAGGATTGACACAAACAGCGAAGCTGAACTGAAACGGGGAATTTTCTTTACGCCTAGAAACCAAAACAGCGACCTGAAGTAAAGTGTCACAACTGCAGTGCTCCCTGCAGGTTTGTCCCAACCATTTTGCTTCTTTAATAATGGTTTGAATGACTATAAAGTGGCCATATCAAGCCTTTATTATCTGTATGCACTGTTACAATAGTGTTAAATTAAAGGTCTGCGTATGTAACTGAGAACAGCATAGGCTGATATCCTTGTTTATGAGGGGCAGCCAATCAAAAGAAAAATAGCTTTAAGGAAGGTGAAATGGTTTTATGGCGACAGGTGACGACCTAAGAGCTGCATAAAAAATAATAAGGATTACCTTTAATTATGAAACATGATGGAAGTGAGCATAAAGGGCCGCTTTATTATAAAAGCAATATTAGCGAATGAGTGGTGGGTCAATGTGGGTTTTTTTGGGGGGTTTTTTTGGTAATTATTTTGTGGAAGTACAAAAAAAAACAAATAAGCTGTGAGCTTGGCGTTTATAATTAAAAAATGTTACTGAGCAGTAAGGTTATGAGTATGATGCCCTTGTTTTCCTCTTTCAAGCGTATGTTACCTTTTTCAATAGTGATCTACAGCAGCCTGTTCCTGTGACCGATCGTGTGTTCTTTGTTTCTGTTCTCTTATCTTCAAGGAACTGCATCAGCGCAGAACTGGGAAGCTTTGAAGCTTCATAAAAGCAGGTTCACATCATGCTGTTTCTGCACGCAGCAGTGGTAAACCAGTTTAATTGCTACTGCCGTTTCCCCATGTGCTGCATGTGCATACACCCTCAGCGCTGGCGTGTGTGCTTGTGCCGGGGAGAAAGCTATGCAGCAAAGAGTGGGATACCGGCACAGCTTTGATAGGTGTTTTGAATGGGCGCCAGTGAGTTGGAGGAAGCCCATAGTGGATTCCAGTTGGAATCTGGCAAAGAGCACACAGCAAACATTTTCACACAGCAGCAACCATCGTCAGAGTGGTTTACACTGTGAAACTCTCTCTGCGGCTAACGCTTGGCTGCTAATGGGAATGTGTGGAAACAAGCAGGCTGAGCCAGATTGAAGCTCTCAAGATGGAACTAGTCCCTGATGATACAAACTATGAAATAGTTTGCTGAAACCGCACCCTGGTTCATGCCCTTTCTGTCTGTGGCCGTCAACGAGGGACGCAACAGGAAAGAAGCATAGCGGGGTTGGGGGGTGGGTTGGGTTAGTGGCCATGTGCTTACCATACATGGATTACTGTCCCTACAGTAATTTTATGGCTTGCACCAAGCCAATGCTCTACTGTATTTACTAAAACAAACATGCTGACATATCTCCAAAAGTTGATTCTGTTCATCTGGACGTAGCGTTTTGTGGGAGAAATGTTTTGTCACTCATCCAAGTGACTTCTTCAGTCTCAGCTAACTGCAGGTTTCCCCAGCTTATAAACAGTACATTTGCATAACGACTGAAACCAGCCCACTGAAGGGACAATGGGCTGGGAGGTCAGTTCCTTAATCATAATTATGCAAATTCTCATGACCATTGATCAACACCCACTGACCAAAACCCACTGATCAAAGCCCACTGATCAATGGCCATGAGTCCCATTCACAGAGAGTTGGGGAATGGCTGCAATCACAGCATTGTAAGATGGCAAAAGATGTACCCCTAGGCCCCCTCCTCGATTCACAGATGGTCTTTCCCTTTTCACGTAAATGGCCTCCTTGACTCCGCCCCCAAACCAGCGTTCCTCCCTGTCCAGGATGTGTACATCCTCATCATTGAAAGAGTGTCCACTGGCCTGTAGGTGTAAATAGACTGCAGAGTTCTGGCCTGACGAGGTAGCTCTTCTGTGTTGTGCCATCCGCTTCGCCAGAGGTTGTTTGGTTTCCCCGATGTATAAATCCTGGCAATCCTCCTGCACTTAACAGCGTACACGATGTTACTCTGTTTGTGTCGGAGGACCCGATCCTTGGAGTGGACCAATTTTTGGTGCAGCGTGTTTTGGGGTTCAAAAGCCACAGAGACCTGGTGTTTTGAAAAAATGCATCTCAACTGCTCCGATACTCCTGACACATATGGGATCACTATAGGTTTTTGCTTGGGCAGCGGTTGTCTTTCTCTCCTGGATCGGCTGGAGCTTTCTTTAGGTGCCTTTCCCGCTTTGACAAAAGTCCAGCTGGGATAACCACATTTACTCAGGGCCTTCTTGATGTGCTGTTCTTCTGTCTCCCTGGCTGCTGTGTCAGTGGGGATGGTGTTCGCGCTGTGTTGTAACGTCCTGATGACACCCAGTTTGTGTACACGTCAGCTTTTAGATGTCCCCCATTACTGATGGCAATCTCAGTCTAAGAAGGCTAACCTGCCACTTTTCATATCCTCCCTGGTGAATTTGATGTGTCGGTCCACCGAGTTAATGTGATCTGTGAAATGTAGTACATCCTGAGATTTGATTTTCACCCAGGTGTCATCCACATATCAGGCTTGGTGGTGTTCCAGGGTAGGAAAGCAAAGCCCTCTTTTCCACTTCTTCCGTGTACAAATTGGCCACGATGGGTGAAACTGGGGAGCCCATGGCACACCCATGTTTCTGCCTGTAGATCTGACCCTTGTATGTAAAGTAGGTGGAATGAAGACACAGTTCCAAAAGCAAACACACTTGGTCGATGCTGAGAGTGGTCCTGTTGCTGAGGTTGGTGTCATCCTGTAATCTCTTACGGGCTACCTCCAACGCTTCCGTGACTGGGATGCAAGTGAAGAGAGATGTAACGTCGTACGGGACCATGGTTTCATCTGCCTCCATAATGACATCTCTCACCTTCTCAACAAAATCTAGGGTGTTCTGGATGTGGTGTTCAGAGCTGCCCACCAGCGGGTTGAGGATCGAAGCCAGAAACTTGGAGATGTTATAGGTGACAGAGTTGATCATGCAGACAATCGGTCTTAAAGGTGCACCCTGTTTATGTATTTTCGGTAAACCATACAGACTTGGTGTAGACTCCCCTGGGTACAACCTGTGGTATGAGGTCCGGTCAATAGCCTTGTCTTGTTCTAACTGCTTCAGACAGTCTATCACCCTCTTCCTGTAGCCACTTCCTGGGTCTCGTTTCAGGGGCTCATAAGTATTTTCATCACTGAGTAGTGACAAAATCTTCTCATGATAGAAAGTACTATCATGAGAAGACTGACCTCCCAGCCCATTGTCCCTTCAGTGGGCTGGTTTCAGTTATTATGCAAATGTACTTTTTATAAGATTTGGGGAAACCTGCAGTCAGCTGAGACTGAAGAAGTCACTTGGATGAGTGACGAAACGTTTCTCTCACAAAACGCTACGTCCAGATGAACAGAATCAAGTTTTGGAGATTTACTTTCCTGGATGATTGAGAATGCATCAAGATGCTGACATATGCATGTTTGCAAAAGAACATGCTAAAGAAAGAACGGTTCATTAGTTCAATGCTGCATTCATGGCCCTTGTTGGCACAGTGTAAAGAACAGGAAAACCCCATGTTGTTCCAGCGTTTGAGATTCCACCGATCATTCCAGAAATATCTCCACTCCTGCCTTTGTGGACACACCAAGTACAATCATGTCCATAAATATTTAGACAGAAGCACAGCTTTTCTACAGTTTTTGCAAGCGTAGTAGAAAGGGTCAAAGACAATGAATTAAAATGGTTCACAAAACATTTAGAATTACATTTTTCCTCGTTTTTTGTGGCTTTTTAATAAAAAAATAATAATAGAGACAACAGAGTAGCCTCTTTTAGTTAGCTGTTGCTTTGCATCTATATAGAAGAAGGGTGTGGCGGATGTTGCCTTTTGAACATATAGAGTATGCGAGGGTGTAAAAGCATACTCCTGTCTATCAGCAAGCGCGACGAAAGCTGTATGTTCCCCCGCCCACAACACATTCGCCACCAACATGTTTGAAAGGCATCTAAAGGTGAAAAAGGGTGCCATGAACTTTACTCTTGATGAGAACACTCTTGACTCTCTGTGCAGTCTTGGTCTCCCAGGTCATGTGTCATTTACTAGGTTTACCTTTGATATCGCTCTGCTGATTTTTAAAATGTATTTATTTTTGGCTTTATGAGCCTCAATAATAGCCTTTTCATGTGTTCAGTCACCTAAGGACACTCTGTGGGAACTCTGAGCTGTGTGCTAGCTCCTTTCCGCATGAACTAGTGTTCACATACCTCACCTAGGAAACAATTTGAAAGAAAACCTGCTTGTGTTGTACCCACAGGCACTATGTATGGTATTATATGTCTTACAAGCAGTTCTTTCAATATTGTTGTAAAATGTACTCAAATTAAAGCAATAATTTTGCACTTGTATTTAGTCTTTATTTTAGTTTAGGCCAAAGGTGTTTTCGGTTATTCTTATGTAGCAACTTTCTCCAACTGGGATGTTCTGTAACTGTCAGATTCTTTGACTTTAAGGCTACTAGACGGATATTACAGTTGACGCATAGGTAAACTGAGATTCATGAGAACTGAGTGAAACATGATAGTGTAGTAATGAGATAACTAGAAGAAAAGCTAACAGTTTTTGAAAATGCTCTTTGACAGACAAGAATATGTCAAAAAAAAACGATGATCAATGCTTGGCATATGGCATATTTCATGAACATGGATGTTGTCAATGAAGCTTCTATGAGCTTGCAACATTGTGCAATGAGTAATATCCCTGAGGACATGCAGTTCTCATCCAATGCGTTAGTATGCAAATATTCCAAGCTATGATTTTAACTGCTAGTATGATCAGAACCAACAAGTCTGAGAGTAGAAAAAGAATTTGGCTTAATCCAAAAGTGATGGTACAATTAATCTGTGAGTAAGCACCAAAGGATTTTAACAGCTTAACAGACTACAATACACTGTACAGTTGTCCCCCAGCAGACCAGTCCAGAGAAACCTTCCCAGCCCAGACTGAACTGGCTCTCTCTGAGTGGCACATAACCTGTGATTAGTGTGGATATCCTGAGCAGATTTCCACTGAAACCTGTAATGAAGTCTTGAAAATAAAGCCATTGTGAGTGCAGTGAATGAAAGGAAAAACAGCTCATTAAGAAAGCAAATGGCCAATCAGCTTCAGCAAACACAAGAGAAGGCTTTTCAAGTAGAAAAATGTTTGCTGTCAGCTTAATATAATAAAGTGGACAGAATTAGTATAATAACCCCAATATTACTAGCATATTTAGGGCAGGTTAATTGTATTCCCGCTCCCTAAGAGACCACATGCTGTAACTTGGCACTATTCCTCATAAATCATTTGCCTGTATTTGAATGGCTGTCTAATAAAAATGAAGTGATCCAAATTTAAGTTGGACCTCCTCCATATGGTGATCAGATCTGGCAGTTTGACTGAAAATATTTGCTTTTAAATCTATATTGGCATGATGTTGAAATTGATTATTGCTAGACTGTTGGTGCCAGTTAGCTTTTATTTTGTGGTCATTTCTGGGATGGCTCCCAGATACATTATGTATTTCAGCTTAGCTTAGCTTTCAGTCCTCCTCATGACATATAGATCAGCACATATGATAATGGTCATGGTTTCATGTACGACAGCAAGGCCTTCCTTTTACCTAGACAGTTATGAAATGTAGATTACCTAAGATAATGCCTTTAATTCTCTCCTTCAAGCACACTAAACTGAATTTAATGTGTAGTCTTGCCTGAGCAGGTTACGCTTGAGTCACATTTTCGCTTTGCATTGTCTTGATCTGTGCAGCATTTTGCTTTGTAGAAAAGAGTGCAGGCACTTCATAGTGTCTCGTGTAACAGCGCAGTCCCACACCCTGTCCTCTTAACCACTCTTAACACATTAGTTTTGTCTGTGTGGGAAGGAAGTGAAGTTATCGAAGTGCACTCCTCTCCGCTGAGGCTGTGGGCTGTGAATTTGTCAGCTACAGTGTTTCTAAATGTGTCATTTAGGTCTGTTTATCTGTGCACCACAAGAACACTGACTCTTTACACCAGCAAAGGGATGCGTGACATGTGCACAACGTGGCCTTTGAGCTAAAGCTAAATCCACAGGGGCCCTCTTTTGTGTCCAAGTCCACCCAGATGTTCAGAGGAACTAAAGCTAGCACGTTCTAACCTGTTAGCTTTATATAGAAATGTATAAACCTGACTGTACAGAATGGGTTCATTTCATTTCATTTATTTGTTCATTTGCAGGCACAACAATACCTATATTGAACATAAAATGCACAAAACAAAAAACAAAAATTGCCTGAAAAAGGAGTGGGACGAAGAAAACTTGTATATAAATCTGTGTTCATTTCTTATTAGACTGACAGAATAAGGCATAATTCTAAAGTAATTTTGACATTATGCATCATCAGAAGCATACAGATAAGCACAGTGATGTCTGACCAGCCATTAACAACTCTCAGCATCTCCTTTGTCAGTCAGCAGCAGGGCCTTGGCAGGATGCATGGTAAACTGGGATAAATGTGTGTTGCATAAGGTTCCTATTTCCACTGTTGGATTTCCCTTCTATTTAACAGATAACACATGAAAGCTGGGTTTTCTTAGTTGGATTTCTTTTGCTGCATGTTTCTAGAAATGGGTGTTCATTTCCACTGGAAAAAAAGAGATTCGCTTGTTAGTTCTTGCTCGTGCTAACAGCTACTTGAGCCCCATCATGCAATGGGCCACTTCCTAATTTTCCATCTTTATGCCCAGTGTATTCCAAATGCGGAGCTGATGGGCCTAAATTGTAACTGCTGTATTTATCATTCTAGTTTTTCACTACTGTGGTCAGTCCTTTTAAATTTTCCAATTGTAGCGTGCAACCAAAATCAGCCAATCATGATGCCAACTGAAACTGTTATTGTAAATTATTTGTACAAAATTGTGGATCTGAATTGATGCACGCATACTTGCTCCAAAAAATAAATGCTAATTTAGCATGGTGTTTCCAGACAATCCAAACTTGGTAAGATACAGATTTGTGTAGCTATACTTTGGCTATCGCAAAATCTTTTTTTGTATTTGTTTCTTTGTCTACCAACTACACGTACACAATCCGGAGTTGAGCAACCAAATTTGGCACAGAACTACATCTTAAGTCTATCAAGGTTCTTATCTATATCACATATTTTGATTCCATCTTATTGCTTAGCAACCACCTAGCATGTACTTTAAGCAATTATGCATCTAAATGCATAAAACAAGTCTTAAAACCACCATAAAAGTTTTATTTCATGGCAGCAGCATCAAATTAAAAGACATTGTAGAACCTTCAGCACCACCTGAGCGTATGCATATGTTTGAACCTGTGTAGATTAGAGAAAATCCAAAATAAATTCAAACTTTCTTTCAAAGTCAAAGATGTCCCATTGTAGACTGGGTGACAATTTCACTATGGAAGAAGAAGAGTTCACATTAATAATCTAAAAACCCCAAATTACTATGATGTTTATGACCATGATGGGTATATAAAAACTATACATACCCTTTTCCAGTCTGATTTGTCATTCAAAATGTTTTTACTACAAGCATCATTATCCCAATTACACACCCATTCATAAAGCACTTAAAATTTTATTCACACAGTTTCACTCCAATGAAAGCGTTGGGAGGCTCAAGGTTCAGTGTCTTGTCCAAGGACATTTCTACATACAAGCTGGAGGAGCCCTACAGTCACCTACAATCTGTCAGAAAAGCATCATGCCAATTTTTTTTTTTTTTTTAAAAACATCAAAAACTTTAAATGTATGTGTAAAAAGCTGTTAGGTGGTTTCCAGGTTGCTGAAACCCCCCCTTTTTAAACCCAACAGTCTTACTGTTTGTTATACAGTTAAATATAGAGTTTCAATCATTTACATGGGGTCCTGAGTTTGCTGTCCTGTCTTATGTGACAGATAAGAGAGCCCTATGATCAATTACCTAGTCATAAATCCAAGAAGTAACAAAGCTGAACTGAACAGTTGAAAGGCAAAGTGAGACTCGTCTTCAACAAAATCTCAAAAGCTTGTTTCATTTTTGTTTTTAGTATCGTAGTAATGTGTAATCCGAACACCTGATAGTGTGCCATATATTGAATTGAGGTCATAGATTGAAGTGACAGTAGCCACAAAGAGGTTATAGAAGCCTCCCCACCCATGGGTGTTAGCTTCCCCCTGCCTGCAGACTCTTTTAAAGCCTGCTGTGCGTTAGAAGTCAATGAGATATTAATAATTAACCTGAGCTTTTTTTTGCAGTGAGACCAGACTCCCACGGTAAGACAAAGGAACCAAGCAGGCCTCAGTCACTGAGCTCCTTCAACAGTACTTTTCCACCCGTGAGAAAGAGAAGAGGAAATGAGTGAGAGTGGGAGAGTAGAGCGAGTTGTAGCCCACAGATGGCAGGCTGAAACATGGCACTGCCTCTTAAATACATGAACACAGACCCGTAGCCGTTTCAATGGGGAACCAATCCCTCTTGCAATTACCAATTGACAAGCTGCTTGGCTAGAGGGATTTGGGCCTTTGCCTGGATTCTGCTGTAACCATTTTTTTTTGTTAGGATTTGTTTTAGTGAGTGGGTATGCATGGTTGTACTTGCATTTTCTTTATCTGATGCAGGTGACTCAGCAGCACCTCAGAGCTAGCATAACACCCATGCGCCCTGAGATATACGCACAAAAAGACGATTCAGCAAGTCATCAGCAGTGCTGCTAATAATAACAGCACACAGATGAAAACAGTGTGGTTAGATCTGGGTCACGTAAGGCTTTGCATATTTAGCACAACACTGACAAGGACAGCTGTTAAATGTTGAAGGTAATGGCTTCTTAAAAGCTAAAATTTAGATATATATTTTTTTTCCCTTTGCTCCCACCGGATCACCTAAGATGACTCCACAAATTAGCACCTAAACCATAGCAGCAAAACCTTTTGTAATTTATTAAATAGATTTCAAAGCGATGAACGTCACACCAAATATAAAGAGTCAGTCTAATCTATAATGTCTAAAAGTTTATGTCCTAAGTAGCCGTTGAGGACATAAAAAAATGTATGGTTTGCATCCTGTTCACGTAGCATTGGATGTTTTTGTTATTGTGAAAGGCAGAAAGTTTCCAGTAGGTGGTTTTCAGCAGGTCAGGATTCTCTCTCACACACGCTCACAGTCATCGCTCGTACTCACAGGAGGTTTTCGTACAGCCACAGGATGGAAAAAAAGAATCAAGTCGCTCTTTGCGCCGCAACCAGGGAATCCCCTTTTGTGTCCAGCTCGATTGGAAAGAACCGTTAATCTGCGTAAAGTGTGAAAACCATGCCGCAGCTGTTTGCTGATCATGATTCAACATTATGCAGCCTTTTGTAAAGTGAAGTGATAACGGTCGCTGCACTGCCACAAACTCGGCAGAGGATGTGAAGGCTTCAAGTTAGCATCTGTCACTTCTGTTGCCATAACATGCACGTAACATGGTGGTTTCCTCTGTTCAGTTGGGCTGTTTTTCCTAAGAAGGTGCAGCTGTATTATTTCAAGGATGTTATCTGTGCTTTTGTACCTATCAGGTAAAAGAGAACAGAAAGATAGGAAAAGTGAAGCTCGGAGCAGATTGTAATAAAACCAGGCTGTAGCATCGCTGGTGTCGACAATCCCCGCTACATCTTCACTCGGTCTTGTGGCATTTTATTTACAACAGAGTCAGTCAAACGGATCACATTTTCACCCTCCAGGCCGACGCTGCTAAAGCGGCACCGTGCAGCAGGAAACGCGAGCAGCTGCACACCTTTTCTCCCTGTCCCCAGGGTGAAGGTAGAGAGCTTTGTCATGTGCCTGCATCTTATGTCACCCACACGGCTTGGCTCAACATAAAGGCTATGAATGTCATCAAGACGTGATCTCCCTCAGGTTATATTTAATATCATCGTCTTTATAGTGGAAAAAAGGCTGCGTTTCAGCTCCTGCTGCCTTCACTAGTCTGGCATGAAAACAACACACTGGCCTGGGTTGACTGTTTTTCCACCTTTCACTTGCAAAGTGACTCTTTACTTTCAGTGTTATCTTCCCTGTGTTGCTAGGTGGCAACTCACTTTACACAAAGCCTACAATGATACCCTGTAGCTCCTATTTATTAGAGGAGCAGTGTGATAACTATGTCATTTCATTGAGTTATTTGCTATGTGATGTCTCTATTGGTAAGCTTTTATTGGTTATTCCTGTTTCTTGTTGTGGGTTTGTTTTTAAATGCTTTTATGACTTTCAGTACACTTTCTTGGTAACTTCAGCCCTCTTTAGAGTTGTGACTTTTTGTGACAGATTTCCAACTGGGAAACTTCTCATGATGACTCGGAAAGCCAAGTCATAAAGTATGCAACGTGGCTGAAATATTGAAATATTTGGCTGAATTTGTCACACCCATGTTCCTACTTAAGAGTGCGCAAACACACTGATCAGAAGAACCTCCCAAAGTTAAACGGTACTACTTTTAAAGCCTACACTGATTAGCCAGCCTCTTTCATTGCTAACAAATGCTAATTTCTGTCTAATAGGAGCCATATTTCATGTAGGCAGTTTGGATTTTATACTAGCTTATGCTTCTTTGACTACACCATTAATAGCAGCCATTAAAAGTTAGATCAAAGCTTCAACGTTGCCTTTTGTCCTACAGTCAAATCACAGGAAACCCAGATATTTCTAGCTTGAGTTGCTCAGTATGTAACCGCCTTCACACCAAAATATCACCGAGAGTTGCGCGCTGCTAACCTGATTTATTTTTTCGTTTGTTTTGTTTTTTCGTCAGTATTGTGTCAAGCAAAATGCCTGCTCAGCAGAGGTGCAGAGGTTAAGAGACAAGTATAAATCGAAATCGGGCATATGTGACGGTTTTGCTTCCCTCTGTGCACGAGGCGAGTTAAGCATTAACCAGCGAGAGCGTTTTCATGCTCTCTCACCCTGCGGTCAGTTACCTCAGGAGTCAGCTGAATGCATCTAAATGAAACGAAACAAAGGTGAAGCCGCCCTCTTCTCTTCAGGTTAAACAAGAGTCCTTTTCTTTATTTCTATATCTTACCTCGTCCCTGTGTGTCTCTGACTCACAGCAGACTTTCACAAACAAATGCACTCACTACATGAGTCATTCTTATCTACTTTCTTTTCACGGAGGAACAACCAGTGGCTGCAAATAAAGTGTTTTTAATAGTGTCAAGTTTTATACTGTATATGTCATATCACACTCGAATCACTCACAACTGATTTGTTATTTTGGAAGCAAGTCCTGTGACAACCTGCAAGAATCACATGGGGCATTCATAGCTTTAAAGGATCGACAGCATTAGAGAACCCAACTTTAAAGCTCCACTTTTCCTTTTTGATCAGCATTTAATCTTCCTAGAGCCCAATGTGAGGTCTTTAGCTGTCTAAAACCAAAGATATTCAAATTTTCAGCTGTCAAAAAAAAATTTGGAGCCTGCAAGTGTTTGACATCTTGATTGATGATTTGCTTGAATGTTAATCAGCTGTCAAAATCGTTTTTGTCAAATCGGCTGCTGTGCTTGTTCACCACTAGCCAAGCTCACTGCTCCTTTTGGATTTTTTTTTTCTTGCACTACTTGCAGCACAAATTGTGTGATCATTTACTAACCATCTGATGAGGCAGTTTGCTCTTTCAGCGTAGGGGCAGCTGTGTTGTACTAAACCCTTGGCTGCTCCCCACCTCCTGCCTCATAGCTGACCTCATCCCTATGTGATGGCTCTGCAATGTCAGTCAGGCTCAGGGACCAAACCTATCTATTCACGTGTATTGATATTGCATTGACCTGAAGGACAGCAAGCCGCAGATTACCTCACCGGTAACACTAGCTGTATTGTGCTGAATTTTGCATGGTCACATTGACCTGGTTACTTCTTCATTATTCATGGGAATGGGAGGAAGGCAGCAAAATGAATACACGCGCATGCATCTATGTATGCCTATCTAAAAGATGGAGTTGGGGAGAGATTTAAAGAAGCATCGGGTTGAAAAGACAGTGAGGTTGATACTTTTGGCTTCACTTCTTGAAACATAAGAGCCATGTGACCTATGTTGCTTGTGCGTTCATGCCTGTGCGTGCATGCGTGTGTGAACTCAATCAGTCCTCGGGCAGAAAAGGGTGCGGGAGTAATCCAGCACAGGAGACATAAAACCCCAACCATTAGTGGACCAGCTCACATAACCCAAGCACTGGCAGCTGACAGACATGCGTAAACACATGGCACTGCTTTGCCATATTCAGCGTGGCTTCGGCATTCAGCACCTCTTCCCCCATTTCCACCACCACAGGCCTCTTCTTTCTGTCACTACACTTGGGCGGCTCACAAATATTTGCCATGGGGCTCTGTAAGCTCTCAGAAGTCAGGATTAATGGTGGTGTGTGCCTCACACCCAGGGCCTGACAAAGAGTCCCCATCTGGAGTTCCAAGCCGTGACTGAGGAGCACAGGCAGCACACAGAGCCCGGTCAAGGCGGCCGGTGGGGGGGGGTCTATAGGCACCACTCCATAAATGAGCAGGACTCCACAGCAGTTCTGATGAATGAAGGGGTGTCTCTGTCTTTTGATGGAATTGGGTGGAAAGGAGGTCCTCCATGTGAGCTTGGGCCTAGTGCCACACCAAATGGATTACATTTCCACTACCAGCTGATTAAACAACCAAATCTGCATCCATCACTGGGCCTTGATCCAAACAATGGCAGCAGCCAGTGTTGAAGCTACAGCCTTGCCTGTCTTGACCAAGTCCACAGCTTTCCCACAATTTAGGAAATCGTGTGGAAACAGGATTATGGGTAGGGTAATTTTGGGCATTGGCCTGTGACCTTTTGATGTAGGGTACTTTATATGGGAAAAAATGTAAAGATCATTTCTGTGTGCGTGCTGTAAATACAATAACCCTTTCTGTGCAGTCCATCCAATTATAATCGTAGAACAAGACTGTACACAAGTCTGAGATAAACCATTTTCAGCACCTTAGCATTAGTTCATTTGCTAATTTGTCCTAAATGCAGAGTAACGATTACGCTGATAAGAATGTCAGGGGAATGCTGCAAGTGTCTCTTGCACTGGTGCCTCTAAATGTCTTAACAAAAATTTGAGGTCAATGTAGTCAAGGGGCCACAGAGCCACGAGATTAGCACAGCTGAACAGCAAGTTTGGTGAAATCGGTCTGTTACCATGTGTGGAAGTAATGTGTTTTGTTACAGCCTCACAGATTAACAGTATATTACGATTTGATCCTAACCTTGATACAAAACAGCAATATAATTGTGGTGTAGTGGCCTGCAGATATGATAGAAAGGTGTGGTTATGGAGCCACCGTTACCCTGAAATACCTTCAAATCAACTGATATGTTGGGCAAAGGATGACGACTGTGGATGTACTCTGGATGTAGTCAAAGACATTCAGAGGGTGGGTATGCTTTGGAAAGGGTGAGATTGAGGCAGATGATACACTGTAAACACTGTAAGGGGAGCAGCCAAAAGAACTAAAAATACAATGCTGTTAAACAAGCTCTTAACAGAACCAGAGTTACCACACAGGATGACAGTTTTGATAACAAACTTTCTTTTTCGTTTCAGTTGTGTTTTGTTGGGGGTTTTTTTGTTTTGTTTTTATCCCCCCACATAATGCAGTCAGCGTTGTTAATCCACTCGACTGCGTCAAACTGCTAGTCCTTGTTTACCATCCCTTTTGTGCCCAAGATTTCCTTCGTCCTGCGATACAGGTCCTCAAACCTGTGCATTTGCTTCTCCTCCCTCAGGCCCATTGATGAGAGGCACCCGGCGGTGACGGCTGACGGCACTGTAGACAACCTGGCCCAGGCGGTGGACATGATCCTCAGTCAGAGGGGGCACTGAACACCAGGCAGTGGACACTGAACTCTAGCTGATCAGCAGTACCATTTAAAAAGTAGCTTCTGAAAGTTTTCTTTGTTATGGAAGTTAAATTAATTAGCCCATGGCCTCTATAAACTGTTAACAGCCAACTGTATTGTCACACATGGGAAAGACTCCCATCTGTTGCTCTGCGAAGTGTGACACAAACTGGAATGAAGTTTGCAGAACAATTATCCCATCTGCAAGAGATAGTGTTGAGCATGCTTGAGCTGTACTGTGTATTTGTCAGTACATGATTGGCATAGATAAGATACCTCAAGATGACACGAGTGTGCCGTAACCAGCTGCTGACTGACAGTTAAAAGGCGAGAGAAATGCAGTGTTCAAGTTCCCACAGTCAAATTCTCCGAAGAGCTGCTGTACTCACAGTTTGCACTAAACATTTGCTGCACTTTAACGCAGAGTAATTGTTGTGCGTCATGTGATGAAAACAGAGAACGTGCACAAACCCATACAGAGCTGCAGGAAATATTAGATTTTTTTCTTTGATTGTTATAAATAAAGATCATTTTCGAGTCTGTGTGAAAATGTGTGGAATCTCCATCAGTTTGGAAATTTGTCTGAGTCATTGTCAGAGAAAAGCTCAAGGTCTTAAAACACTTGGGGAAAATTCAGCCTTGGCTCAGGTTTAAACTGGAATTCGTATCGGAGAGGCTTTTGTTTTACAATAATAAATCGCTGGAAATGGGAAGTGAGCTGGTCTGAGAGATGATAAATGCAACCACTGCTGAATGCGATAAATTATGCTGATGCTTGGGCTCATGTTTCTCTCTGTGTAAACAAAAATGAAACTGACACTCCATCAGATTGAAGAACCACAGATCTTCAGCTGCTTATCTTTATTTACTTGACTTTAAGCGGCCTTTTACTGGAGACGGTCCTGTCATAGCTTCTCTGTCAAAAGCCACTCATTACACACGGTATCCACACCGAGGGTTAATAAAACGACCGTGGCCAAAAAAAAAGAAAAAAAGATTGGTTATTGGGCTTCAGTGTCACAGCTGGATCGTTGAGATCTTTGGAAATGGAGCGTAAAACAAATGATTCTCAATCGTTGCCCCCAAGGTTCCACTGTACCAAATAAATTCGACAAGAAAAAAAAAGCTCGTTTTCAAGTGATACATTGAGGTCTCTTAGGTTTATTTCACCATTAGCAGACACAAGCTTGAGTATGTCTGGGCATTCAGAGGTAATGAAATGTTATGCAGTAGTATGAAACTGCAGCTTGACTGGTTGTACCACTCCTATTTGCAATTCAGGAATAAATGTTAATGTACGCAGAAAAGCACTAGCAGCTGGTACCCAGTTTTCTAACAGCCTGCACATTGTTTGACCCTGTGTTTTGTCCATTATGTTACTGCCTGCTGGACTCGTATTGAACTATTAAACATGCATTTGAATACTCTCGAATGAATTCACTTGGCTTTAACTAGGTTATTTTTCCAGTTAAGGGAAGTGAAGTATCTGAGGGATCTAGGCCACACATACACCCCTTTTGGCAGGTTCACCATCACTAGGTCTTAAACTCAAACACACACATGACCCAGAGCTGGATGATTGTTAACCTCATCTCTCAGGCCAGCCTGAGTTTAGCCACCCGTTTGACATAAGTTACAAATTAGCAACAGTTTACCTATCGTGGCTGTCTGCACTGGTAAACAGTGATATACTGTATTCCTAATGGGGTGCAGTACATTGATTCTTTTCCTGTCGCTGCACAGCAAGATTGCTTTCAGATAATAGAGGTGACCTCATTTTGGGAGACATGTCTGGGCATGTAGAGTAGGATTTCACTGTCATGGGACAAATTGATAGACTGGCAAATCCTTGTCTCACCAAAGCTGTTATGGAGATTAACATGTAAAGGTGATTGCTACGTCAGTTTGTCACCTTTGGGCCTTTTTTGGTATTGCAAGACAATACGTTAAAATAACTGTATTGTCTTGTACTTCAATTTATGCTAGAAATGAAATAAAATACGCAAGATACACTGCTGTGCAAAAATTTTGAGCCACCCCTTATTTCGGTATATTTTGCGATGAAATTTTGAAATGGCTGCTGGGATTTATTTGCAGTGTTTTTTGGATCATTTTGATGCTGAATAATGAAACTGTTTCCAATCAAATTCTACCCAGATGGTATTATATGGTGGATCAAAATCTGCATTCATAATTCCATCAATTTTGACAAGATCTCCAACATCCCTGACTGAAATGCATCCAAACCCTGACAGAGTCTCCACAGTGTTTCACAGATGGCCATAGGCACTAACTGTTGTACGTCTCGCCTGACCTTTTCGTACATACTGCTAACAATTTGAAACAAATATTTCAAATTTGGATTCATTACTCCATAACTGATTTGCAAAGATGTTTTTTCTGCCACCGATTTTTCATTCCAGTTCTTGTGTAATTTGGCATACCTCTGCCTTTCCCCTATTTTCCTTCCTAACTTTCCTTCCTTTTTGCTAGATTTATTTTTCCTGTTTCTTAGTCGTGACCTAAAAAACTTCGCAGAAAAGTTTTTTAAGCCTCCCACTTTTTCTTTTGTCCTCCACTTCTTCAGCTGTTAAAAGACACACCACACCTTGTTGGTGCAAAAATACTATCTATGCCTGTCAAACAGTAATTAGGGGCATTTCTTTCTAGATTCATCTGTTTTTGTGACAGGCTGCTAGTAACAAAGTGACTAAAGATACGATTTAAATTTGTTCTTTGCTAATTTTTCAGTTATGTGACGATGCAACACTGGTTTATTCTTTGAGCTAGGTGTTTTTTAAATGCTTGAATGATTCACAGGTAGTGTTAAGTGACTTAACAAATAGGAAAACTCCTATTTCCTCCATTTGCTTAAATGTAAATAAAAGCTGAGAAATATTTTTTTCCACAATGATGCCTCTTGTACATCATCTTATTATCTTTTGGGAGACGCCTGTGTCATATATATATATATATATATATGCACAGAGAATTGAATCTGGAATTTCCCCTGTACCTACATAGAGATCTCCACTAAGGGGCTACATTAGGTTAAACTGATTAGAATTCAGTGTCCGAAGTTCAGAGTCACAGTGACACTCCATCTGTGCCAATCCTGTGAATGCAATATTTCAGGAATACCTGGAATAGGAGAGATTGTGACCATGTTTCACAAGTGATCAGTTATATGATACTAACCTTTGTTTTCCACCTATTGAGAGTTTTGACTACTCATGTGTCGAGACCGGATATCAAATACAACTTGTCAAAGTGGCAGAAGAATTCCCTTTTATAGCCTTTTCTGCATTTTACCTGTAAATGTAATTTCCCGTTTAGTGCACTTGATTCAAGGCAGAGTTCATTACATGTCTGTCTTGAAGTATCAACTTCTCTGGTCATAGCAGAATATGATTACGACCACAAGAGTATCCTCACCCCTCCCGCCCTCCTCTCCTACAACCTCAGCTCATTAAGCTGATGATCTCATTTTCATCTTATGTTGACGGACACCTTAGGGATGCAAATCCCTTTAACATGAGTCTGAGGATCAAGAACAGAATGTGGCTGTATGCTGAAAGTATCCTGCCACTTTCTGGCATTCAGTACTAACATTCTTGTGAGGGTTATGATTTCAACAGTGTTCCCAGTCAAAGTTTTGATACTTTTTTCTATTTGTTGAAATTATTTTAATGTAAATCGAACTTATGGTCAGATACTTTTATAAGTGATTTTCCCCAGCTCATTACACACACGCTGTGCATATTTGCAGAGTGCTCCCTGCTGCAGTGTGTCTCTCAGACTATATTCACATACACTACATTTGTATGTCATCTATTTGGGTTAGGCTCCTCTTACACAGCGTGCACACAGCCGCTTTTGTAACGCACCTGCAGTTACCCACCTTAACAACTGCCAGCTGTGTGCTACCTTGAACTTTCATCTCTGCTCATTCAGTTCTTCCTGTTTGACAGGAAATGGAGGGTCAGCTGACCAGACAACGTCGCACACCTGCAGCTCTAAATGCACCATTATCCACAGAAACGTGCACTTGTTTTTACAGCAGCCAGTTATTTATCCCCTCCCTTCTGCGTGTAGCAAGCTGGTCTAAAAGAGGCCTCTTGATTTTGCTCGCCAAGACACGCGGTTTCCCCACATTTCATCACTCTCCTTCCCTTGTGGGCAGCTGTGCCAACAGCTCTTGGTGGTGCAGGAGGGATTTGAAACGTCTGAAGATGTTAGGTCTGGAGCCAAACCCTAAATTTCCTCCCTTTCTGTGCTGTCCCCAACCCCACCCCGATTTTCTACCCAACAGTCTTCACAAGCAGCCTGTGAAGTGCTTCAGTTCAGACACTGAGCAGTCTGTACTCTGCTAATGTGGCTGCAGTCAGCACTGGCCCCTCCAGGGACGTGACCCCTGCCTACTTGCAACTAAAGCATCAGCAGGGCTTTACTTGCCCAGACACAAAGCATGCCATAATTATGGTTGTATGTCAGCACAGTGTAAACTATTTTGGTATGCAAAATGTCTGAATGTTTACAGGTGAGCTCACTTTTAGAAATGTGTGTCTGCTGGGGCTCTTTTCTGTGAAGGTGTCCATTAGCTTTTTATGCCCACCTACAGTCACAGCCAGAAGCTTTGTGTGTGTGTGTGTGTGTGTGTGTGTGTGTGTGTGTGTGTGTGCTGTGTGTTGTGCTGTGTGTGTGTGTGTGTGTGTGTGTGTGTGGTTGTGGCTGTTCCATTGCTTACAGACACAATATCTTAAAACAGGGAGTTGGGAGTGACCAGAATAGACAGGATCAGAAATATGAATATATAACAAGGACAGCACAGGGTGAGCAGTTTGGAGACAAAGTTAGAGAGGCAACCCTGAGAGTTTTAACACATGAAGAGAAAAGATGGTAGATATATTGGGCAAAGGATGCTAAATATGCAGCTTCCAGGCAAGAGGAGAAAAGGACGACTGCAGAGAAGATTCATGGCTGTAGTGACCGCAGAGGGTTGGTGTTACAGAGGAGGATGCTAGGGGTAGGGCGACATGGAGGCAGAGCATCCATCAATTGGACTCAAGGAGGAACTAAGATTTTGACTTTTTTTATTTTAGAAATCAAGGTCACTCTAACCTTGCAAACACATTTTTCTATAACTCAAGAATTTCTACTAATTTATCTGGAATTTTACATCAATTCCAGATATATAGAATGTCGCAACTCAATTTAATTGTTCTGTCTGTTACTAAGTGCCACTGTAATGATTGTGTAGCTATTAGACACATGATAACCATCAACATTGTAGAAGTTGTACATAAAGCGACTATTACTGAATTTGTCTCATGTGAATACATGTTTAGCCATAAAAACTATTCTGCGTTCTGTTTTTCTTAGTGAACTAGGTATAGTTGAGAGCAAGTCCCCACAAAGCTTTAGAAAGAAAGTAGAAATAACCTGTTCTATTCCTAGACCCTTGGTGTGGATGGGGAACAAGTCTCATTAATAGGCAAAACAGGTAAAAACTACAACTTTACTGGTCGGTGAGGTGAGGACTCACATTTTAGACCCTGCAGTTGTCTTGTGAAGTGACACTGGACTGAACTCAGAAGGTATTGACAAAAAAAATAAGAATTTATGACTTTTCTGATTCATTCTTTGTGTAAGACCAGACGTCTGCTTTTAAGACACGACAGTGAATACAGTTTTTCCCAGAAGTACTTCAGAGTGAATCCTGCAAAGTGTAGTCAACATGACCAGTCAGTAACTGGAGGTTTGAGCTGATATTTTGGTTTGACTTTTCAAAATTAAGCTCCTCGCAATTTTACTTAAACACACACACACACAAACAAACAAAAAAAAAGCATTTGCTCTACTGGAAATGTTTTGTGGTTGGGTGGTACTGCTAAATTGCTTTTCACCTCTACCACATTTGAGCTGCCAAGCTGTGGTTGGCAACTAACCCGAGACTCCTGCCAATATTCGGCTCATTTCACATATGGTTTGACTTTTCCACCCGGAAAAATGGCGTAAAAAAAATTCTGTGAAGCACGCATCATATTTGAATATTAAATAAAATAATTTATTTATGTACATGTGGACGGAAAACTGTCAGCGCAACCCTTTCATAATAGAGAGGCAAACGAATGCGGTGAAAAGTGTGGGACGTCTGTTGTCTTAAAGCTGAAGTATGCCGTATGAAGTGAAGTGTCATTAACCTCCAAAAGCCCCTCAAAAGTGACCACCTTTCTCTTATGTGTGGTGGAGGGTTTTGAGCAAGTGTCATGCACCCCTCCTGCTGTATCTATCGTCTCGCTTCACTTCTGTCTCTCTATTGATTAAAGGCCGGGGGCCCTGAGTGTGTTGGGCTGCTGCACGGCACGTTTAAAAAGGCTCGTGTTTACCCTTTTCCTTCTCAACTCAGTACATGAGAAAGGTTTAGTGAGCTGTGTGTACCACTGGTGACTCTGAGCGTAAATATGGCCTCAAAGGTTTCTTGTGCAACAGCCACAACAAGTCAGCACTTTACAAGGCATTGCAGGCGACCTGCAGATATGCTTCGTTTGAAATTTGAGCCTTGAGTATAGCATGTCAAGCAATCTTCAAATTACTCAGCTAGTCTTTAATGAGGAGTCTTTCTTCCCTCAGTGGCACATCATTGCTTTCAAAGAATGACAAGCATCATTGCAAGTGTGAACAAACTTGCAGGAGGAGCGTGCAGCCGTCAGGGAGAAGTGAATCAAAAATTTAACGACAGCATAAATTTTTGTAGATTTGCACAGGCACCAGAGATGGGGAGGGGAAACAGACAAACGGAGCAGCAGCAGCCCTGACACATGGCCCATATTCACAGCCGCCTCCCACGTCACTGTGCTCCTCAGAGAAAAAGCCCCTTTTGTTTCCCAAAGCAGGGAGGGAGGAAGGTCTCTGGGGTGAACCGTCGCTCAGCTCCACTACTCCACCCGCCATCAAAGGAAAAGAGAGAGAAAGAAAAAGGGACCGGACTTCCCAACTCTGCCTGGCGTCCTCCATACTTACTCGCCGCCTCAGCACACAAACACAGGCTCATCAGTAGTACCACTACTACGGTTGTGATTGTCTTTTCCTGCAACTTAATTGGGTCAGTCTGCATCGTTGCATTAAAGACGTCGCCAACAATGACCTTGCTGTCCTGTGCACTGCTGCTATTAATGAAAGAGGTCTTTCAGCTGCTTTACTTGACCAAAAGTAACATTGCTAGTGTGTAACACTTATAAGATAGCAAAGAATCCCTGCATTAAAATGTACTGTGCAACTTTCCTCTGCAAAATATCCTTAAAATCATCAAAAGTAGATCTAGTTATGCACAATTATACCCCACAATCATGTAATATTATTATGTATTTGATTGTATTACCTTTTTTATCTTAAAATATCAGATGTATTAATATAAAAGCATGTGGTAGTTTATGGAAAAAGTATTATATTTTCCTCAAATAAATAAAATCCAACATTCAAGTTAAGTTTAAGCATGAAAGTACTTTTATTCAGTGTATCTCGATGGCCTTCTACTGTGAAGATTTTAGTCTTTTTAAACTGATTTGTTCCAGCATTTGACTTAAGAGTTGTGTGATTTTGCCAATGACAAACTGCACCTTTTTTAGGACAACTTGTATTTTAAGATTACGCTGTTTAAATTCTGTGCATCACCTACACATGGTAGATTTTCACCAGCAAGGCATGGGTCAGTTTAGGCAGTTTGCACTAATTGCTCTCCTTGAGCAGTGCAGTGGTTAGTGGTTCATTAGCAGGCTGGTCCTTGTTGTGTATAATTTGCATGTTCTCTCTCCAGGTACTCTGGATTCTTCCCACAGCTCAAAAACGTGAATATTAACTTGCCAATTCTAAATTATCTGTGAATGTTAATGTCAGCATGAATGACTGCCTCTCTGTGTTAGCCCTGCAATAGACGGGCCACCTGTCCAGGGTGTAGCCCACCTCTCTTACACTACAACAGCTGGGTCAGACTCCAGCAACGCTGAATTGGATAAGTGGTTACGAGGCTGAATTTATGGCTCCCCCTCAGATGCCTCAGGATGTAAAAGTTGATTTCCGCGCACACAAAATTTTTGGACACTTTGATGAAAACTGCTTGGATGCAGCTGCTGATCTAGCTTTAATCACCTTTGTTAATCGGCTGCACAAAAGTATAATTATTTATCTTTTTTCCCTCTCTGTCTGTTTAAATTTGCAGTCCATGGTGAAATAGCAGACGTGCAAGTGGCCAGAAAGGGATTTGGCAGTCACAGAATCCTTTAATTGCTCCAATGGTAAATAATTTAGCTGAGTTTAAAATCTGCTTTAAACATAGTCCAGAGATCCCATATGTCATGAAAAGAAAAAAACACTTAAATAATGAAGTTACAAATGACACTTTAAAAAGTGTGTTTATTCGTATAGAAATATGCTCATGTTTTACATAACTCTGTAGTTACAAATCGTAAAAAGAAAGAATATTAACGCTATTAGCATCACGTTTCTTCAAACATACAGGAGCAGAGATCCAGAGATAAGCCCGATGTTACTGTGTGAAATGTTAAGCTCTTCAGTATACTTTATGGTGTGTGCGTGCAGCCTGTTGCTCAGTAAAAGTGAAAGGGGTTTTACTAACAGTAACTCATGAAGTAGTCTCCATTTTTCTCCATCATGTACCCACGTACTACTGAAGAACGTCAAAGGAAAAGACACTCTTCCTGGAGCAGAGAATTTTTACAAACCCGCTGTGAATTCTCTCCATATCTAGTACAATTAGGGTAATCAGGGTTACAGAGAAATGTTAAAGACCCCAGTCTGTGAGCCAACATAATCATTTTTATATTTATCAGTTCTATTTTCACCCACATCCATCCTCCCTGACTTTCTTGTTCTCCTGAGACACGTTTAAGATACCACACAGTGGGGGAGTAGCTTCTGACTACACAAAGTCCACAAAAATAGGCGTTTAGCACACAAAGCTCCTGTTCAAAAGGGAAAAAATAAAGACAAGTGCTAGAACGCTCATTGTATTAGCTTTCCACTTGCTTTTTCCTTAAGACTATCAGCACTGTTTTTCTTTCAGTCCTCTAAATTAGCTTCCCCCAGGAGGAAGGCAGTCCCGCTCAGTTCCTCTCAATTTGTTCAATATCTAGCTCGCCTCCAAGCTGATCCTTCCTCATGCTACACAGACCTGCCCAGAAAGGCTCACTGTCTTTCCCATTGGTCGTTCCTGGTGTCATGTCGTCACAATCCGTGGAGTTCCAGTCTGCATCCTCTGTAGCGGTGTCTGACGACACGGTGCTGGTGATCTCGCCCTCTTTGGTCTGAGGCTGAATGTCCTTGAAGCTGTGCTCGTTTGAGTCGTCAGTATCGCGCTGAGTGGTGCTCCTGAGGGTGGGGGTAGCCTGGCTGGACTCGCGGCCGTCCTCGCCCGTGAATCCTGGGCAGCTCAGACTGTGGAAATTCCGAAGTTTCTGTGGAGAGCCAATGAATTTTTTTAGAGGCCTTGAATTCATGCTCTCAAGGAAGCAGACTTGCACTTAAACCGCAAAACATTTCCCTTCCTGGAGTATGACCCATATCCTAAAGAGGACACAAACATGGCTAAAGGCACACAGACGCCTTATGAAAACAATCCCACTACTGTACTCAAACACCATGTGGGTGACTGAGTGAGGTCAGTGCTGGACACTGGTCAAGAAACTCTATAATATAAAAATATAACAAGATTTGAAGGATACAAATTTAGCTTCCATTACAGACAGCATGTGAGACTGTTAACTGTGATCTGAAGGCCGATGGGAGAGATTGGAAAACAGCAAGTAGCCAGATACCCAGGAGGCAGACATCACTCATGTTGGCCTTTTGACTCTGCACAACACCCACATACATCTGGGAAACCCAGAACCTTTTGTAGGCAAATACATGTGTGCCAGCACTGCTGTGGGCAAGTCCTGTGACAGCTGTGCACGCTGGAACGAGAAGCTTTACAACTGAGGCTTTTCCAATCTGTACAGCTAATGTGTAGAAGGCAGGACAGCTGCCTCATGCCTGACTGTTACGGTGTTAGGGCAGAGGGACACGGGAGAATAGGAGCTCTGTGAAACCTGCTGTCACTTGTGTGCTTATATAACATGAAACAAGCATGGGACTGTTAGACATGCAGCTCACAGCCAAGTGAGTTGCGATTAATAAATAGATAAGAGATAAATCAAATGTAAGTTTTAAGACCACAAAGGAAAGGACAGTTTACAGTAACATGAGATACATAAAACCTTTAGAGGGAAATATTTGTAGGTTTTAACTCATAACAATTCGTAATGATAGTTCCCTAATTATGACTCGACAAATCACACCTCTTTACTCTCAGCATAGATAAAAATGTGATTTCAAATCTAGCTGATTCAATGTCAGTTCACAAATAACCTCACTTTTTCAAGATTTATTACCCACTAAGAGTTGCAAACATAGAGAGCATCGTGGTCAGATCTATGCATGAGTGAGTAAAGTCTCTACTAGATCAAAAGGGCGCTGCTGTTTTTCTTGGCTCTAGTCAAGCGGGTGCATTTGTCAGCAGCAGGCCAGTGTCACATTGCTGCCTTCAGCATTAGGTCTCTCAGACTTCTCGCCTGAGAGACCATGAGACTAAACTGATAAGGTCACAATTAGTCTGGGATATGGAAAAAACAGTGGCACGGATGTTAACTTAACCAAATACAATTCTAATTTAGAGTAGCAGACTTGTTATGCACACAAAATCTTCTTTGACAGCGTATCCTCACATAACTTACTGCACCAATAAAAATGAGGCTAATGAGTAAGTACTGCCTGCGTTGTCTGTTACTGTCACGCTCCCTCGTTCCCACCCACCCACTGAATGAAACGAAGAGGAGAGCAGAAAGTCTCCTCATCCATACTGACCTTGACTCTCCGTCAATAAAAGCTGATCAATAGCTCATGAGGCCTGGTAGTGGGAGCGATCTACGCACTGAGCTGAATTTACAGAAATCAATATCTCTTTACCCGACACATATCCCCCCCTGTGAGACGATCTATAACCTCTGCCACAGCTGCTCCACTTGCAGTCACAGTGAACCACGCAGAGAGTAAATCACACCAGTGAGGCGTGTGGATGAGAGGACACTTTAGAGACGCACTCAGCACTGAGACCGATCTTTGAATAGTAAGGTGACTTTGAATGCGGATAGGGCGACGGGTGTGAAGCGATATAAGCCCTTGAGCTGAGTGCCAAACAGACTTACTCTATCATCAAACGTGAATGTCATTTCTGTTGAATCTAAGGCAACTACACACTTCATACTTTAAATATAACATATTTAGTCCTTTTTTCAATGAAATCACTTAACCTATAAAATGTAAATAGGTTTAAGTGAAAGCTTGTTCCTCAGAACCAATTAGAGCAATAACGACAATTAAGGGTTTATGAATAATGGGATTGTTGCAGTTAATTCAGGCTGGAAACTTGAACATTTCCCATTTTTCCCTCTGAAATTCCAGTTGCAGTTCCTTGTGTGGATGCCTGCTGTTTCCACCCGTCCACCACCTCAACATCCACCTGTAAGCAGCTTGAGTGATAAACCTACGTGTCAAACTCTATATTCTACTGCTGTAATGAATCATTTAGAAAAGACTGAAGTTCATCTGCGTAACTAGGCTAAAAGTCAAATGATATTTTATCCCTCTCATGCTAGTCATTTGGAAGTCATTTCCTCCAGGGTTTGCCTTACGCCAGTCACTTCAATTCAAAAGAAAGTGAAGCAACAAAATTTACCGATCACTGGAAGCTTTTTTTGTTTTTTTTCTACCTGTCAGAGTTGTGCCTTTTTAACAGAGACAAAGAGCAGCAGGGAAGATCCAAATCTAAGCACCCTGAAATTTCTCTGCCTCATCTAAGGTTGTTTTCGCCACGCTGACCTCGTTCCTGCTTGGAGCGCGTGCGGCGTCTGTTTGTCGTGTCACAGCAGCGTTGTTGTTAAGACACTGCTGAACTCTGGGTGACTTTCTCACAGGGGCCAAGTCCAGCTCCAAGTTTATGATCCAGCCAGTGAATGTGTGAAACTTCACCGTGTGTGTGCGTGTGTGTGTGTGAGCTCGAGGGGCAAACAGACAAACGCCTGCCAGGATGTCCAGATAAATCCAAATTTCAGAAGCGACCAACCGAAGCTAATCATTCCTCTAGTAATTCCTGCTTTGATCAAATTATCTTTATTCAGTAGCACATTTAATGGGGCTACTTTTCTTCAAACTCTGTGAGTACAAGCTCAGATAATCGAATGTGACCCTGAATAGGCTTGCATGAATTAACAATTGCCTTTAATGACAACGCCTGAGGGAAACAATGGAGTGACCTTAACCATAAGTGTTTTGTTTATCCGACACATAAGGAGAAAAATGCTTGTGACTGACACTGATTGACCTCGCAAAGCTTCCAGCTGGTATGACCATTTCCTGTAATCCTCCTCCTTGAAGTCATGGGGTTGTGGCGAGTTTAACAGATAAATAAATGCCACATAAAAACGCCAATGGAAAAAGCTCCTAATAAATTATGACTGGCTCAGTTTCAAAGTTAATACAGTGTATTAACAGACAGCATCTTGAGTGCAACGTGTTGTTAAATGGAAGAGGTAAACTGGCAGGTTTTTAGTATTTAATGTTTCTTCTGTCTAAATAAAGAAAAATATTATATTATCATCTGATCTACATGTTAAATACCAACCTGTGTCATTTTTGCCAGATCCAGTGAAGGCCTCTGTTTGTGTGTGTCATCTGGTCTCCTGCGCTTCACACCAGTCTTCTTCTCATTGAGGACGCATGGCTGTGAGCGACTACGGGGAAGACCCCCCTGTCCTCCACGGCGTTCCAGTTCTGGAGTGGAGTCGGGGGAGCTGGGAGGTGACGGTCCACGAGGCTCAGGGAGACAAATTTGTTCATGAGAGAGGTAGAGGGGCTGCGATGAAGGGTCGGAGGACAGGGGCACTGAGGAAGAGGAGGAGGGAGTCAGGCTGGTGAACGCAGAAGACCATGGAGGGCGCTGGGTGAAAGACGGCAGCTCAAGGGTGTTGGATCGGGCAGGCAGGCTGAAACTGGAGCTGCGCTGCATGCCCGCAAAGCCACTCTGCATGTTTCCAATACTGCTGCGTTGGACGCTTCCTCCACTGTGGCACCTCCGTTTTTCCACAGCTGTCCACACGCGAGAGCCCTGAGGACGCCAGGAAGAGCGACAACCACTGAGCTCGTCTGAGCAAGACAGGGACCGGCACTGTCGTTTGCTGGGGGGAGCGGTGGAGTGCGAGGCCTCAGTTAGGCTTAGGTCCTGCAACAAGTTAGTGATTGTGCTTGAAGTGGAGCCAACATCCCAGTCCCAGTGGGCAGAACTTGTGTGCACTTCTGGCAGAACATCCCACAGGCTCTCCAGGCTGGTTCCAACTGGCCTCCGCTGTATGGCACACCTGTGACCCATGTCCCTCCACCGGCTTGTGTCTGCAACAAACAGACCACATTTATATGAATGAAACTGCCTTTAAAAAACAAAAGACACCCAAACACAATCCCACCTACAATATGGGAAACAATGTAAGGGCTAAACTTGAACTGAAAGTGTGTTGATCAATCAACAGCTGCCCACAGATCTTAATGCAGTGTTCAAACTCCAGTGCTAATCTGTTAGTTTCCCTCTTTTTTCCCTTCAGTCTCTTCAGCAGTTTTCAACAACAGCTCTATACTCATGCAGGACTGCAAATTTACTCCCTAGTGTCAAATTTACACAAAGATTTTAAAAATATATTAAGATACAATTAAAAATCCACCATTATACACCCCTGCAGCACTGTGCAAACTCCTTTAGGAGATGAATCTCAAACAAAGAAAATTGCTTTTAGCCCTAGGTACTACAATTGTTTAGTACCCGCAACTTATGCAATGCATAAGCATGGGTGTCACCATGTGTACTTTGTGTTGACACTACTCACTGCTTTGTTTAATTGGCACTAAAAATAAATACTGCCCTGCAGCCACTGCTTTAGCGTCACCGTCTGTAAGTACAGCTGATTGGAAAAGGGAATGGAGCTCAACGTCCAACTGACTCAACATGCCTGAGCAAATGTCAATAAGCTTCTAACTACAGCTTTTCATCTCTTCGTTGAGATTTGCAAGAGCGATGCATCAGACCAGCTCGGTATTTGCAGTCAATGGTCAGATATTCTCCGAAACCAAAGCTACCATGCAAACACCTGTTATTGTCATAGAAACAACACTCGTAAACCACAGAACAGATATGCCAAATGAACTGGTTGGTCAACTCTGAGTCAGATACTAAACATCGAGGCCACTGCCCACTTCTGGTATGCAAAAGGTCTATTCTTCTTCACTGGAGATAAAATTCCCCAAAATGCCATCCACAATACACGGGTAGGACAAAGAACAAAAGGCCTTCTGGTACAGCTCTGTTCTATGCCAGGACATTTTCAATTCTTACACACTCAATGCCAAGTAACTGCAAGGACATAATACATCCAATTATACAAAACAGAGACTGTAAAGTATGTCCTAACGCTAGAAGAAAACTAAAGATATGACTCTTTTGCAGCATGTCTGGAGTATTGAAGCATCCAGGAGTGCCGCAAAATTTAAATTAATGCTAAACCCCCAACACAAAGTCGTTACTGTATTATTTTTGTTGGCAAAAACACCTGCCAGACATGTTTCACCAAACATAAAGTTACAATGAACAAAATGCACTAGACTTTAATCATCCATCTAGACCATCTAGTACATAACTACTTTATAACAACACTTCCTGTCCTGTTTGTTATTGTAAGCAATGTGCAACATGTAAATAAGTTAAAGATCTAAGATTTTATCCATGTCACATAATGCAAACCTTTACCCATGAGTCCGCAAGAGAAAAGTGCTGTCCCCTGGCTCATGGTCTGTGCCTGGAACTGTAGAAAAAGAAAAAAAAAGAAATTTTTCAGCTTACAGGAAAGCCACAAAAATAAAATGTAGAACAGGCTTTAATAATTACAAGTCAGTAAACCAACAAATAAAAAGAAGCAAAAACAACAACTACTGGAAAGACAGATTCTGTGTATGCGTTACTGGTCCTACGTGCAACTCGGCAACGCAGAGAAAGAGAGAGAGAGAGAGCATTCCACCATAAATTCCTCTGATGGATGCTCAGCCCGTGAACATGATGACTTCATTTCATGGGACTAAGAGGGCAAAGTCAGTCCATATTAGTGGGGGAATTTTTACTCTGTGCTGAGTCAGAGCTGCTTATCCTAGTAGATAGAGCACTATAATACTCGTTTCTAGTGAATCTGTGAGTATCATTTTGGTAACAAAATGGGGGGTGGGGGGGTTCAACAGAGTGGATTATTACTGACTAAGATTTTGTAGCTCTGGTTAAAGTTGGCAAATTAGAAAAATAAAATGCAGAATCATAAAAGTGCTATGGAGTAATGAGTGGCCAGCAATAACTTCCTAAACCTGAGCAGAACATTGTCCTCTTCCTCATTGGGTGAAGTCTCGTGGTTAGGTTGTGTCATTTTATGTAAACATGTGAAATAACACACAGAGACGCACACTCACAAAACATCTGCTCACATGAATAAAAAATAACCTCTTACCGGGACAAAATTTGTGCGTTTGGTTGTTACATCATCGGCACCCTTCTTTTCCAGTGTTTTGGGGTAAATGATCACCATGGCAACGCACATGCTTGTCCCACGTCGTTACGGTAATGCCAAGTTAAGCTGGAGGACATCTCGATGAGCACGGCGTTAGCAGACTGATTTCTCATAAATTAAAGACGCCCACCCTCGGCTCCTCCCAGAATGTGCTTCACTCCTCGGTCCAATCCTGAGCAGACACACAAAGATGAGCCCAGGATTATAATTCAGTACATTTCTGACATTCTGTCGACCATATAAGCAGAGAGCCATCAAGCAGGAGGAGAAGACAAACTCCTTTTTATGGAGGGACACTATCATCATCTCAGCTTCAACTACTAAACTCCTAATGGTATCAAAAGTTAATCTTAAAAGTCTTACAGGAAATCTCTCTCCTTGAGAATAGTTAGAGCTACAGTCACATTAGCAGCTGTCAGGCTGTATGCTTTGAGCTATATGCTAATGTGGGCATGCAATGAAAATAATAACATGCTTATGCTATGTAAAACATTACCCATTTGTCATGTTCCAGTTGTAGCTTTCCAACAATTTTACAAAAATTTACACGATGTATTCAGCTAAGTAATCAAACTATAACACAAGTAAATGTCCTCGTGTCAGATTCAAACCCAAACCTCTGCATTAGTCTTACAGCACATAGGTCTCCTGTTTTACCCAGTGATCTAAACCAATCCCATAACATTTTGTAAAAACCCAATAATTCTAATTCTACCACACCTAGAAGCAAAACTTAAAAAGTGGGTCAGGGCTTTCCCCGCCTGATCACCAGTACATTTGCTCTTCAAATCATCAGGAGACAATTCAACTGTTGCATACATCTGCCTTGTCACAAGGAGTCACCACAGCAGGTAGCTCCACGTTTGATCCTGCAGTTTTATGCCGGATGCCCTTTCTCATCCATCCCCAAAGGGGGATTTGTGTCACTGCTTAAACACTGAAATACATTCTCACTCTTACTGTAGCTGTATAAAATGGGAAAATGTGCAAATGTCACATTCTTTATAAGGTTTCATCTTGCTACTATAAAAGCCAACTTGTAAGTCAACCCCTTCTTTGGTCATTTGGATGGCACAAATAGCATGCATCAAGGGAGAGAATTAGGTAAAAAAAAATGTTTCACAGCTAAATCTAAACAGGTTTCATAGTCTACTTCAATTAATACTTACTAATACTTGTATTTATTTATTTATTTTAACAATGCTTATTAGCAAGTACTGTAATAAGGACTACATGGGGTAACCTGTCACCATTAGGTCAAACTAAACAGTACAAAGCTAGTTAGGATGGTTTGATCAGATTAAATTATACCCTGGGTAGATAATGCATGCTTAGTTTAAGTCTATCAAATGATTTCAATCACTGGCCTGTTAACGTTGCACAGGCACGCACACTTATGACAACCATGAAACCACAAATAACATTCTTTCACGAATGAGCAAGCTTTTAACTTTTTAGATCTAACTTGCATATGCAGAGATGAGCATTTAATACTGATAAATTCTCCAACTCGCCCGTCACTCTACACAGGAGCATCCTGTTCAACATCTGGAAGATAGATAGTGGAAATTTCAAGGAGGTCAATGGCTCGACAAGCTCTGTTTATTATTCTCAATGGAGTAAACATTCCCAGCAAACACTCGCTTTGATTGACAAGGCGTCACCTATTTCGTCATGCTGCCATCGATAGATTAATATTACAAGGTGTTTCACTTCCATGTTCTCTCCAACCTAACAACAAAAGTGGAACTCTATACCTTGTTTTATTTTTGCCTGTTTTTATAGTACAGAGAGCAAGTTTCCTCAAAAGTGTTCCATTAAGCACACAGCAAGGAATAGAGCAAAGTCAAAGTTGTGTAATTGAATCCTCAGGGGCTGGCTGGGAATAGCTGACCTTGCGGTTATCAAAACAACCTTCTTCGTATTAATGCTGCGCCATGATTACAGTAAAACTGCTGATTAGTCACAGATATAAATCTATATAATCATCATGGAGAATTTTACAACCACTAGATCAGTACCACACGAAGCCAAGTAAGATAGGCGACTGAAATAAAGTGAAGTGGACACAAGATCTTCGTACGTTGCATGCAAGGTCAGAGGGTGTGCACTTAAATGACAGAACAACTGCAAGTGGAGTAAAAAAAAAAGGGGGGGGGAGAGATGGTGCATGCAAAACAAAAGAGTGCTTTGTGCAGAAGATGAGACACCGTGGGAAACAATAAAGGCGACATCTGAGGTTGCCGGCGGTGGGGTAAAGTGTGTGTGCGTGAGGGATGTTGGGGGAAGAGCATCACAAGACCCTGCAGGAGCTGACATGCTGAAGGTGGCATTTGCATTCGGCATATGATTTCCATTACAAGCACTTACCACATGAAGAAAACAACTTAACTAGAAGGACGTTTTTAGCAGAGTTATATAAAATAAGATCAACACCACTCAAGGATGTCTGGCAGTTTTAACTTGTGGCCTGTTTGTTGAGAAAAGGACACATAAAAGCCTGAAGCTGGAGTGGGTCAGGCCGATTACACTGTGCATGAGTATTAACCTCAGAGATCTGTTTCACTGCAGAGATAGCTATGGATGTGCTTGGACAGAGGAAACAGTTGTTTATATATTACACTGAATGACTTGGTGACATACGTAAGCGACATTAACAAAGAGAAAAGAAAGTTTGCCCAAACATGAGAAAAGTTCTGACATTTATTTGAACAAAGAGGTAATTAAATTACGTCTCCCTTCCCTAGAAGGATGGAAAAAGACAAAATCGAGTCCTACATTCTTGATTCTAAAATTGTAAACAACCGCCGCTGTAGCAGCGGCTTAATCATCTTTCTCATGCTTGGGCATTTCATTTTTATCCCACAAATCCCATCTCCCATAAATCTGAACTGAGTGCTTTAAATGGGTGAGGTTTATGACATAATTATAAACATTCCTCGGCTCCATGACATGAGTTGAATACACAATTATAAAAGCCTAACCTTGCAGCCTTTAAAAGCCATTTAAACTTGTGTCAGTGTGTGAATAAGTTCTGGCAAAGGCTAGCTTGGTCTGCCTTTTCTTGTACAGACAAACCTGTAAAAGAAATGTGGAAGCCATACCATAGCATGACTAGTGCTTAATGGTTACACCCAACCCACTCACCTAATACTGCATGCACAGCTGTGCTCATAGACGGTGTAATCTGCCAAATGAGGTATCTAGAATTTCTGTCCAAGGGGTGCCACTCCCCTTCTGATGTCAAAACTCGAATCACCTCCATTAACGATGCTGGCATTATCGGGAATCAGTGGGAGTCTCTATGGTTCTGCAGCGCGATAACGCTTTATCTGAGCCAGGGCAGCTGACACTATGACAACTGAGAAGTCTAATCTCTATAAAAGGGGAACAACGTTGCAGGACGTGCTCCTCAGACGTGGCCTTCCATCACATGCAAACAGGCTGCTGACTGACTGCAGCAAAGACTGCAGTGACAGCAGCCAAGTCTGCAGTGACAGCAGCCCTTCTGAAACACAACAATAAGCCGCCTTGGGCAAGCTGATGGGACTCCACGCTTCCTTTGTGGTCACTAGAAGGCTTTCAACCATCGCAGCTTCAGGTTGTCAGAAACAGAAAGCTATGGCACAGTGTAAATGAGATAGGACACGACAGGAAACCACAGAATTGATTGGGTCAAGTTAAAGCAAATGTCTGCTTTAAAGTCAGCCAAGGTCTCAAAACCTCCAGATACCCTACTGTTTTTTCTATGAAAAAAGAAAAGAAATGACACTTTTTTTTTTTACTTAAACTGGGTTTGCACATCTAAAATAAGTGCACCCCTGTTTCGTCAATTTGAACAGCTTTGCCATACATGACTTACGGTGTAATCCCATGGGTTGGGCCACCATTATATAAGGATTTAGCAGCTTTGTGTCTGATGGGCAATCAGAGCTAATACTAATCCATCTATATAGCACTTGGACAGCTGGTGGAAAACAACACAGATATGATTGTTTTAGCCCCAAATCAAGTGTATAATACACTTCTAAACTACTTATAAGATTATTATGTACCCATTTGAAGGATATCGCAGTGCTTAAATTTAAAGCTCTCGTCTGGGTACACTGATACACAAACATCTTGTGATGGCGAGGATGTCAAGCTAAATTTCCACGCATCCTCTTTTGATGTGCACAAAAGAATGGCAGCTGGAGCTGTGTCCTGCCCTCAACAATCCCAGGATTGTGGCCATCTCAATAATCTGAGCATCTGCTGAGCACCTGAGATGGCCAGACTTAAAAACGAACTGAGGGATTTATGCTGCTCTTCATGACTGCACCACTTGTGAAAGGAATGCTGGGTAAATGCCTGGCTGTGGCTCTCTGCAGAAACACTCCCTTGGAAAGAATATGCATGTTCCTAAAAAGCTTGTTTCCCCAAGCTGTTGGCACTGATGTTGTTCATCTTTGGGCTGCATGCAGGCCCCATATTTGGACTCGCATTTGAACAGTCTCTAATGACATGGTGGTGTTTGAATTAATATAGCTAGTGATACTACATCATAGACCAGATATGTGAATGACATAGTGTCAAACTAGTGTTGCGCTTTTGTATCTGTGGATGTGCTGGAACATACATCCAAATTTAAAACAATATCAACATGCAGAATTCTTACTATGAAATTCAAGATTTTGAAACCTGAAACTTTCTTTGTTGGTACTCTCATAAGCTGGTCTCACAAAGGGCAGGTGCTACTAAGTACTGTCACGGCTGACTGACTGAAATGAAATTTATGAAACTCATTGTAGGAGGCAGGCTAGCCCACAGCTGTCTGCATGTTCACAGAAATTAGGCTATGTCAAACAGGAGGTGCACTACATTTAAAGCAGTGAGTGAATAGTCAGAAATGAGCATGGCTGGGAGGCTTCAATAGCAGTTATCAGACTCAGTTGAGGGCCTGGGGTACAGCCAAGGTCTCACAAGCATGCAGCTGCCCACTTACCATAAACACAAAGGCTCAGCATGGCTATGCATGGCAGCCAAGGAGGCCTACGTTTTAAAGCAGGCCTGCTGTTTAATTTTCTCATACATAATCACTTGCACTGTATACATTTGTCCAGAACAACGGCTTTGTGGATCTCTGTAATCACGGCTTTCAACAAACTTGTCCAAGTTGGAGAGAAATGCTGTCCACTTGAATTCTAAATCTAGCCAAGTCACTTAATTACAGAGGCTTGAAGACACAACAACGACATTGGAAAAGCATTGCATGTTAATGGACCAAAATAAGAATAAGGCACATTGAGTGGACATTATAATGCAGGGGAGAGACTACTCCTGGGGTTTACATGCAGGAATTTATCCAACCTAAACACTGCCTTCCCTCTGACTACATTGTCTCATGGAAGTGAACAATGCTGCAACAATGGCATTACAGTACACAGGATATTTACATATTGTTTAAGGCAAGTTCTGATAGGCAGTCACTCGTGTCCTTGAGCTAAAACTGTTTAACAGTTTTTCAGAGGAGCTTGCCAACCATCCAGGTGGATGCCTCTTAATTTTAGAAGAAAAGGCCCTGAAAACTAAGCTAGTCCAAGTTACCAACACAAACACTCCCTTAAACCCCTTTTCTAAAATCCTTTATGAAAGGGAAATGAGTCTGGCAAAGAAATTACTGTGATGGGAGCTCACAGAAGCAAACAGGATTATGACAGAAAGGCCACAAGCTGCTAATTGTGAAAAATAAATATTACACATGCATGTACAGAAAGTAAAAAATAAATACATCTGTACTTCAAGGACAAGCCACCTAATGTAACCCTAATAAATGATACAAGCCACCTATAAATTTTATCAGACCCAATTATAGCTATGGGACACAGCCAGTAGTTCAGGTTTAACAAGTTAACAAGTTCTTGTGTTTATGATCCCAACATCCACTTAAATTGCAGAATCTGTTGGACTGTGTATCAGCCAGTCCTGACTTCATACCCGAGGGTAAGGTTGGTAAGATAAAGATAAGAAAAACAGCATAGAGTGTAACTACACACGGATCTGAGAAATAGATGGGCCACCAATGTCCCACCAGCAAATAAATACCTGTAAAATGTATTTTAAAAGTCTTATACATTTGTCACTAACTAATCAACACTGACTTCTTTTGCAATGCGTGAGGGAAAATCCAGTATGAGATCAGAATGTCTGGACTTCAAAGTCACTTTACAAATGTATGTGGATGAATTTATACTTACTGTCAAAAATGCTGAGTGGATGAATGGACAAACTTACTATTATATCTTTTTTATATATATAATTATTATAAGTCCCTACAATATTAAATCACAAATTATAGTGACAAAACATAAATATAATAAGCGGCAGAAGACAAAATCATTTACAGTAGAATTTATGCAAGTAATAACCTAGGCAAAACACAAAAAGGGCATGGCTAAGGCAGTACACAAGAGGAAAAGTTGCTAAGCTAACTAACTACTACTTTTAGCTATGTTTTGTTTTCACCGACAACACTTTGCTGGGAGTTACTTCTAATGTGTCACCATAAATATTACATTAACAGAAACCACGCACTTTCAAAACACAGAGGAACATCGCACCTCACTCTTTATGACATAGTAGTAACAGATTCAAAGTTAGCTAAGCCAGAAAGTTTTTTTTTAGACTAAAAACTGCCACTCACAATCATCACGGTGAGCGTCTCGTATCTTCAACAACCACCGGGCAACTGGTTAGTTTCGGTTGACCGTGTTGAGTTTTGTTTTACTAAAGAAAAAAAAGAACAGGAAGCTTACTTCAGCTCAAGGCAGCTCCTGCAGACTACAACATTAACCCAGTGCTCTACTGTCCAACAAGACTGCACGCTAATGAGCCTGTGACAACATACGCGAGCCGTACCACTTTGGGTAGGGGCGAGGGGTGTCCCACGAGTTATTTATGCTACAATCTTTTTTAGTTTTCTCATATTCTTTGCGTTTCTTTAGTTTATTTATACCTCATACACAATTCAGTCGAAGCTTGTTATGGTAGAAATGAAAATATTATCCTCTGATGTTTTTTGTAAAAGAGACCACCCCGCGCCTACAACTAATGGTCTGAGCAACCCTGTTGTAATGAAAAGTAATCACAGTTTTGATCTGAGCATATAGACAGGGTACTTTCACAATACACAGCAGTGTAACATGATAACCTACCGAGTGCGTGTGACTTACAGACAGGGTGAGGGAGTAAAATGCATGTTCTATATACATAGCTTGTTCCACCTTACATTATCAGTTCCAGTACAGCACAGGCCAATCCTGAATAAATAGATTTATTGCAAGCAGATGTTCTTCCAGGAACTAAATTCAGTCTTTATCATGACCTACAGCAGCAAAGCCATACAAGTTTAGCTTTTCATACATGCACACACAAACGCTGTGCAGCTGGTGTATATGTGGTAACCTGCACACAATATTTGCTTGCCTTCTAACTTCTTAAACATATAAAACAGACGTGTGCTTGTGGTCGTTGTACACTTTTATCAGTTTATTTAAACAAGTATTTTTACAAGAGGTGGGTATCTCACCTTAAAGTTGGTTTAGCTCACTGTTTGTTTAAATATGGGTCCACTGGATGAGCCAGTGGCAATTCAATTCATGAAGTCCATGCTTTTTCTATGCATTGTTAAAGGACTGCAAATTATCATCCCTGTCCCATAACATTATGTACAGTAAATCAATATATTTCCTAGGAGCTGGAATTAATATAGTGGGCCTCAGAAGGGTGGGGAGCTGAGACTCACCCCTGGCAGACACTATTGTTAATCAAGGAGTAACATCTGTTGTGTGCCTCTAATCTCCCCCAGACTGTCAGGCTGTCCTCCTCGGTTTTAGACTGTCTGCCTTTTGTGTTAAAGGGCACCCAGGATTTGTCTCTTCTACTATCCGGGCTAGAGTTTTGGGGTTTTTCACAAAATCCCTATAGAGAAGGTATTTAGCAAACAGATAATAAGACAAACTTTTGGCTTTTCTGTTTCATAGCATTAAAAGTCACTCTTTAGGAAGAAAATACCTTGCAGAACAGGGGTGGAAGTCTTCCTGTTCAACAGGTTTGCTAGTGTGTGTTGTGACTATCACAACCAGGGGGCAGTGTGCACCAATTATAGTGTGGGAAAATGCTACAAAAAGTAACCTGGAGTGTGTTTGCTGATGTAGCTACAAATTATGGTGTTTTTGCATATTTCTTTATGATTTTTGTTAATAAATCTGTAGCTAGCATATGGTTAACAGTAAATGGGGAGTTATCTTCCAGCTCCATTTACTGAGACCCCATGCAGAATGCTATACACCATCTGGGGTTCACACTGTGGCTGGAGACAGATGGCTAAAAGACTCCTGTTACAGGAGCCATCCCTTCTCAACTTTAATGAACAGTTAATCCTCTCTATCACACAGCATAATTTCCTATTATATCAGATAATTTGAAGCAAATGTAATTAAAATTAAACTTTAGAAACTCGTGCCATAGCACAGCCCAGTTCCAGTGGTGAATGAAGAAAGGGGAGTGCATCTATTTTGTATGTGCTGCTTTGGTTTGCTTGTTATGTAATCGAAAAACATAAATCCTTAATACAGAATCAACATTTTTAAAATGCAGTTTGCCTGAGCAGGTGACCCCTGATTAAAGGAAAAACACTGACACCATTTGTCAAAATGCAGAAGTACATTCATTTCATAAATTGCCTGTTGCTGAGTTTTTATGTTTTGTTTTTACAGTGACTCTCTTGTGTACTCAGTAGGATACTGTAACTACAGACAGGGCATAAAAAGAACATATGGCTTTCATGGAAGTCCATTAAACTTCACTGCTTCTCATCTATCCCACTAATCCTCATCCATAATGTTTATAGCCAAGTTAATTGAACTGGCACATCTCTGTGGGATTGGAGATCCCTTCTAAGAGGTTCTAAAGCCACTTTTTTTTTGCCAAAGCATGCACATTGCTAAAACCACTACGGCTTCTGAAAGAGGTGCAGCTGTTTGACCAGTAACAGTTCTTTAAGTGACTGTGTGGGTGGGTTATTTAGGGGAAAAAAAGGGCCAAAGAGCCTAGTTTAATTTTCCACCAACATAATGCTTACATAATGAAGTGAACAGCAAATAATAGTTTGGGATACATTTCTACATTACGAGCCAATGAAGTGGTCACTTTTTCTCATATGGACAGTGACTTTGACTAAGTGATGCTAATGCATTAAATCAATTAATAATACCTTAGTATAAAATGTAAAAAAATAAATATAGAAACATTTCTCACTTTTCCTGCATTCATAACTATGAGCATTATAGTAAGCAAATGCACTTAAATGTTTTAAGTAAAAATACTTTAATATACAGTGTTATTATAGCACAGTATACATTAAAAAAAGCACACTATCATTGATGCATTAGCAAGCTTTCAGTCTTCTAGCAGCTTGAGCTTGTTGTGCATACTTCATTGAGTATATGTGGAAGTGGTGTTCAGACACTTTACATAAATATACTGCATTAACAATGAAGAACAAGCCACTGCGCCCAAAAGCATTGCAAAGTAAAAGTACCGCATGCAAGTGCTACTATCAAAATATAATGTAAGTAACTGTAAGTTCCAGTATCTTTGACAATTACTAAAATGCACTGGCCATTGTCAGTGTTTGTCTAGGAAGGTCTAAGAGGTTTTAAGTGTGCTTATTCTGAAGTTTGGCCCACACAAGAAGAAAAACGGAGCACAATATTTTGAAGCCAGCAATTGATTTTCACAGTTTACTGTGAGTCAAGTTTATTGAGGTTACTCTGGAGCAATGTGGTTTACTTTGAGACAGTGAAAACAAAGACATTATTTTACTCCTACAGCAAGTGTCTTTTGTTGTATCATTTCAAGTACAGAACACAGCACCCATTTCAACAGATATGAATACATTATATAATAAGTAATGTGTCATCAGTGCAACGAGGGACTTTTTAGAGAGTAATTTAAATATTTCATATGTTTTTCAGTAAATAGTGCAGCCACATGAAATAACATAACCTGTTATAGAAATTTTTGGAGTGGCTAACTAAGAGCAGTTTGTGCAGTTTTTGAGGATCCCTGAGGTTCTTGACGATCCACCCTCTCATTTTCCATGTACGCCTGCACCGACTGCCACAGCGCCTTGATGTTCCCCTCGCCAAATCCCGTTGCCCCTCTTCGCTCAATCAGCTCGAGAAAGAAGGTGTTCTCAGCAAATATGGGCTTGGTGAACACCTGTAAAAGATGTCTGAAAGGGGAAAAGCAGCACAGTAGATTCACTTTCAGCCTCGGGACTGTTTCCGCAACTTTTCATTGGTGAATACAAAAATAAAAATAAAATAAAATTGTGGTTCGTGTCTTTCATCATTATTGCAGCAATTTTAAACGAAGTCAAGCAGTTTTCACATGCATGTTGCAAGCCAAACGGGCTTCTGCAATTGTACTGAATAGTAAAACAGGAACATGTCCTCATTTTAATAGAGATGACTGATAAGGTTGTTTGCTGACATTGAGCAGCCATACATCACACAAAACTTTCACAGTGTTTCACTTATTTAATAAGATAATGCCAAAGATAGTTAAAAGAAACCATTGACTAAAACAATTTACAAGAGAGGCATTCTTTGAAGGCTGTGAGAGATTACAACTCTTGATTGGCTCTTACCTTTTACTTTCACTGGATGCTCTCTGTGATAAAGGATCCTGGTGCAGGTCTGTATCCAGGAGAATCCCATGCTGTGCTAGCATCTGGGGGCTGTGACCTGCTTCCTCTATTTCCTGCTGTTTTCCCAGCTGCCACAGCGAATGGGATGGGTTTAAAAAGATGGAAAATTCCTTTATTTTTGAACTTGTTACAAAGTCTGTAATTATAGTGTTTGCTCCTGTGATTACTGGTACAAAGCAGACCCTGTTCTCCCTCTGTGTGGTGATGGCATAACCTTGAAAAGTGTGATAATGACTTGGATTATGTGTTCTAGTGGGAGAGGTTTGCCTTCAAAGCCCTCTTTTCTTTGATATCGTTTTCAGCCTTAAGTCACAGTTCAGCTAGGTTTTAGGCATAACTACTTTGTTAAGTGTGGTAATATATCATGGTTTGGATCAAAATGTACCCTTTTAACAAGATCTGAAAAATCTCTGAAAGCCTGCCTTGCAGGAAGTATGAGGACGAACTTCTCCCAAAGTCCCAAAATTTCAAAATCCAGGCCAGCTATGTAAATTAAACAGAACTACAATGTGAAAATATGAATAAAACACAGGTCGCTTCTTGCAGTGATTATAGTTCAAAATCATTCAAACCTGAGTGTAATAGGCTGGAGGAGGGGAGGAAAATTGTACGCCAGCTTCAGCCATCGTGTGCGCAGTAGAAACAATGTTTTTGGTGTACAGCCCAATGTGCTGGATCCCTGGGGCCCTATGCTGCTCCAAGAAGGTGTCAACTTGGTTCCGGCCTGACAAAGCAAATGCAAACAATGATGGCGGAGATCATAAATAGTGGCTTAAATTAGAAATTAGGGGTTTCTATTACCTTGTTCGGGCAGTGATTCCGCAATGACAAACTTGCAGTCAGGCTCCTTTTTGCCAGCAAAAGGAAGAGCGATGCCTGCTTTGCTGCACTTCCAGTACTCCATGGCAGTAAGTCGAAGCCCAATGCCCTCCTGGTTTATCACAAAACCTTCATCCACGTCTTCATTACTATTCAGGAGAACAAACAGCCTTGAGATTACTGACACCACGCTGGGGAAAAGATATGGCAACAAATGCCTCGGAACAGTTTCTCACCTATCAATGAAAAACCTCTGAAAACCAAAGACCTTCTCGTACCACCCCATGACCTGGTGGGTTGTCTTCCTGGGGCAGGCATAAGTTATGTGATCAAAGTGTGTGACAGGACAAGACATGTCCTCTTCTCCCAAGCTCCAGTCCTTTTCAATGACATCAAACCCTGGCAAAAAGACTCCCTCATAGTTTGTCTTCTCAATTAGCGTGTGACACACGTTTCCCACAATTGATTTTACTACCGAGTAGGTGACAGGACCATTCACGTCCTCAACGGTGGTGGGAGGCACCAAGAAATTACAGCCCAGATCGCGAAGAACCTTGAATGACCTTTGGACATCCTCTACCTCGAAACACACGTTGTTTACAGTATCCACCGGATGAAGAGGGCTTAAATGATAAAGATATCCCAAAGAATTATTACCCTGCTTGTACTTCTCCAAGTCAGCCCGCTGTGGATCAATGGAGTATCTGTCAGCTAATCCCAGTATCCCTTCATTCAGTCCCACTCTGCTCTTACTGGGTCTCTCATTTACGACGAAAACTGCTGCTCCTTTCCTGAAAGCAAACTGCTTGGACTTGTCAGTTAATCTGGCAGCAAATAAATCAAACTTGAATTTAGAGACAAGGTCATTAGCTATTTTCTCCGCGTTAGAAACGTGGAGCGAAACGTGGTGTAACCGGCTCAAGAAAACAGCCATGTTTTCAGTGACGTTTTGAAAGGGGCGTGTCCAGAGAAAGCGGAACCCTTGATTCATAACCGAAAAGCCTATTTTTTTCAGTTACATCAGCATATACTTAACGCTTTTGCTATTCTTCACAGCTAGTTCAGAATTTAATTGGAATGTATTCAAAATATAATTTAAGAAATTAAACAATTTACAGACTCGCCATGGTTTCTATGCTGCTTATAAATATCGGATTTAATATCCATACGGATAATGTCATATTTATGTAATCCAGTTTTCTATCCCAATCTTTGGGGACATCTTTGGGGATGTGTAAACTATCCAATCGCAAATTTCTTAGCATGACTAACATCAACATGTTTTTGTCTAGTGCAATGTGCCTAAAAATCGACAAAATATGCAACGTATTTCAGCGACGTGGTTATCAACTCTTTCTGCGTCCTAAAAATTAAACCCCCCAGGGCGTTTTGACTGTTCCGGACGTTCCTGAAGGCAACACAGTACTTTACCTTTGTCCAATCACGTTGAGAACTCAGCCAGATGATTGGTGACGGAGGCAGGCCAGCGTTTATTTTGGCTCTGCTACTCATTTGTCTGCTGTCGCCGCCATTAAACAACACGGAGGCAATGTAAACCACGGAGAGTCGCGGATTTAAACGATGATTCGAGGTGTTCCAGGCTTTGCCGGGGATTGCTTTGTTCCGCCAGTGGTTAACGAGTCCATGAAGGTAAACATGTGAGAGGGCAGAGGAGTCGAAATCATTCGGATTGGGAAAGGTTTGATTGAGCCGGAGGAGGAGGAGAGGAGGGGAGGAGGGGGAGTGAACGAGAAGGGTTTGTTGTGGTTTTCGGCGGCGCAGCGCAGTCACGAAACGGTAAGATTATCACATTTTTCTTCACATGAATGAAATTATGACCTTTTCCATGACTGTATGCTCCGTCGTGCGCGTTAATCGTTGGATTTGATGGCAGTTAGCTCTATATATGCTAGGAGGTTAGCTCAGTAGCTAGCAAGCTAAAGCTAAAGACATAACTGCAGAGTAACGCAATAGTGTCTTTAGTCAGATGAGTTAAAACCGCGCTGTTAACCATTCTTCTTAGGGTTACGGATTATTAAGGATTCAAATCAAACACTCTAAAATGTAATCTTGCCAGTGTGTCATTGAATGTGCCCGATCAGATGCAGGTTAGTTTACAAACTGCTGGAGCATATGCTGGACGGAATTCTTATATCTAAACACAATGGTTTGTAATACCTGCTTATTCGAGATTATTCTCAGAGCTATTGTTTATGTCTCAACTCTAACGGGATTTTTCACAACAGTGCATCCAACTAAAGTAGTCCACAATGACGGAGCAGAGGATAAAGTGGGCCTGTGACTACTGCACCTATGAAAACTGGCCATCTGCAATCAAATGTACTATGTGCCGTGCACCGAGGTTGAGGGGACCCATTATTACAGAGGAACCTTACAAAAACAGTCCTGATCTGGACCCCGGACTGGAGTGGGAGCCTTCTAGAAGTGAAAGTGGCAGCAGCCTCCTCATCTGTCCTGATTCCAGTGCCAGGCCTAGAGTCAGGTCACCCAGTATGGCTGAGATTGCCAATAAGTGGTCCTGCCAGATGTGCACCTATCTGAACTGGCCTCGTGCCATCCGTTGCACACAGTGCCTCTGTCAGCGCCCGAGGACCAGCAGCCCCACTGAGTCCCCACAGACGTCAGGCTCCAATGCAGGTTGCCGCCCTGCTCTCCACTCTCCTGTGGATACCTGTGAGGAGTATAATGACAGAAACAGACTCAACACCCACCAACAGCACTGGACATGTACCGCCTGCACTTACCAGAACTGGCCCAGAACTACAAAATGTGTGGTGTGTGACCTCCCCAGGCCCAACAACCAAGAAGCCATAGAGCTGGCCGAGTCTGCGGAGCCCTCACCCGTAATCAATGAGCAAGACAGGGCTCGGTGGAGGGGCAGTTGTAGCGAAGGCCAGGGGCAAAGGAGATCCCCTCCTATGCCCAAGAGGGAAGATCATGTCACTATGGATTTCCAGAGGATAGAGCTTGCAGCTGGAGCCATGAGCAAAGAGGAACAAGAAGTCGACTTCAAGAGGTTAAAGCAGATTAGGAACCGAATGAAGAAAACTGACTGGCTGTTTCTTAGTGCATGTGCTGGTGAGTTTTTTTTCCCTTTCTACGTTACATGTAATTTCTGCATCGATTACGAGATCAGTTGGTTCATAGCAAATGAATGATGTGAAAATGTGCTTGTTTCTTAATTTTGTTTAAAAAGAATACACTCCCCTATGTCATGTTTTTCTTATAACAACACTTTTTTTGTGTGTGTCTGTGATGTCATGCTAAGCGACAGCAAAGCATTGTACTCCAGACAGAGGTGGCAGTTATTGTCCCCAATGCAACACATTTTCTGTGTTATTACATTGCAGATGGTGCATCACTCTGCAAAGTGCCAAGGTTGCACAGCACTAAGAGCCACTTTGTATTTTATAAATGAGTGACGGCATGACTCATTGTTTAGTCTCCAAATATTAGAGTACAGAAGAAATTCCTGCTGTGTTATTTCATAGGGCGGTGCCATCAGGTAAATACTGCTGACTGCAATGAAAAAACCATAAAATGTGGTAAAAGGGAAAGTAGGAATTTGGTCCAACTCACCACTGATGTTCCCAGTGCTTTTACTTGGGCTCTGAGAGCATCTTTGAGCAACTGAGAGGGTGTGAGTGCTTCCCAGCTGGTGGGGATGAATGGGCCGTCTGGGCAGCGTAGTGCAAGTGCAGCCCATGGAGCAGAGAGTCTCCTGGCTCACAGTCAATAGACCCTGTAAACAGTGGTGCGTATGTGCTGAACAGAGCCCCCCAAGAGGTAAAAATAACATTGACAGGATATTAAAAACAGTCAACAAAAAACAGAAGGAAAAAAAAAAACATGAGTGCAGCACATGATCAACGTCCCCTTGACCTTTGCACTGATTGAACTTGGCAGTATTTTTTTTTTTTTTGGTCGTTTTCTTTTTTCCCCTCTCCCTACCGCTGTCCTTAAAGACATGGGAAGACTCATGTATTAACTGTAAATATGGCTGAGCCTTTTTTCTTTTCTTCTTCTTACCATGTCTCTGACTCTTTACGGATATACTGCATGTGCTCTTCAAAGTGTTTGTCAGTGGAGGAAGTGCCTGAGTCGAGTATGTTATGGCCAAGCACTTCCTCAGGTCTGAAAACACGATCTCACTTCACTTTACTGTGTTCCTGCAGTTCTACTTTAATGTTTTTTGTGCTCCGTACAAGAGCCAAAATCAGATGATTCCCATTGATTGTGCTTTCCCACAAAAGGAAGCGGACATGTTTTTGTATTATGGTTCTTTTGTTTCAGTGAAAAACCTAACTGGTGTCTCTTGCTGTTGCCGCTCTGTTTATATTTCGATGCGGTTCCTGATAATGTGGTGTGGGAGAAAAAAACATTATCAAGGACCTCTGTTTGTTTTGCTTTCAGAAGATTAAATTAATCTCGACGATGAACTGAATTTTTCAGATGATTCAAAAAATGCAAGCCCACCACTTTGTAGTACTTATGGTGAGAGATATCGAGAAACAAACACAAACAGACATTGATTTCATTTGTTCCAGCACATTACTTTTAGATAATCATAGGTTACTGTGGAGCAGCTGATTGAGAAACAATGTCAGACTGTGTATTTGTTAAGCGCAGACCAATATTAGCTCAAAGTCTTTCACAACCTGCATGATGTGCATTGATCAGACTGTAGGCACTGCTGGGATCAGACATGCTCTCATGAAGCTGACCTTGTCAAGCATGCAAAGGCAAAATATTCTGACATGTTAGTTCACTGAGGGCGTAATGAGGCGTTCTAGTTGGGATAAAACCACAAACCATCATGCCTAAAAACCTCTATGACCCATCTCTGGGTGATTGGGTCATTATGGGGACGAATATTACATAGCCTAATCTTTTAATGGGTTGCAGTTGCTAAAACTTAAATGTCTTCATTTACATTAAATGAAAGGACCCATACAGCGCTCCGAAAGATAAAATACTGGTTAGGGCTGCCACAAACCATTATTTTGATAGTCGACTAGTCACCGATTATTTTTGCGATTAGTCAACTAATCAGATCATGCATTTATTGGACGTAAAACGTACAGCTTATTGCACTAGCATGCATCTGCTCTTATATAACTATCATTAGCTTACAGCTTTAAGTGTTTATGGTATGTGCTAACTAAAAATAAAGACAAGATGATAGTTTATTAAATTTGAATGAAATTTGCAGATACGTTCACACTGCAGGTCTTATTGCTCATTCCGATTTATTTTTATTTTTTTTATTTTTTGATCAAATCTGATTTTTTTTTTTTTTTTTTTTTTGGTCTGCGTGTTCACACTACAAATAAAATGCGACAGCAAACGCGCTCTAGTGTGAACGCTCAAAGTGGCCCGCATGTGCAAAAGAAGACTTCACACACAACGCGCTTTGTTTAAACCCAGACCAAACAGTATTGTTTGACAGATGGCCGTTAATATAAAGACTTCGGACTTTACGTTTCCCAATTTTTGCTTTAAGCTATTTTGTTATTTACATAATAATGTAAATAACCTAATAATTATCCTTATTGCTGTTTTAGAGGAGCGGTGCTTCAAAGGATAGTTGCAGATTTCTGTCAGAATCTGCAGATTATACAGTACAAATAAAATGTTCACGTTTCTCCAACGATGTCTTCCCAACAGTTTTACTGACATCTACACTGGATGGCCAGGAAGCGCTCGTTCGCGATGTCTTCTCGGGCCCTTCTCCGGAGCTGATAATTGGCGTCTGTCTTGTGTCGGTGACGTAAAAGACGGATTTAATGCGACCTGACCGTTCAAACAGCAGTCGCTTTCTAAAACATCGGATATGTATCGGATTCAGTCACATACGAAAGTGACCCAGATCGGATTTGTGCCGTTCACACTGTCATACCATGATCGGATATGGGTCGCATAGGGTAAAAAAAAATCGGATTTGATGCGCTTTCGCCTGCAGTGTGAACGTAGCCTTATATATATTTAACCTGAGTAGTGAAAGACGGCAGTGGGTTTGAAAACGATTTGCTGGGAGTCCGGTGTTCTCACGGACTCTAGTGAGCCTTGCCCCCGGCTAGCTATCGAGCTAGTGGGTAACAGACGTCTCCGAAAAGCGCTTTTGAAAATATGTGGTGTCTTGATAAACTGAGCAGATATTTGTGGTTTACACAGCTACATTCTCGCCTGAAAATATGTTAAACGTTTATTTTGTGACCCAGAAAGAATAATAAGAGTAATATTAAAGCTAACTAGCTGCCGCCATTGTTGGAAACTGAGCTGGGCTACGCTATGAATTCTGGGACAGAGCTACTTCTTCTTCTTCGGGGTTTAACAGCAGCTGGCATCCTTGTACATGCAGTGCTGCCATCTTCTGTTTCAGTCCGTTATTGCACTCTTAAATTCTACTACTCATTCCTGCGTCTTTTGTGATCTTACAAAGCTTCAAACGACGCGTCGACTATTAAATCGGTCGTCGATGATTTTGATAGTCGACGTAATCGTGACTAGTCGACTAATCGTGGCAGCCCTAATACTGGTCGAGAAATCTGGCATGCTCAACATGCCAATGCACATTACTTGACCATCCAATTACTTGTTTCTCGGTTTTTAGAAAGTCTTCATAACTTCTCTTTTATTGCTTTTGTTTTATATTACAAAGATTGGTATGAGTCACACAAGAAAGGTCTGGGTTTTTTTTTTTGGTTTTTTTGCAAACCTAGCTGCCTTAACCAGTAGGATATCTCTCCATCTATCCATTCCCGTTTATCAGGGACTTGATGCAGCAGTCTAATCAGTGATGTCATGGGAGACAGCCAGGTGAGAAATGTAATCTCTCCTGCATGTTTTAGGATTGCACTGGGTCTCCTCCCAGTTGGATATGCTAGAATCCCCTCAACTAAGAGCCATCCAGGAGGTATCATAGTCAACTGCCTGAACACTGACCCTCTTTTGAACTGCCATTCTCGTCATCCTATCTCTAAGGGTACACTAGTTGCAGATTGCTGATAAAAGCAGCGGAAATGAGCAATCAGTTCTTTTGGGTCACTACCCAGAGCTCACGGCCACAGGGAAGGGTAGGAACATAGATCGACCAGTAAATCAACAGCTTCAGCTTGACGCTGAGCTCACTCTTCACCACGACAAACTGGTTACAGCGTGCACATCAGTGCAGATGCCGTCAGTCTCCCACTCCACTCTTCCTCCAGTTGCAAACAAGATCCAGTGATACTTGAACCCCATGAACTACCACTGTTTTTTTTGCGTGACATTTGTGCTGTTGCGTCAGGGAGTAAGTAAATTTGTCTTGGGTCGGGTACCAGACTGCTATGATGATGATAACAAGAATTTAAGGATCCTAGCTATCATCTTGGTGAAACCTCGTTTGTCGATTGCACTGCAGTGCATGCTTTATTGGGAATCACTGTTTAAAAATGTAGTTCAGCATGTAACCACATGCTTGGGTAACAAAATATTGAACGAAGAGAAACCATTAAGCTGACCGATGGAAATGTTTTTTAAAGTTCATCACGTTTTAGTGCGGGCCTTCATATTCTGTGAGGCAGCCCACATTAAGTGTACTGCCTCACTTGAGCACACTTGATGTTGGCCTTCTATTAATGGTTTGGAAGAACAGAGCCCAGACAAAGGTTTACGGTTTGTTTATCTAAGTCTAAATTTAGCAAAACTGCCTGTATTCACTGAAAACGGGTCACCACATTCTTGAGTTCCTTTGAGGTCTCCCGCATAGCAACAGCTATTGCAACTCAAATCATTCTGCATGTATTTATAGATCTGTTTGCAAAATGTCACCCAGTATGTGTAAAATGAGAAGGGTCATGCTTGGAATGTTTTAGTCCAGATTCACTCAACTGTCCTCTTCCCTGCCTGAGAGAACATCCTGATGTAAGGCAGCCAGTTTAAATAAAGCGGCTCTTCCAGTGTCCTGTTTGCTACCTGGCTGTTTCACTCATAACAGATGTTGAGACTAGTAGGTTCAACACACTGTCCTATGTGTTACACAGCTCTCTGATGGCTCCACATTACAGCTACACTGTTCTGTCTGTTCTGCTATGTAGTAGCCCGACAGTGTGATAACTGTTCTTGCACTCGGTTAGCTCGTGGCTACATCTAAAGGTCATCAGAGCTGTCGAATGACATCAAGGCCCTATTAAATTTTTTCCTCTAGTTGAATTTGTTTTGCAAATTTCTCCCAGGTTTTAATATTAATAAATTGTGACTTGCGATGTTGTGTTAGCACATTTAAAGCTGTCTGTTACATCTTGCTTCTACAAGAACAGACATGGGGATTGAAGCTGCTCCAAAAAATATATCTAAACCATTTTTAAAATGGATTTTAATGTTGTTGTTTTTTTTGCTGATACATGTATGTTCTTTTGATTATCTTTTGAATACACTTGCTTGTTTCAGTATGCCTAAGTAATACTAATCCAAAGTAATAAAGGCTACATTGCAGATGGGTTATGATGTTTACAAAGGTGTTGAACCTTTTATGGTCAGCTCTGAGGTTGTACTTGTAGTGCTGTTAAATGGCTTGTGTTGTATCATTTAGTCTTCCCTATATCGATGCACCGCACTTGAATGTGTATGTCATGTGAAGACATAAATGGCCGACTATGCTGACATGAGTCACTCTATTAAAGTTTGGTAGCCTCTCTACACAAAATCCTAGAAAAGAAGCTGTGTCAGCAATATTTAGGCACTGATTCATCACTTTTAACAGTTGTTTTCCATTATTTTTCCTTTTGATATTTATTTATTTATTTATTTATTTATTTTTTAACCTTCCTTCCTTCCTCTCCTGCAGGCGTTGTGGAGGGAGACCTGGCGGCAGTAGAAGCTTATAAGTCATCCGGTGGCGACATTGCCCGACAGCTCACTGCAGACGAGGTGCAGCTCCTTAATCGGTCCTCAGCTTTTGATGTAGGCTTCACTCTGGTACATCTGGCTATTCGCTTTCAAAGGCAGGACATGCTCGCCATTCTGCTAACAGAGGTAAGCATGGTCTTGAATCTTTGAGCAAAAATTTGCCATAAGTTTTTAATCTTAAGAGGATTTATGTCAGTTTTTATAAAAAGATCCTAAAAATTCTAACATGCCTGTAAAGTCTCTTTATGTTACAGAAACTTTTCATTTTTAAGTGCTTTTTTGTATTTCTCATTATCAGCCACAACAGCTTATAATTGCTCCTTACCAAGTGTGCTATATAATGAAAAATAGATGCTCCTAATGCATAGAAATACAGCAGAAAAGCACTTTTTTAGAATTAGGGGGGTATTAGAATTGCTGCTATTCTGTCATTGTTTCTTATGGGGCATGATAACAGAGTTGATGTGGTTCGGAGCGCAAACAGTGATTAGGAAAAGGCACAGGAAGCATGTTGGCAAGCATAGAAAGGCAGGTCTTTACTATGCATGGGAGAGTTTGGTCCCCAGTATGACAAATGCTTGGGTGGGTAAGGTGGACCAACTTCCTCTTTTGTGCTGCGTGAAATGCATGGGAACCATGTCTCGACGCCGTATGAGTATGTGTCAAGGGTCTCGTCTCTGTTTGAGAAGATTCACTAACACTACTAAAACTGGAATTGACAATTCAAACAAAATTGTGAGCAAGAGAAGACAACAGTGTATCCGAGTGCACAGGATGGCAGCGCATTCACTCTCGGCATGCAGTGTGGGTGAATACAATGCTTCTGTTTAATAGAATTGGCACTGTGCCTGCCCAGCTTTTGATGCTAACCCTCCTGGCGTGCTGCAGCTGATGGACAACATCTGGCGCGCTACCATAATGTCGTGGGTGGAGCTTGCGGTTTTGAATTTTCAGTTTGGGAGGGCAAGCATTTAGCATAACAAATCTTTTGGGGTAGTACATTTGCAGACGTGTCTTAAGTGTAGATAAGCTAGCTTAGTTTTAGTTATATAGTTCAAAGTTCACAAATTCATTTGAATCTTTTAATTTCATTGTAAAATAAAAATTGTTAATCTGTGTGCATGTCTACAAGGTGAGCCAGCAAGCAGCCAAGTGCATCCCTTCCATGGTGTGTCCCGAGCTGACGGAGCAGATCCGCAGAGAGATTGCATCTTCACTACGTCAACGTAAAGGAGACTTCACCTGTTACTTCCTCACCGACTTGGTCACTTTTACTCTGCCCGCAGGTACTTAATGCTTATACCCCTTTTTTTTTTATTTATTTATTTATTTATTTATTTTTTATTGGTGTGTGTTTGTGCGTGTAATCTAACCTCTCTTCCTGTTTATCCCTTTATCATTTTTGCTTTATGGGCCTGTGCTCGCAGAAATATATAATTTTTCCTGTAGCCTCAATAAACAGCTCAGATTAAACTCCCACCCCAACAACCAGTCTTAATATTTGTCATGTCTGACACGGAATATTACTGGCTCCATTTACTCTGGAAGCAAACAATGGGGAAATAATTACTTTTGTGCTCTTTGGGATTCTATTCATGGCTTCTTTGTAGAATTTTCTTCTACACAGTATAAATGTCTAAATTGTCAATGTGTGAACTTGAGTGTAAGAATAGGACCCCGCCGCATCGCTCAGAGAAACATCAGCTCGTCCCTGTGGCATTATGTCTTCACTGAAATGACATGCACTTTACTTTTAAGAACACCCACTGTTCTGATCTAGTCCTGCTGCTGCCCCTGGGAGCAAAGATTATGAAGCCTTTGCATATAAATTCGAATTTTTGTGTGTGCGCGTCTAATGCCAAGCATTTCTCTACAGAGTGAATTTGGCCCGAGGCCAGCTGCAGGGCACTCGCTCTCTCGCTTTGTCTGTTTGTGTCTCTCTTGCTCTCAGACAAAGCCAGTGCCATTCACTATTGAACCAGAGAACAGCCACCAGTGTTCTGGCTTTGTGTGTGCACAGTTCAATACACAGAGCTTGTATTTACAGTGTGCCATTGACAAAATGCCATCCAGTGAAGAACATCCCCTCTGTGTGTCATTACTGTAGCATTTATGTTGCCCTCGGCCTTGTCTACCATTCGGTTATAACGAGCATGAAAACCTATCTTTCCCATGTTTCTCTGCAGATATAGAAGACTTGCCGCCTGCTGTCCAGGAGAAGTTGTTTGATGAGGTGTTAGATCGAGATGTGCAGAAAGGTACTGAAGATGTCATTCTTTATATCCTGTGTCATATTCTCAATCTGTCCAGTTGCATGTTTTCAGCCATTCACGTCCTGCAATAGAAGGGACTTTAAACTAGCATCTTCCCCGCCTGTGTTTGTCTTCAATCAGCTCCCCACCTCCTGCTTCGTCTTCTTTTCCTCCTCTAATTAGGTTAATTGAGCTCACTAGTTTCCCTCCCACATACTTATCTAATGACACTCTCCCAGTGCAGCTGTGTGTGTGTTTTGTGTTTCAACGAAGATATAAAAGGAGTGTTATGACCCATTTAAGCCACCTTAAAGTGGGCTACTGGATAGAGCTGCCTTGAGTTTCTGGTGCAGAATATGATTGCATATTCAGGGAGATGTGTTTAATAATATTTCACGATGGGAAGAGAAATGCAGAAAAGCAGGTTTTGCATTTTGTCCCTGCGGAAATAGCGGCTGCAGCAGCTGCACATCTGAAACGCTTAACGCAGCATCTGTGCAATCCCATGCTGAGTTTTTGGAAACACAATTTTTTTTGTTTTTGATTCTTTTCATTAAACTATCAAATATATTAGCGGAGAAAATAAATGCAGCCAGTGTAAAACAAGTTCCTCTTTTGTGTTTTCACTGCAACAACACAGAACTTGATTAGTTATTGTCTTGGAGTCCTCAATACCCAATCGCACATTTATATCTGTTTATAGAACTGGAAGAGGAATCTCCTGTTATCAACTGGTCTCTGGAGCTGGGGACACGCCTGGACAGTCGCCTCTACGCCTTGTGGAACCGCACTGCCGGAGACTGCCTGTTGGACTCTGTTCTGCAGGCCACCTGGGGCATCTACGACAAGGACTCTGTCCTCCGCAAGGCTCTCCACGACAGCCTGCACGACTGCTCCCACTGGTGAGAGGCTCAGCCCTACACAGTTCCTGTAGTCTGATACTTGACACTTGAACATTTTCACAGGCTGCTCTCAGTTCATGTTGCATATTCAAAAAAGCGCCTCGTGTTATCTGCATAAAAACAAAGCGAGAGCAGACGAACTGAAAGAAATAAACTGCAAACAAGACTGGACACATTAAAACAACAACAAAAAAAGTCATTCATCATTTCCCCCTCTACCAAGTTATGCTATTTTATTTAATTAGACTTTATTGTATTGATTCGATTCACTTTAACACAAGCACTTTGTTTTTTTTTCTTTGTGAATTTATGACCTGTTTACATCATAATTATATTTATTCTAAAGTTTTTGCTTTATTCTTGGAATACGAGTGACTGTAAATCCAGATTTTCAAACTGGTGTATAACAGAATATTCTTTCTAGAGGACATGCCTATAGACTACACTCATACAAGACAAAAAACATGGGTAAAAGTCCTTTTAATGAGCATTGCAGGTGTGTGGATTGTTCTGTTTATGTATAATTAAGACCTCTGGCACTTAAAGTGTAGCTCTTTAGAAGCTCTGTAAATGGATACATAAAGTAATCCATTCTATATAAGCAGGCTGAGCTCGAGGTCACCTTTAATTCAATAAGCTTTGAAAATAGTATAATAATATTCTTTTTTTTTTTTTAAATAGGTTTTACACACGCTGGAAGGAGTGGGAGTCATGGTACTCGCAGAGCTTTGGTTTACATTTCTCCCTCAGAGAGGAGCAGTGGCAGGAAGACTGGGCCTTCATTCTGTCTTTGGCCAGCCAGGTAATTATGTTGTTGTCTCTGGTTTACAGCCTACCTTCACTTCCATTGAGTTTAAAGACAGTGGTACATTTTAAATTTTTTTTATTTTTTGGTCTACAAAAGAAATAAAAGCTGGAAAATGATGTATAAATTGATGCACTAACAAAGGCAAAACGGGAAGGTTTATGACCCAAAATGTCTGTCTCCAAAATATTTACATAACAATAGTCCCTTTCCTCTCTTGCATTGTTTGCATATTCATTAGACTCTTGCAGCACTCCAGTCAGCAAAAGCGTGTGAGTCATATTGCAATAATTGTGGAAAGCATCAAAATTGCAATGTATCGCCTGTATTTGATCAAGGAAAGGCAACTCATAAGATAGTTGGATGCATTTATATTTTGCTCACTCAACTCAAAAACTGTCATTTACAAACAGCTATCCTCAAAGAAACTCAATATGCACAATTAATACAGTTGAACAAATATCGATTAAATAAGCCCTTTTACATTGAAATCATTTGAAACCGTCTTTTCAAAGCTAGAAGCTGATCTGCTTAATATCTTGACATGAACACAATCAGTCTGTTCGTGGAGCCTCTTCCATCTGGTCTCTAACACCGGGTAGTCGTGTTACGTGCACAACGCTCACTCCGCCGCCTCAAACAGGCCGATAGGTTATCTCGTCAGTACGGGCGTGCGGTTATATAATTCAACAGGCTGACACCGCAGTTGCAAGTAGATTAGTTGTGCTTGCCAACTTCACGACACCACCAGAAGTCCAAAACATATTTTAGTGTAGCTATTGATTTGCTGTTTTGTCAGATTCTGTTGCTGCAGTGACCTCGACCACGTTTTTTTTGTTTTTTTTTTTAAACAACTCTATTTGAGGAAATAAAGGTCTGCATAAAGCACAAGCTACTGAAACTATGAACTATTGTCATATATGTGCATTAGTCTAAATGGGAAAAGACAGTCGGAAGGGTCGCACTGTGCATGGTGGATCATGTGTGAATGACAGATAGGACATAAGCAATTTACTGCTGATCCCCTAAGATGAAGTTGTAGACAGCTGATCTACCGGCACGCCTGCTGAAGCAGCACTCGCTCTCCCCAGCATGTGACCTTGGGATTTACAGGCATTTAGCTTAGAGCCACTCTACCAGCAGCACAAACAAACACAGCAAAAGCTACCAAGCGATGACCTCGTCTCAGGCTTTGACAGCAACGGAGAGATGAGAGCCGAAGGATAAAAACCAAGCTTTTTAAATCCCATCCCACAAGGCTGAAACTTTGAAACCCCTTTTTATGCGATAGATCATTGCAGCAGTAGAATATTTAAAAGTGCTTATGTAATGTGCCCAATGAGAAGGAAAGAAAAGCGTTCATACTTGTGCATAAGATACTTTTCTCTTTGCAGTATGATCACAATGCCTAACTATTCTTATGCTTTTTCTTTTTCTCCTCTTTTTAGCCCGGGGCCAGCCTAGAGCAGACCCACATTTTTGTTCTTGCACATATTCTTCGAAGACCCATCATAGTCTACGGAGTGAAATACTACAAAAGTTTCCGTGGGGAAACGTTAGGATACACTCGTTTTCAAGGTGAGGCATCGTGTGGCTGTAATACAAAACGGTGTTCTCAACTCAGATCCTGAACTTGTAAAGGGTGTCAGATCTTGGGGGGGGGGGAATGGAAACAGAGTACTGACACTTGCTGATCAGTATGTTTCTTAATATTTATTAATGTGACTATCAAAGGTGAAGCTTTGGACCCTCGTGTGTGCACTGTAGAGGGTGTAGTAGTCACTTATGTTACAGCTCTGCTAATATTTAATTTAAGCAGAAAGAACTTTTTAAAATTGAGTGGAATTTGTGATAAACTGACCCCGGTGAGCTTCGCTGTTTATTTCTAACATTTATCATGGCGTGAGCCAGCTTTAAACACCTGCAGCAACACCACATGAAACAAGGCCATTAGAATTACTCATACAGACAGGCTATTGTGTATGAGATGCAGAGTGAGCACAGCTGGAGTGCGTGGCTGCCAGAATATCTTGACCTCATTCGGTGTGTTGCACTGATAATTTGAATAAATAAAATGGTCGCTGTGTATCTGTTCCGTTTAGGGTGCAGCCTGGTTATGATGGCCTGCCTTAATTACGGTAATTATGTGTGTAGACTGAAACCATAGCTTTTGTGTACATTGCACGCTAAGTGTTTAGTGATTGCTGGTGTGCTTTTGGAGCTGGAAGCTGGCCTGTCAGAAGCCAGAGGGTTGAGGGCGGGTGCACTTCTGAAAAAGCAGCGCATCAGGCTGCACCGCGGAGCTCGTCTCTGCTCACAAAGAACCGGTTGTTTTCAGCGGGCTAAAAAGCAGCCGCCTCTAGCGTCAGGTCAAATCTGAGAGTGCGCTCGGCCTCGGCTGACATTTGCACACAATTTGAGCGAACAGTTGCCGAGCCTGTTCCTGGCCGATGCCTCGAGTGCTGTGGCGTGCAGCACCTTTTGACTAGTTTGTGTGTCTTCAGGTGTGTACCTGCCTCTGTTATGGGAGCAGAGCTTCTGCTGGAAGAGCCCCATTGCCCTGGGCTACACACGGGGTCACTTCTCGGCCCTGGTGGCTATGGAGAACGACGGCTACGACAATCGCGGTGCGGGCGCCAACCTCAATACTGACGACGATGTCACAGTCACTTTCCTGCCATTGGTGGACAGCGAAAGGAAGCTGCTGCATATTCACTTCCTGTCTGCACAAGAGGTAGGAACTGTGGTTGTGCTGTAAAACTGCAGATTTGTTAATTTTTTTTTTTTAATTTAACTTTAAAAAGCAGGTAATTGGGTAATTTTGAGAAGTGTATTTTGGTATTACTGTAAATATTTTTGAACTTTACTGCTTTTTTTGGGGGCGGGCGGTGGAACTGACAGAGGAGGCGGAGCTGGAGGTGGCAGAGGAGACAAAGGTCCTAATTTTTATTTTCTTATTGGGAGTGACCAGGATGGACAAGATTAAGATTTAGTACATCACGGGGACAGCTTAGGTATAGTGGTTTGGAGATGTGCAGAGGAGGGATGGTGTTTGATTTGAGCTACTGGGAAGGAGGATTCATGGATGTAGTGAAGGAGGATAAAAAGAGGGGTGGCATGAAAGACGAGGATGCTAGGGATAGTGTGATTATGGAGGCGGCTGATCCACTGTAGCGGCTAATGAAGAATATTAGAAAGCCTAGCAGGGTTATTCCAGCTCAATTTCCAAAAAGAACTGTGCTGACTGCATTTAAAGCCCAGTCTACAAGGCTAGGTTAAAATATTATGTGTAGGTGGGATGTTGGGATGTGAAGAAACAGCAGTTGGATCAATTACCCAGTGTATTTTGACTTGTAGACAAGCTGGTTTCACCATGTGACCATGTAATAATGTAGCGCACTACCAGATGTTATAAGCCTTTCACTTGTACCATTTCTGAGTCACAGTACTTAAAACTGCATTAATCTTAAAATATGAAAAATCTACCAGTTGTATTTAATACTTGTTGCATTTCATCAAAACTCAATCTACAGTTTGGATGGAGCGGCCTTTGTAATAAAAATTCCAGTTTTGGTAGCAGTGCCTCGTGAAACGACTAACAATCTTTAGCATTAGTTTCAGTGATTTTGGCTGTAGACCAGTTTTAGCTTTGTTTTTTGCAAATTAGTCTTGATGCAGGAAAGCTTTTAACATGTGCTATTGTGAGGTGAAAGCGTGTTTCTGAACATTACTAATAGCATGTTTTGTGTGTGACTTCAGATGGGCAACGAGGAGCAGCAGGAAAAGCTGCTGAGGGAATGGCTGGACTGCTGCGTGACAGAAGGAGGCATGCTGGCTGCCATGCAGAAGAGCTCTCGCCGCCGTAACCACCCCTTGGTCACCCAGATGGTGGAGAAGTGGTTGGACAGATACCGCCAGATCCACCCCTGTGCCTCTCTCTCCGATGGCGAGGAAGAGGACGATGAAGATGAGTGAGTGAGGGGGAAGTAGAGAGGAGAGAAAAGAGCTCTTAAATCTGTGGAATGGACATTATAGGGTCTGGGAGAGACTACCTTGCTATCTACATTTCCCCTTCCCCTCCCTCGTTTCTCCAAAAATGTAAATCTTTAACTTGTAATAATGCATGTGTTCTGTGAGCTCTGTGGTAGAGAAGATACCAGCACCATCAAACAGAATCCTGATTACTGCTCCCATGAACGCAAGTCCACTTGGTTTGCCTCCCTATAGTCCTTACCGGTTATCTTGATGCTTCCTGTCAAGGTAATTATCTCACCGTGAGAGAAGTAATAGCTCATATAGGAAAAATATACTGTATTTAAGGAAATCCTGAAGCTGCACTAGATGGCAAAGTTCATTTATACAGAATTGCCTGACAGAAATTTTTGCTTCAAACTGAGAGGATGATAATCCTTTTTGTGTGTGTGTGTGTGTGTGTATGTTTAAGGTTTACAGAGCACTTGTTTTCCTGATTGCTGATCCCCTCTACAAAGCCCCATTTGATGTTGAATTTATTTATTTGTTCAGAAGAGTTGGCACGCGGAGGCGATACCCTTTGTTCTGCCCCGTTTTATCTGTTTTTTGGTTGCTTTTTTTTTTTTTTTTTGATCTTTTCAGTTGAAGTATTGAAGTATTTTATTTTGCACAGATTATACATAAATTCTGTGAGGGGGGGGGGGACATACAGGCTTACTGACATTTCTATGTGTGACACAGTTTGTGTTTGAGTGGGTGGTGGTGGTGATGCTGGTGGGGGAAAGAAAACCAAACGCCCCGCCTCTTTCAGCGGACAGCGTTAATATTAAATTTGACTCACTTGCACCTACTTACTTACTTGCATTGTTCATTAATTCCCACTGTTAAATTCGTTGTTTGAATTGGTGACGCCACACACGCACGATTCCTTTTCCTTCCTGTTATAGCTGAAGTCACTGGGTGATGGTGGATCGGGAATGTTTGATCGCACACAAGGACACAGCCAATAATGTTCACATTGTGCACCCACATCATCTAAATATAAGTAGGATCACTGCAGTATGGAGCTCTCTATAGTGCAAATCACGGTTAGTTTTAGAATTATGCCATAAACTGTATATAAAAGATGGCTTTAGGCTCGGTACCATCACTTATTGGTTAGTAAAGTTATGTTGTAAAGGCTCAAATTGAATATTTACATCTTGGCCATCATGGTGCTTGATAGTGGGGCTAATTTGGCCAAGAAAATTACACATTCAGGACAAGATGGGCCCCACATTAGCTTTATCATCATTTTTAACTCAGACGTGGGCCGTAATTTGCAATGTGCAAAACAACAGTTTAGACAAAATTAAATACTAATTTTATTAAAGTTTAAATTTCTGAATAAGACTTTTAATATTAATTAACCTTGAGGGTTCTCTTTGTAGCCAAAGAGTTTCCCCCTGCTGGCAATATGAAGAACTGCAGGTTTAAGGCACTTTTCGCTTATGTTCCATACATTCATCTTTTATATACAGTCTGTTACTTTACCCCCTCAGCAGGATTTTGTCTAAAACTTACAGAATTACTAGATCAAGAGAGGTTTATAAAAACAGACCCCCCCCCTTATATTAATTGTTCTGGGACTAAACAATGTGGGATTGTTTTTGTTTTTCATTCAATAAGAAGTTATTTCTTGTAGCCCCAAATACTGGATTTCATTCTATTTCAGTATTGTCTTCATCCCCCCCACCACCACCAAGTATTGGGGCTTTACACTTGTGATAAAGCCCTGATATTGTGATTTTTATTTTATTTTATTTTTTTCATAATTATGAAATATACACTTGCTGATCACTTTATGAAGTACACCATGCTAATACCGTGTGGACTCTCTTTTTTTTGCCTTCAGAATGACCTTCATTTTTCATAGCATACAATTAAAATTGTATTAGAAACAGTGCTCTGAGATTTTGATCATATTGACATAATAGCATCACACAGTTGCTGCAGATTTGTTGGCTGCACGTTCATGCTAATCCATGATGTGACTCTCCCGTTCTACCACATCTGAAAAGGTGCGCAGTGAGATCTGGTGACAAGCACAGCAGATTGTCACATTGAGAAACAAGTCTGAGAAGACTTGAGCTTTGTGATATAGTGTTATCCTGCTGGAAGCGGCCATCAGAAGATGGGTATACTGTGGTCAGAAAGGGATTGAGATGGTCAGCAGCATTACTCAATAATAAATTGGTACCAACAGGATCAAAAAGTACCAAGAAAATATCCCATCACTCCATCACTGATACAAGGAACGATGGATCCATGCTAGGAATTTGGTGTTATCATCTAAATGTTGCAGCAGAAATCAAGACATGCAAACCAGGCAACATTTTTCCAGTCTTCTTCTTCTGTTGTCCAGTTTGACAAATCTTCAAATTGTAGCTTCAGCTTCCTGTTCTTATCAGACAGACACAGCACGCATGTGATCTTCTGCTGTTGTACGCCACCTGCTTCAAGGTTCGATGCGTTGCGCTTTCAGAGATGCTCTCCTGCATGCTCCGTGCACGATTAATGCACTTTCACCCAGAGAAGTGCCACTCACCTTTCTTCTCTACTGTACGGGGAAATTCCCAGTAGATCAGTAGTTACTGATATACTTACTAAAATCACCTTTCTTCTGCATTCTGCTGGGCCTTTGAAGGCCAATCTTGACTGTACATGGCTAAATGTGATTATTTTCTTGCTGTGACATTTGCTGAGTTAACAAACAGGTGTACCTAATGAAGCGGCCAGTGCATGTACATGATAAGGGAGTAAACTGGTTTTACATGAAAATCAAGAAGTCAGTACAGACGGCTGGTTCTCAGAATCGTATCTTTCTTATCTTTTTTTTTTTTTCTTTTTTTTATTTGAACTGCACTGAATGCTAAATGTTCACCTTGTACAAGAAACAAATACAAATACTCACACTAAAAACAAAAACATACTGCTGGCTGCCTCTTCTGCTATTGTTGGGACACTAAATAAGAGTTTCAGCTATTGCTCTTACAGAGAAAGGATGCCCCAAAGAACCTGGCCTTCATTAGAACAAAGGAAATATTAAGGAGCAGGTAGAGAGGGGGGATCACATAGGACTATGGTTATAGGAACATTTAACTAGGCAATACGAATCTAACAGGACTCCTCAAAACTCTTTAACACCAAAAAAATGTGTGAACGTGTCCTTTTTATAAAAATACCACGATGGAGAGGATGATGGAGAGAAATATTCAATATTCAGACGAACCAGATCAGTCTTTGTTTTCTTTTTTTCCTTTTATAGACAATTATTTTGCGGGGGGGAGGGGCGGGAGGAGAAACAATATCTGCAAAAAAAAGTGTTATTCCTGAGTCATTAAGAAACCATGCTGAATTTAACCCTTTCCTGTCTTCAGTGTGAAATGTGCTCACAGAAGGGACTGGGTCACCATGTCTAACAAGACTGCCATTATGATTAGTTAGCCATCAGACGCTTCTCTGGAGAGAACTGGATGCATCGCTGAGCTTTTAGGAACTAAAAGTACAAAATAACTTCTTTTCAAAAGCTTCAGCTGCAATTACGTGTTTAATGAATGGCTTTCACCAACTGCCTTAAAAAATAGTAAGTTGGAGACACTTAAAACTCAAAAATTCTCACACTGTGTACAAGTGCCCTCTAGTGGTGAAAAGCTGTAACTCCAGCTGTGACAGGTGTCAAATGTACCACTGCCAGGAAAGGGTTAAAGCCCACTTTTGATTACTATAATTGATGAGCAATCTTTTTCTTTAATTTGATAAATATATATAAGCTGATAATCCATTTTTAGTCATTCACACTGATGATAAAAAGAAAAAAACAATATTAATAATAATTCTCTTCTGAGGCATAATTGGGGGCCTAAATAACACACACTTGTTACATAATGAGGATTGGAGCTGGGTGAAGAAGAGGCGGGGAAGATTAGGAGCGCTGTCAGGGGTCATACGATCCAGTAACGTATGATGCCAAAGGTTTTTCTTTCTTTTTTTTCTTTTTCTTTTTTCTCTTGTTCAGTTGGTGTGTTTAGAAGTGGGCTTACATTTCCCATGAGCTCCGAGGTGGGTGGTACGGTGGGGGCAGCTGAACAGAGTCTCATCGGGTAATCCCGGAGCACTAAAAACACTGGACTCAGTGTCCACAATCATAGGCATGTCCCAAAGAAAGACAAAAATACATCATCATCAAAGAGTAAAGTCGGTAACTGAACCCAAAGAGACAGAGAGTAAAAACTAAAAGGGTTAAAAGTACAAATTTCCCGGAACACTTCTTTTGTTCCCAGTTGCTGGCTGGATTTTTAGCAGGCAGCCGCTTGTGTCGTTTCACTGTCTCTTGGTCCCAGTTGGTCAGTTGCTTTGATTGGTTGTTTCTGAGTGTCAACAGGCCGGATGAGATGCTGCCGTATGTATCCTTTCTGCTGCTATTGCTCGGTGAGGTGCTCTCTGGTGTCGCCGTGTTTAGAGGGCTGGTTGGGCGATGGGGCCTGGGAGGGGTGTGTACCAGAGGGCAAGGTGTGGGCGATGGGCACCCCACCAGGCACCATGCCCTCTAAAGCCCCTGGGATGCCGCCCGGAGCCACTCCAACCACACCTGGCGGGTATCTGGGGAGGGAAAAGGTCAGAGGTTAGTGGTGCCAACACGAGCCTAACCCCCACGTACAACCGTGAAAGACAGGATTCTGTGCAAAGACCTCATCTAGTGAAACTGCTACTTCTTTTCCACCTTTTCAGGAACGTGTTTAAGAGTTACTTAGCTTTCAGGCTGAATTTTCAGATTCAGAAAGATCCAAATTAATGTGAATAAAATTGGAATTTCTTGTCGTTTTAATATGTCCAGAAAAATATGCAGCCAGATTAGACTAAACATGAAACAGGTGCAAGATGGGGAAAGAGAGGGAGACTCAACAGATGGCCAGACAAAAAGAGTTTTTGCTGTTTACTAACTTTTTACATATCAAACAATTTAAAAAAAAAAAAAAAAAAAAAGACATTAATTACTTCTCTAAGATCAGAACCAGGTTGCGGAAGCTACCAGGCTTTAATTTCATAAAGCTAGAAGCAATGAGGGAGCAGAGGTAAAGAAGAATCCATTAAACTTTGCCGTACATCTGGATCACATTCCTTAAAACAGGACGTGGGCATTGGTGGAGCATGAACTCTCCAGGCGATCTTCCTGTTTATAGGGATTACATTAATCAACATACTTTGGAAAGTATTTCTTGCCTTGCTTATTGATTTGTTTCTTCAGCTTAGATTAAATATGAAACTGTTTCAGTTTCATTATGGTAATTAAAATAAAAAGGCAAGATACTGTTTGGTCTATAAATGCACATAATCTGCTCATAGCTCGTAAAGTTTTAGTGCCTAATTTAAAGATGATTGGGTCATAATTTGATATAAAAAGGAGAAAACACAATCCTCTCATGAAAGAAGCAGCACATGTTCTATTTATCAATGAGCCACATATTTTTCTTTCCCATCATTTTTCTTTTATTGTTTTAAAAAAAATGCAGTTATGCAGTTATCTTAATACTTCCTGAAACACAGACTTCCTGAGACTGTTTGGTGGAAAAGAGCTAATATGTCACATTAGTTAGGGGGGGGAAATGGGTGTGGAAATCACAGTAAAATCCATCAACCAGAGAAGGAGAAAATAGCCGGAAAGAACATTCCCAAATACCTATAAGAAGGAAACCACGAAGCATGACTCCATCCATGGAAGTGCACCTCAGTGGTTTCATGTCATGCTTTCTGTGACACTCAAAAACCCACATTCACTGCTACCCATCTCTATTCTGTGTTCATTCAAACAGGTAAGTGCTGAAGGGGAACTACAGGAGGGACACACATCAGGTGAGCTCAGGAGGTGAGAGGGTCTTATATCCAGGACCTCCAACCGGAGGCTGTTGGCCCCAGATGATCGTATTTACCTGGTCCTGATCTAGGCATTAATTTTGTCTTGGGGGATGCCGGTTGTTACGCCTGGAAGAGTTTGGTTCACTTGGCTGCGTGAAAGAAGCACATGGAGGTGGAAATGCTGAGATCAAGAATGGCGAAGAGTGGGACAATGTGGACAGAATTTATTTCTGCTGCTAAGGGGAAGCGTTAGCTAGGCTCTACAGGAGTGGTGAGCTAACCTATAAAAACCACCGATCTATCAAGACATCTTTTACAACTGTATAAAGGCGGAGCAAACGAAGGAAATTGCTCTAGTTTATGATACTTTAGTGTAGCTCACAGGTGATAAAACTGTTGTTCTTAAAATGAAAATAATGGCTGTATTTTCAGTCCTTACCTGTAGGCAGCGCCATTATGCTCAGGGTGAACGCCTGGCTGATCCATGACCGCCCACGGTGCCGTAGTGACAAAGAACTCCTTGTTGACGCAGTTTCGTAGGCTGTCAGGGATACGGCCTGTCACGAGACACGCGTTCAGCTTAAAAGAGCTACATAAATCTGACACACTCGAAGGCTACGACTTGTTACAGGGCATGAGCGGTCAGGCTATGCAAAGTGTTAATGAGTTCAGACTGACAAACATATCAGGCTTAGATACACAAATGCAAATTAGGACCATTTAACAATCAGTTTTTTAAATTCTTTTTTTTTGGCCAGGGTGGCGGCAAGGCCAGCCCCCGAGAGCCACTCTGTGTCGTGAAGCTAAGGATAACATCAATTAAGAGGTCCAGATCTAATAAAGGCTGCCGAGGGTCTATTGAAGTGGAAATGTGACATCTGGGAAAGAAAAGACGTGCAACAGGTCACGCGGGAGACTGCACCGAGGCGCGGGCCTCCATAATGAAGCCGTGGATGTTTAGTTTCGATGGATGTTGGACAACAAAATTGAAACGCGGCGGCTTACCGGTGATGGCTCTTCGGATCTCGGTAGCTGCGGCCTCCCTCATTTCCAGTGAGGCCTGCTCGCTGTACCAGGCTGTGTGTGGCGTGCAGATCAGGTTTGGAGCATCTTTCAGTGGGCCCTGAGCAAAACTACAGCACACAGCCAAATTAATACAGTATGCACATTTTCTCCAACAAGCACATGATGACAGAATTATATTAAAACAAACATCAATAACAGGCTGTACCGGATGTTGTGGAGGGCTTTACTAATTAACTTATAAAGAAATACAAACGTAGAATTAATTATTTTTATTTTGAGGCCAATGACAAAACATATTCTTGTATATCAAAACCATCTGATACTGTAACTATTTCTTTTCCTTTAAAAACTATTTGTGTACAGTTTACATGACAGTTGTCTGGAAATATGGCCAGTGGGGTAAAATGTCAGATCCTGTTATTCACAGATGCCACCATCTTCTTCCTGCTGCTTTGATACTTCCTTTCTGTCAGCCTCTTTCCTCTCAGGAGACTCACAAAAACAGATCAGCATCAACTCCCTCTTCCCCCTCCATCATCCTTGTAACACCTAGCCTGGTTCTCTGCGTGTAAGCTTTGCAACGCGTCAGCAGCGTCCTGAAATCGGTGTCATGCCGCGTGGGACGGAGGTCCAAAGTTATGAAACGCTCCCCCGTTGACATGCTGGGTTAGCGGAGCATGAGTTCCAGATTCATCGGGTTCAGTTTCAGCCTTCTCGAGCAGCCACTCAGCTGAGCAGCTGTCCAGAAATAATCAGCCTCCAAACTCTCTGACTGCCCCCGACGCGTGAACAACACAACACCAGTTACCCGCTGAGACGGAAAACACGGATGTTAGGATGGTGGAGAAGTGGGACGCGTACCAAGCTGTTTGCCTTCTGATGAAAGCAGTTCATAGCTCAAAGCTAAAACACGGTGTCAAATCATAAGGGGAACAGGTGAGCTTTGGGGAATAAATCTGAAATTATTTCATTTACAATTATTTCAGACTGGTTACCCAGTGTCACCAGTATAGTTTAAGTTTTGAGCAGGGATTTTGATGGTGTAAAACAGAAGTTTTTAAACAGTGTACTATGAATTTAATATTCATGATGAAGCGGTTACCAGATTTTCCAATTATTCATATCACCAGTACTTAACTGAATTAATTTGTTTATAATTGACAACAAAAGCAACAAGTGTCAAGATGTCATTTGAATAGTTATTAAATCAATTCAGCAGTACTTGTAACTCATTCATTCATTTGCCAAAATGAAGAAATTATAGATTTATTGATTATACTTCAAATTAAGCTGTACACTTTCACTCTTAATTAGCTGATTGCATGTTATGACACACTTACTGATGATGCCTTTTCACCAAGTTTTGGCCTTTCACCACTTTGTCCCCGGCACTTTCTCATGAATAAAGCATAAGGAAAAATGTCCAAGAAGGTCTGTTTTAATAATCCTGTATAAATATGGTCTTTTCTTGGGTTATCATTGTGTTTGGATACCAAAAAATGGAGATTATTCACCTCTTTTTGCACCTCTATTCAAACTCAAGCATACACCTGTACCTTTAAATGTTTTTAACTTGCTCTGACAAGAATAAATCCAGCTCTCCATCTCCTCAATTCTATTACACACAGGGCCCTGAAGGATCCTTTTAGAAGCACATGATTTCTCTTTTATCTCATTATAACTATATCTGCCATTGTTCCTGCCTGTCTGTCTATCTCTTAAAGGTTTTCTGTTTCTTTGTCTTTCCCTTCCTACACACCCATCACTTTGCTTGCCTATATCTGTCCAGGATTTGGCACATGTGTGCATTTACCTGAAGGGCTCGGTCTCATGGACGTCTAAGGCAGCTCCGCGTATCCTTCCCTCCTTTAACGCCTGGGCCAGAGCTTTCTCATCCACCAGACCTCCCCGTGCAGTATTGACCAAGAATGCACCCTGACGCATCTGTAGTGCAAAAGGCATGCAAACACAAACAAGTCAACACTAAGCACAGATGAAGCCAGCTTTTTTACAGCTCATGTATGGACTTTTGTGTGTATGCCAGCCTGGCAGGCAAATGAATGTGTTTGATCTAAAAGAGAGCATCAATCTGGATTATATGTCTTAAGACATATTAAACAGGACATAAATTGAGAAGAAGGAATAAAATGGTGACATCTCTGTTTCACCTGACACCTGAAAGATCTAGGAGACAGAAAGGCAACTGGGACAAATGCTGTCAGATGTGGGATATAGAGCAGGCTTTGTTCAAACCAAGGAGATGAAATGAAGGACGAGGGATGAGCTGAAAGATGAAGTAGCACCGCCACCCCTTGCTGCTTACCGGGGGGAGAAAAATAAGGCACAACAAAAAGTGTATGAGGGAGGAAGAAGAAAAAAATCAAATGAATATGCTCAGAAGAAAGTAATCCCTTAATGTTGACAAAAGCTGAAATCCAGGGGCATGAAAAGCCTTTACGCTGGCAGGCAGTCTTTTATTAGGCCTTGGTGGTTTTGACACACAGAAAATACACAAACATGCACACACACGTTTCCACTTTAAACGCTAAGAGCCACTGCCAAATTCTGGGTGAGGAAAGACAGAAAAGTGTTCTTTCATTGCAGCACTTAAGAGGCAGCTGAGAATCTTGTGCTTTGGAAAAGACACAGAGTTAACTGGGTTAGGCTATTACCCTACACCCACTCCTCTTCATCTCCTCACATACTGTAACTCAGGAAGAATAGAGCGCGAGGGACAAGACAAAGAGAGAGAGAGAGTGTGTCACAGTGCGGGGTGATATTGACAGAAGGAAGATGCGTCCCCAGCTCGTGCAGTTCCTCAGCTGCCCTGCAGGTGTCACCCCAGGCAGTGCCTCAGAGTGCAGTTATTGACTCAGAGAGCAGCACTTTCCCTCACACTGTGCAGCCTAGTCGATATATTTGCTGTAGCCGTGGGCTGGCACTAATTGCATTTGACAGAGCAAAGGAATGAATTTGTGTCCAGCTTTGGTGGAGCTTAAGATAAAGAGCAGGGAATGTACAGGCAGGAAGGGTGCTGCTGTTTCCAGTCCTTTTTTTTTTCTTCCTGCTTTCTCTTTCTGCCAGATATAATGCTCTTTAGGACAGACACTAGGCTGACAGAGTAATAATATACCAGCATCTCGACTTGTCTACCTGCTAGATAGCACCGCATTAAGCCCACATCAGGTCACAGCTGTTCAATGGGATGTTCAGCTCTGTCTGAGTGACACGTGTGCGGGCGACGCGTGTCTGTGTTTGTTTTGAGTAATGCACCTGTTTGATGGTGAAGTCGTTGATGAGGTGATGGTTGTGTTCGTTCAGGTTGCAGTGCAGGGAGACGCAGTCGCTCTGGTAGAGCAGGTCTTGCAGGGTGTAGACGCGCTGGACGCCCAGCGAGCGCTCCAGGCCGTCCTGCAGATAGGGGTCGTAGAAGATGACGTTGAAGCCGAAAACCTTGGCTCGCACTGCAACCGCCTGGCCCGAACGACCTGGGGACACAAACAAAGAGTTTATAAAATTTGTCAACGTGCTCAAAGACACAGAGGGATTTCTCGTACGTTAACAGAGCGTGTCTTCTCCAGAAAAAGCCAGGCAAGTTCAAAAGTTGCACTGTTAAATACCAGTTCACTGATCATTTACATGTCTTGTTAACTATTAACTCTTTAAGTAGTCTTCCGAAATAGTTCTCCAGGCTTCTTAAAGGACATTCAAAGCTCTTCTTTGGATGTTGGCTGCCTTTTGTTCTGTTCGCTGTCAAAATAATCCCACACTGCTTCAGTAATGTTGGGGTCCGACCGCTCCATGGTTTGTGTGTGTTTTCTATCCAGGTATGCTTTTACTGAATTGGCAGTGTGTTTCGGGATCACTGTCATGTCACAAAATTAAACTGCTCAGATGCCTTCCAGATGGTATTGCATAGTAGCCAAAATTTGACGGTACATTTCTGTGTTCATAATACCATCAATTTTGACAAGATCCCCAACACCACTGGTTCATCTTGGTTCATCATACCATAAGACCTGTTTCCAGTTCTTGTGTAATTTGTCATATCTCAGCCTTTTCTGTTTCCCTTGCTTAAGTCTTCTTGACAACCACCCCTTCCATTGAGACCATCCCCAAAGGTTGATTCTGATCATCTGGATGTAGCGTTTTCAGTGGGTGAGTGCACGATGACTGAAACTAGCACCACTGAACAATGGGCTGGAAGGTCAGTTGTTGATCAATGGTCATGAGAATTTGCACATTAATGATCAAGGAACTGACCTCCCAGCCCATCGTTCATTCAGTGATGTTAGTTTCAGTCATTGTGCAATGCACTGTTTATAAGGTTGCAGTCAGCTGAGACTGAAGAAGTCACTTGGATGAGTGACGAAATGTTTCTCCCACTGAAAACACTACATCCAGATTGGGATTTACCTACTTGGATGATTGAGCATGCATCAAGACGTATTAGAGCATCTACTAGTTTGTAGATATGTATCAAAAAGATGTAGGACGTAGAATTGCGTCCGCAGTGTTTTCTATCTAACATTCACACTCCAGTGAACTCATTGGGTTCAGTATCTTGCACTCACAATATCATTATGCAGAGGAGGACCAGGGATTGAACCATGAATCTTCCAATTAGTATGGGAACTCCGCAACCTTCTAAGCCACAGCCATCCACCACTCTAACCCTTTGACGACACACTGCAAACAATGCAGAGATATAAGTTTTTGTCTTATAGCTCTTCAGAAACCACCTTGCCAATCCAAAAAAAGGGGGGAATAGGTTTTATTATTGTGATAGAATACTATTGATAAACTGCCTAAAGATACAATGTAAAATTAGTTCTTTGCTAAATTGAGCACTGGCTCATCCCCTGATTTGAGTGCTTTTTTATGCTTGAACGATAAAAAAAGAGAAAATAATCAAGTACAAGTTCTGACCTGAAAATGAGCGAAAAAGAAGCCAATGTCTAAAAAAAACCTTCACAAAAAATAAACCTTTCATTCTTCTAATAGTAACAGGATGCCACTTGAACATCTTTCATGTTGCAACAGCCTTTTCATGTCGGCTTTATTATATTAAAGTTGTGAAAAAGGCTACTTTTAATATCACTAAGGAAAAAAAGGCTTACGATGAAGACAAGGAGCTATGATGAAAAAATTAAAAAACAACAAGAACAAACAAACAAAGGGCCTCATTCACCGTGTGTGCTTTTTAATTTGTGCACAAAATAAGCACTCAAACAAAAGTCAGGTTTGTGGATCGTGCGAAAGCAGCCAATTTTGCTCTTACTATCGTGTGCACGTTAGAGAATCACTGTAAATCAGCAGGTGCACGCACGTTACTTGCAGTCAGCATACTTCCGTGGCCCCATTTTTCTCTATATAAGGAAACGTGTTTGCCTAGAGGCGGATCACAGAGAAAGCTGTGAAGCTGTTCTAAGAGAAAAAAGGTCACTTAAGCAAAAAAAAAGTTGTGGACTGAGGAAACATAATGTCTAAGGTGGAAACTGGAAAGACACACCAAGAGACTCGGGTTGCAATCACTGAAGCGGTAAATACTGAATCCTTGATGCACAGACCGTGACTTAGATATAAGAAAAAAGCTTAAGATACAAGTTTATGGAAAAAGGAATAACAGACCAGATTATATAAACATCCGTAAGTAGGACATTGTTGAAACAGTGGCGAGGTGACGGCGATGACGTCCAGTAAGGATGAAAGGCAATGGATTTGTGTTTATTTTATGTAATTGGCCACTGCCTTAATAAATTAAAGGTTTTTTTAAGTGTTTTAAGTCAGTTTTAACCTGCTAAGCATTTAGTTAAAACATGTATGTTTATATTTTCTAAGTCTGAGGCAGCTCTATGTTCGTTTGCCGTGCACCAACCACGGATGGATCCCGGATTTGTGAGTAAAACATTTGTTTGTGCTGATTAGGCACACGTTTGTGCAAACACACTGTTTGTGAATGAGGCCCAATGTGAGGTGAAGTTGTGAGACAGTGAATCAGAAACTGAATGTGCAGCATTCGAGCCTCTCCCTCTGTCTCTCACAGCCATTTGTTGTGTAGGATGCGAGTCTCCACTCTGTTGGCTGGAGACGCCAGTTTCTGCTCTGCAGCAGCAGCTGAGAGAGAGAGAGGGACAGAGTAATGGAGAGGTGGATGTTGTTGCTCGTAAAAAGGATCGATAAGGTCCTTTACACTCTCAAGGTCCCCTCTTTGTGATCGAGCATTATATCCTGCTCTTACACTCCACAGCTGAAGAGAATCACTCCTTCTCTTCTTCTCCTTCAATGTCAGCCGATAAGAGACGTGCAATGCTAAAGACCCAGATATAGCTGCAGCTATCGCACAATAAAACTACAAATTTTGCGATGATCACAGTTGCGCACTTTACTTTTCTTCGAGTGATTCATCTGTCCATTTCTTTCTGCTAACGTTACTTTTCCTAATTTTCACAGGCCACGTTTGACACAACACAGAGCGTGGGTGTGAGCTGCTGTAAGTGCAAGCTAAAAAAGCGATGCAGACAGCAGCAGTAAAGGAATCAATTTTTTAAAAAGATTTTTCTTGTCAGTTTGAAACAGACCAGGTCATCCTGCAGCTGCAGTACGATGTGATTTACTAAACCTTTTGGAGCAGCTGTGGAAAGTTGGATCATCACTTCTTCTGCAATGATTTCTTCTGCCTCTCTGATTGTTGGAAAATGTCTGCAAAGAACTGGGTTTAAAGAGAAACTAGATCTACACAATCTTGATTTACAATGAGATCAGTTAACAGCTGAAGTGTTTGGCATCTAAAAATACCTCTAACTTTGTTGCACTGGAAAAAAAGAATTAGTATTTTTTTTGTGCGGATTTTTCCTTTAATATGTCAGCTCCTCTGTCTTCTCTATTTCTAAGCCTCGCCCTCCCATCCCACACTTATCAATGCCACATGCAACGAAAACCAGGGGGTCTGCCACCCACTCAGGTGGATCTGAACATTTTGATGTCTGTCATTTCACTCTCGACTCGGCAGCAGATGTTTGCTTTGCATTGCAAATTTTTCTGCTGACAAAGGTTTCAGATTCTGCAGTAAAACACGAGGCTGAAGCACCAATTCTTGAAATCAGCCCTGTCTCACCCAACAGTGAAGAGGCAAACATGGTGGCAATTGGCCAAGAGGTCAACGTTTTTTTTTTTTAAAAAACATTGTTTCAAAAGTCCTTGTACACAGCAGGCAGAGTATCTCTACTGTTTTTACAAAAGGAACCAGGCGACATCACAATATCACTGGAGATATTTTCCATATTCTGCAAAGAGATGCAACAAGTGCAAAATCCAATAACGTGCAATACTGTTATTTGTTCTCTTTAGCTTTCAAATACTTGTCAGTTGTGTCTGTGTGCCATTTGGCGCAGGTGGGTAGTGCGCAATCGTCTGAAAACAGCTGCCTGCTTCATGTGGAGATGATACTGATCATAGTGGTGAGAGTGAACTAAACCTAATCACTCAAATAAACTGGTTTGAGTGATTAGACTTTTCACTGTGAGCAACTTCAAGATGGATGTAATGGGATTCTGTTAATTAAAAATTTAAGTGAGTACAGTTAGCATAGAAAAATTTGCAATTACCAGAGGCTGTCAAAAAGTCCTTATTTACCTTGCGATTGTGTCTCTTAAAACATGGAAGCATAACTTTGGCGGTTGGATATTCAGTTTTTATGTTTCCTTGACACATAATTGGCTAATGTTGCAGAAATATGTGGGAAGGATTAGACTTGGGTAATGAATTCCAACATTTTTTCATCGGTCCTCATCTGCATCTTCTGCAGTATCAACACGGTCTTTGCACGGCTAATTTGATTTGACCAACTGGAAATGCTAAATATGCAAGTGGAATTTTCTTTGTTTTGAATTTGCTTTGAGATGTTTCAAGAGAAAGTAATTATACTTGTCTGCAATCACTTTTAGTATAAGATGCAACATTTAAAAATATCATTTTTAGGGGAATATAATGTGTTAAAAATGTTGTTTTGCATTTAGTAACTAAAATGGCATTTCAAGCTTATCACACTCAACCCTGATGATCATTTAAGCCTTCATTCATATAAAAATGCTGATTAAAGGTATCTTAGATGTCTCGTCCCAGACTAACATATTCCCCAAATTCCAAAGTTGAAAATGAGTTTTTTATCAGATCAAATTTAGTTGATAGGATTATCCTGGATATTTACTGGAGGTAGATAGGCAGACCACAGCTACTTGGTTAAATTTACATATGAGAAATAACAGAATAATTCACAACTAAAAGGCTTGAACTTATTTTTGAGAAGAAGATCAAAAGGTTGGTTGTTTGGTACTTCAAGTCCTCAAGTCTACTGTCACCCCAGAGCTAGAGGGTTTTTTTCAGTCTGTGTATTTGCCGACAGAGTTGTGCAGCTGGCTGAATATGCAGAGTCCTAGAAACCAACGCCAAGAGGCCTTCGATGTCCCCAACCTCCCACTGACAATGGATATTGTTTTGGAGACAGCTTGAGCCAGAAAGACCAGCAGAGGAGGCTGGAAGTGGGAGGACTGGATGAGGAAGGGAGAGACAGGGGGGAGAAATCTTCCCTGCCAGGACCCGCTGTTCAGGCACAGTTAGTCCAGGCAGCTGTCTGGGACCTGTAGAGGAGGAAGGAGGTTGTGTGTTTGTGTGTGTGGGAGGGGGGAGGTGTATGTGGACAGAGAGATAAGGTGGCACTCAGGAAAGGCTTGTGAGAAGACAGAGCATCTGTCGGCCCGGTGATGTTGTGACAGGGCAGAGTGACGCACAAACACACACAATCACCACTGAAACAGGTGCAGAGAGGGAATCAAGTCAGAACACACACACACAAACACACAGAGGAAGAATCTAGTCTGCCAGGAGGTCTGATCATGGCAGGGCAAGATGTCGAGGGACCGTGGTGACAGAGAAGAAGAGTTGAAAACAGAAGAAGAGAGAATAATAGAGATATAATGGTGAGCATTAGAGCAGTGGGATGAGAACAGTGAGGCAGAGAGAGGAAGTCAGCCCGCAGGGAGGCGAAACAGACAACCTTGAGATAATCTGTGGGACGGGCAGAGGGTGAAAAATAACCTTATCAGAGCAGGAAAACAGAAGGCACACTGAGTGGTGAGAGGATATGAAAGCACAAAAGTGGAAGCAACGGAAGGGGGAGTAAATTAAAAAAAACATGATGAAAATAAGAGGAAAAAGCAAGAGAAGGAGCCAGAAAAAGGCTAAAAGAGGAAAGCGAATAACTGAATATTCACCAAAACCGATGAGACCCAGGGTTTCGCCACGTATGCGGGCGGCACCGGATGCCACCTCCCGGATTTGCTCCACACTCTGGACTCGCGTGCCCTCCCGCAGAGCCTGGTAGAGCCAGGTGTTCCGCCGGTAAAGGTTGAGGATGTGGCACAAGGTCGAGTCTGCCGTCTCCTCCACAGCTGCCGAGGGAATGTTGCACACGGCGATGCCTAAAGATAGAACAGTAAACACAGACAAGGCAGAAGGGTTGAAAAGCACATTAAAGACGTATGTGACACGTGAAATATGAGTACAGAGGGAGATTTTATTGTCCAGGGCTAAAACCAACATGGGTCACTATGATTTCTGATATTCATGGTCAGCATCTCAAGGGAGTGTGAAAATGACTGTTTGTTTTGGGAACATCAGAATATGTCGGCTTCATTGGAGCGTGACCTCCAGCACGCATTGCAGCCGAGGATGAAACAGACCGGTGGATTTGGTGTGCCGGATTGATGTTTTTCATGTACCAGTCAGTCTACATTCCAACCCTCGCTTACGGTCATGAGATCTGGGTCATGACCAAAAGAGTAAGGTCACGAATAAAAGCAGATGAAAATAGTTTCTTTTGTAGGGTGGCTGGGATCAGTCTTGGAGATAGAGTGAGGACCTTGGACATCCAGAACCTGCTAGAGAGATTATACATCTAGCCTAGTCTGGGAATCTCAGGATCCCACAGGAGTAACTGAAACGTGTTGCTGGAGATAAGGACGACTAGAATACTCTGCTTAGTCAGCTGCCACCCCTAACCTCACTTTAGACAAGTAGAAGATGATGGATACGTGAATGGATATTATGTACTATAACACAGGTCATATATTATAAAAACTTCAAAGGAAGCTTTTGGTCCAAAAGTATATTTAATTATATTTACCCACATAGGGGTGATATCTTCTGTAGAAATAACTGCCTTCTCTAGATTTTAATGGAACTTTTCTCGTGATGCTCAAAGCGTCAACAACAAAAAACCAAACTAAAAAACCAAAAAGCTACTTAGCGGTAATGTTTCTGAAGCCCTCATTCACATACTTTATAGTTTTATGTGGGAACCACCACACAGAAGCTCAGCTCATACAATGTTAACACTTGTCTAGCTGTCACTAGCATTAGCCTCTCATCACAGGTAGACGGATGGCCTTTTCTTGAAACAGTTGGCGAGCATAGTTTAATAAAAGAAAGAGAGAGAACGATACTTCCTACACGAAACTGATCACAATAAAGTTTGTGGATGTGTATAAATCTACATATGCTATATTTTGAAAAGCCAAATGTAATTTTTAGCATCACGACTGCCAATTAGGTCACTGTTTTCAAGAGAAAGGCAAATATTTCAACAGTGAAAATCTCCAAAGCATTACAGGCCAGAGGAAAAACATGAAAAGTTGATAATGGTGTGAACTGATCCCTTAATAACTTGGGTTATCTTTAATTAGGTCTATATTTGGGCAACGTAATCAGTATTCCAAACATCACCTGCTAAATGTCAATAATAATATGAAGATACACACGTAAATATGTAAAGTCAAGATCTTATCCAGTGCAGTGTTCATAATTTTGTTCCTTTCAGCCGATATAAAGGCCTGACCTTGTGGTATTACCTTGCCGTTTCCTCCAACAACACAGACTACTTTTTTTTCTCTGTTCTAACACTTAAGCACTTCTGCCTGTCCTCATTCTCCTCCTAATGTCCTCATCTCACTCTGTATCTCGGAGTAACAGCGCAGTCGTCTCTAGACAGCAAAAAATAGACCGAGCCTGCTCAATCAATGGCCCCTTTTTTCTTCTCCCCGAGAACAGCCGTCATATCAGCGCCGCCTTCTCCAGGCACGATAGCTTTTGACTCCTGTGTTGCAAGGCAGAGCGCCTTCGGTGAGTGGGTGGCAGTTAGACACAGTATCTCATATTGGCAGGGAAATGGCAGCTTTGTCAACTGTGAGAGCTTTTTGAGCCACCAGCCTGCTGATATAAGCCTGGGTGGTGTTTCAGGGAGAAAACTGAACTCTCCTCTTTCCCCGTGTGTCTTTTACTCTGTCTCTTTGAACATTCTGGCTCACAGCGGGATGTCTGCACTTCATCTGACTATTTATTCAGCCTTTGATACTATTCAGAAAAAATCCATACAGTAAAAACAAGGAAACGGTATACGTGGTATTCGAAGTAGTCCGCTTTAGGGACAACGACTATTAGCTCTATTTCATCGCTGCTTTTCTTTTAGATGGTCAGTCCAATTTTAACGCTGCGATGTGATGAATCTTCCCTTCAAGATTCACCTAAATCTGATTACAGGCACCTGAGGTATCGTTTGTCATTAACAGGCAAACAAACGATCAAACAAGCAAATCAGCAGACCTGCTCCCTCACAAGAAATCAATGCGACGCGGGATAGTCGTATCAAAGGAGCACAAAACACATTAGAGCTTTGCTCAGATGTAGAAAAAGAGGCTGTTACACGAGCACAGATGTGGAGAAGAAAATGATTATGATTTAGTAGCCGCTATTTAAAGAGTTCATACCCAGCTCTCCAGCAGCCTTTATGTCAATGTTGTCGTAGCCGCTGCCGATGCGGATGATGATGCGTAGAGCTTTGAACTTTTCCAGGTCCTCTCTGGTCAGGGTGATGGTGTGGTACATCATGGCACCCACTGCCTCATTAAGCACCTGCAGACACATGTATTCATAAAATTTTGCATGACACAACTGAATGAAATGCTTTTCCCTCCTTAATCTGTGTCTTCCGTTGGCCAGTTTACTCGTTTGCTCATGCAAAACACGGCTATTAAATCCACTTGGGGATACAAGAGCTCATGACAATCACACTGTCGCATTCCTTTCAGAGATGCTGTGAAAATCACACGCCTGCCGTGACTTCCGACATTTGTGAACATTATAGATTTCACATCGAGGGGGAACTACAGACATCACATGGCCGCGAGCAACACTGACACATTGTCCATTTAACAGACCTGCACTGGAAGTAGAAACAGTCATTATATTGTCTTGCGGGGGCTCAGTTCTGCACGGTATTCACAATTGCACCAAGAGCATTTAAGGACACAAGATCTGGATAAGTGACTGGATAGAGAGGTACTGATTGCAGGATAAGCCTTATGAATTAAATAGAATAATAGAATTAAAATAGCCCCATTACAAAGAAAGTAACTAATTTACTACCCAGACTGTACCGCTCTGTATTTCAGGCTTCAAAATTTCCCGATTCCTGGGAATGTATCCCGCATTTGCCCTAGTAGCTTGTGTCTCCAAAAGTTGATTTTATTTATCTGGATGTAGCGTTTTCAGTGGGAGAAGATGAACAGAATCAACTTTTGGAGATTTACTTACTTGGATGATTGAGAATGCATCAAGACTAGTAGCTTGTGGTTATTTCTTCCAAATGTTCTTACCTGCTGTACTCATGCATTGAGTAAAATTTTAGGCTGCGCAAACTCCAGCTTAAAGATGCATGTCAGCTAAGTGTAAGTGAAAGTGGTTATTACTTATTTTAAAGCAGGTTAAGGTCAAAACTAACTGTGCTTTTAAACAACCACATGGTGGCGTTGTTGAATCTACCTACCCAAAGACAATCCATTCAAGTTAAATAAAAAAGAATAAATAAAAACAATCTTAAGATGTACCAAGTGAAACATTTCCCAAAAAAAGTCTGAATTCTGTCACCTTGGACGGGGGGTGGACAATCACTGTGAAATGCTGCTCACGCTGCTCCTCTGCCACTTAACGTGGACAAGGTGACCTGGCCTGTGATGTGGATCTAAACTATTCCCCTTCAGTATCAGCCCCGGCCCCTGTCAGCGCCTAAATAACAGCTCTACATTCACCTCCAGCCAAGCTGCATTAGCTTTCCTGTGATTAGTAGATTAGCTCTGAATTTCCATACTGCTTTTATTAGAGCAGTGTCCTGGACAGGCCTTCCAGATATTAGTTCAAGGTTAAAACACTCCTTACACGCACATGCGCGACCGGCCAAAATGCACACATACATAATTGTCTCCCTCTGCGCTGATCCTGAAGGTCTTGTGTTGTTTTTGAGCTGGGGGAAGGAATCTTCTAGCTTGATTGTAGTTGATGTTAATGGAAACTCTGACCTCAGCTACATCCCCCTCTCCACTGTAACCAAACCCTTATCGCTTTAAGGATCTATCATTTCTTATGACGCCTGGACTTTTCTGACAAGGCACAAAGCCCGTGCTTCACATTTAGCCTGGCTGAGCAAAAGATAGACTGTTTCAAGGGAGTTTTGATTTGGTGATGTGCACACTGTAGTGCACACTCCTAGCTTCTAGGAGGGGGACTTTATGGCTATGAAGTCATCCCGTGAGTGATCCGCAGGGATGTTGTGCTGCTCAAACTGTTGCTTCATAAAACTACAGACTACTTAAAACTTCTTACAACAAAGGTGGCTTAGCATTTTGCAGAACAGCGTCACAAAATACTGTGAAATATGTCATAACACAACAAGCTCTGACCCTGCTGGCCATTGTACCTTCAAAATCCACTTTAGCAGTGCATTGATTGATGTTTCAGACAAAAAAAAAAACATCCTTGAGACTAACGGGATGAAGGAGAGGAATTAAAAACAGCAGTAAAATTTCAGTGAATGTGGACTTCAAGAACTGGTGAAAGCACATATGTTCTTTTTAACCTAGCGTTATGCAGGAGAAGCTGGTTAGTTAGCTTAACAGGGTCAATTCACTAGTTTTGTTTTCCACAAAATCTTTCAATACTTCTAAAACAAATCCGTCCACACGAGATGTGCTGATTTTACAGAAGACTACATGCCAGGTCCAGCCGCTTAGGTCAGAGGGAGGTTACCAGTTTTCCTGGTTGCAGCCTCGGTGCTTATCTAAAGCAACGTGGCTTCTTGCACATTTACCCCAATCCCCCACCTAAATAGTGAAATAGCAGCAAGAAAGCAAAAAAAGTTATGTCTTAGTGCCAAAGAATAAACAGATGTTAACCAGTATGTCCACTAAACTAGTCTGACACCTGGTTCCTCCAGTATGCACCTTAAACTGTTTTCGTGCAAGAGCCTGAACCTCCTAAATGCCCCCATTCATCCTTGTGTGTGTGTGTAACAGATAAAGCACAGCATTTAATATGTGAATGTGAATGGGTGAAGTACTTTAACAACAGAAAAGTGCTATAAATATCTATATAACCCCATTTAGAGTTTATTAAAGGATTTACTGCTTTGAAAATTTATTGTTTCTTATAAATGGAAAATAGTAAACATTTGCTGATATTGGGAAGACTTTCTATTCACAGTTTAACTAATGACGCGAGACGACAACACGCAATGTATGGCTCCCCCCCCTGCATTTTAGAGATTGAACTGTTAACTGAACACAGTATCATAATTTTTCCATCTATCATCTTTTAGTTACATTAAGAGTCATTAGCTGCAAGCCCCAAGCTTAACACCTCTTTTGGATGATCACAGTCAGGCGGCGCACAAAGTAATAGGCCAATATTGACTCCCTGCCATATGGGCTCTCATCCAACTTTTACAAGCCACATGTGGTTATGAGGCGCGACGAGCGTGACAAAGACGAGGGATCAGAGACCTTGGATTATGATGCTGGAGCGCAGGTGCTGCATACAGGATTTGGTCTCACTGAAGTGGTATTGTAACTTGATCTTGATTGGTATTTGCCTGTGTGCTTTATTGTATCCCTATCACTTGAGAAAAAAGAGGATTACCAGGTAGAAGACTTCACATAACCTTAGGCAACTTTCATATTCAATCCTCTGCCAATCTTTTCCATAAGATTTTTTTTTTTATTGTTGTCTAGTGTATATGTACGGGAGTGTGGCAGCTGCTGTCCGCCCTGACAACATTGAACTGAAACTCCCAGAGTTATCAACACTGCATCTTCGCATCCATGCTGCAAAAAGCAGAGATTGGACATTTTCAATCTATACCGCCCCTCTGGGTATCTAGACTGCAAGTTATTACTGCGAACTGCTGAATATGCTTGCGAGGTGAACATTACAATCATGTTTTTCCTGATAAGGCAGTGTTAAAACAAACAAAAAGCTACCCACTTTCCCCCCTTCTCCTCACCGCCCAAGGTCTTTGATTGAATTGATCTCTATGCAAATGCTTCTTTTTTAATATGTCCCATTTTCATAAAAACAGCGCGATGGAAGATATAGCAGCCCTCACTCTGTCTGCAGATGAAGAGATAGCACTTGGGTGATACCCATTTCTGTGGCCATATATTGTTTTGTAACCACGGCGCTGCATAAAAAGCAATAAAGAGCCTCTACAAGCCAATGTAATTACACCGCATCCCCGCTGTACGAGATTCTCTATTAGAACAATGGCACTGATATAGGCGTTACAGTCAGTGCTACAAAGTGACATTAAATCATAATGAAGCCACTATATTTTAACTGGCAGGTGTGTATGAGGCCAATATAACGCACTTCACATATCAGCGCTATAGAAAAAGGAAGAGGGAGATATGAGTGACGGGTAAATTCCGTCTCTCCATCAAGGTTCAGCTGCGATGTGGAAGACACTGAAAGTGAACTACGGTGCGTGCGTCTTCCTACCTTCTCGTGGATCTCCTGCGTGGACTGAGCATCACAGAAGGCAACGGTTGCTAAGTCTTTAAGGATGGGCATCTCCACGGTGCAATCACGCCCGTCCAGCAGGGCCACCAACGGGCGGGGATGCATGGGCCCGTTCATGATTTGAGGCCGAATACCTGGAGAGATACATTCAAGAAGAGGAAAGATTATTTTAAACAGAAAAGGTATTAAGAAAGTAGCTTTCAAAATCAGGAAAGATGAAATCCAAATAAAATATAAAATGTAACTATCACTAAATTACAGTCTTCACTCTGTTAATCAACACTCAGATAACAATCATCTGCTGTGTGTATGCATGTGTGCACTTGTGTGTGCTGATTAGGATGTAGCAGGAAGCGGGGCTTCTCCGAACTAACAAAAGTTGCTCAATAAATCAATGCGCCTACTCAAGACTGGATTAGAAGACGGGCTCACTTGCAGGAATCCTCTGGGTCTGGCTCTCAAACGCACACAGAAACATTTACATACACTGACACAGATAGGCGAATGCAAGCAGACAGAGGTTCACACAATCATATGAAGGGGAACAAATTCCCCTGTGTGCATACTGACACGCACACTTTGGTCGTTGTCTTTTACCAGTTAAAAAACGGCGGTGTGAGTGGAACCAGCTGCTGTGGAACAGGGGTGAAAAAAAAGAAGAAGAAAAGAGAAACACTGTGAGGACACCTTTAGAAATGCCTCATAAGAGCAATGCATCATTGAAATGAAGAGCATTGGAGAAAACGCTACAAGCCTGAAACAAACTCGGAAGCGACTCGCAGCTGCACTTCGGCACACTTGACAAAGTGCGTGTCGTAACTCGGGTTTCTGTCGCCGCTCGGCTCTTTCTCCTCTCCTTACTCGCTACTTTTCTCACTTGAAGTAAAATGAGTCAAGAGAAGCCGAACTCCCCAGCGGGATCGACCTTCTCACACATCCCACTGAAGAGGACGTGTCGCGCTTCGAAGACAGACAATTACCAGCCCCTGCTTCATACAATGTTAACAAGTGAGGAGCATCAATATTCATGCTTCCCTCAGATGCTGGCCTGTGGACGGAGAGACTTTAGAAGAAGCAAAACTGCTCCTTGCTAAGAAACAGTATCGCAACACTGCACAGGTCACCATATTCACCCCGACAACAAGATCCCCTGCGGATGTTTCCCTGTGACTTCACGACATCACGTTTCTTATCTAGGTTTGCTGCTAAGATCTGTATCGGGATGCTCATGCATGACCTCACTCTGTGCACGCACTAGTGTATGCATAGCTCTCAAAGTTATCCTGAAGATTACAATGACGCCATGCGATAAGGAGCAGGGTGGAGAAAGGGAAAGGAGAGCAAAGGTGGAGGAGGTCTCATTAGGGCAGTGCTCTTTGGGATTACAGCACACAGCATTGGGACCGATATAGGTGAGATAAGGAGATTTAAGATGAGATGTGTGTGTGCACAAACAAGCTAGAATGCACAGTGAGAAAAACAACAGGTGGGAGGGGAGGAGGGGGGAAGAAAAAGAGGAGCGATTCAGAGAAGAGTGAAATTAAAATGTAAAACAAGGAAGCATAAAAACAGACTAAACACTGCCTGTTAGCTTAAAGAGCTCCCAGGAGACTTATCAGGGGAGAAGGAGGATGAAAGGAGAAGGAGCACATAAACGACAAGAGAGACGCAGAGAAAGCCCAGCTGACAGAAAGCGAGCAGTCCAGCAGTGTAGCCTCTTAGGGCAGGGGGGGAGGATTGTAGCGAAGATGTCGTCTCCGTGCGCCTTCCGCCTGTTGTCATGGTGATCACTTAACAGGCTTTGGCTGCCAGTTTTAATGCACTTTATTTTTGGCACCGCCGGCATCTGCGCCATGAGTTTGGGTCGGAGGCGCAAACGGCCGTATCCACCCCACTCTTGCGGTGCAAAGGGCGGAGGAGATGTTTTCTCCCCTGACATACAGACAGCTGCCTCCTCCCCTCTCCCTCCGCCTCCTCATCTCAAGCCTTCCATCAAACGCCTCCGTTGCTTCCTACCTCCTTATCAGGCTCGCTGTTCAAGACAGCTGACATGACGGTAGGAAAGGTGAGGCTTACCAGCTTGGCTGTCGCATCTGTATGTGACAGCTTGTTGAATATTAATAGAGGCAGCTGGTAAAGACTGGGCAGCAGTGGTCAAAAACATCAACACCAAACTGGCGAGGGTGTGTCAGAAACACTCCACGAATGGTGGTTGATCGATCGAGTGAAACAAATGACTGGATTGTTTGTAATGTCATTGTAAACTGAACACGTCTGGGTTTTGGACTGTTGAAAGTTATGTAAGAGGCCAGTAATAAGTCATTTCCAAATACTTTGGCTTATTTTTCTTCCCAAAAATCACACAAACTCTATTCAAGCTTATTCTATTCAAGATTTTCTTACATGTCCACTAGAGGGCAGAAGAAAACATCTCACAACTATCAATAAAAGTTGCTAACAAATAGTCTATCATAGGTGGCAACATTAGGATTCAGCAGATGTATTTAGTTGCTGATGAGCTTTTATTCTTGCTCAGAGTCAAGGTGCAAATGTGCACTAAAGTAAAAACAATAACCTAAAACAGGCTAAAAACGAAATGCCACTTGTTACTTGTCACTGATTCAGAGATATGAAGAAAAATACTGATTATGGCTTCTCCCTGCTTCATCCTACCAGTGTGTACTTTTATCTAACAATTATTGGCGCACAGTGTGTGTGCACGTTAGAGAAGCTGTAGATGAAGCAGTAGGAGAGAGGAGTGGTTGACAGGCTGTGTGAAACCCTTAGGCAGAAGTTAGATAGGCTGAACTCCATGAATCATCCACCGGGTTCCTCTGACCTTTCAGTCTCTTACTCAGTCTCTTAATCTCCCTCTTGTCGACTTCTTCCTCTGCTACAATTTAAAGTATCGTTGGCACTGTTGTATTTTCGCAGATCTCTCCCTGTATGATAGCATCTTCTGACAGCTCCTCTTTGCTGCCGATGTCTAGCCCTGAGTGACTGTTTGCTCACTGCGCATCTCATTTTCTTTTTCTCCCTTTTCACATAAATTCCTCCCCGACCTCTGCTATCATTCCTCAGCTGTCTTTCAGTAATCACTGCCCCTCCTTTCTCTGTCATTCTTTCACCTCAACTGTCTTTTCCTCCATTTTCTATTCCGACCCTCAATTCCAGTTGGTCTGTCTGTCTATAAGCCGAAGCGCGCATGTCCTCCTGTGTGACAGATTGATTCTTACACTGTTGATTTTGATGGAGATGATATGATATATTCAGGCAGGGAAAGCAGGGAGGTGACAGGCAACACTCTCTCTGTGTTAAATTGACAGCAAGTACATCAAACCAGTCTCAACCGGAACCGCTGGGTTTGTCAGCTGCACAACACCACAACACCCGTTTCTGATAGGTGATGCGTTCATGACACCTTTCTCACCACCTCTTTTCTCCGTGGTGATACTCGACAGCATCCCTGTGCTCTGTGCATCTATAACAAGTCTGTACCAATCTAGATTAAGTAGAATATAGAATTGTGTGTTTAGATGTGTTCATACATCTGACAATTTAAAGCTTCATATTTAAGTCACAATAATGGATGGGGAGTAATAGTCTCGTAACCAGGCAACAACGCCCGGGGCTAGAAAATGAGGGCAACGCAGAAGTGCCTGAAAGTGTCCACTTCCTCGAGTGTCCACTCGAGGCTGGCTTCAAAAGCGCTAATAAACTCTCGTGTTAAAATAAACATGTTCACAGGCTGTTTCAAAAGACAGTTTTCACGTCAATAGTTAATTTTCTCCTTCGTAACATCCTTGATATGAGGGTTTCTGTTTCGCCATCTTGGTTGCAAAAAATGGATGTGATGAGGAGGGACGGGTCTGGCACCCATTAGCTACCGACGTGGGATTGACAAGATGATAGCCAGTGTGGTTTCATGCCATTTTGAAATGTGACATGAAAAAGATGTTCAAAATAGGAATAATTTTTTACTCAATCTACAGGTATCGCCACCTGGTGGCGGCAGTTTGTAAAGGGTCTCTTTTTACTGCCTGAGTGGTGCCTTACGGGGTATTTTTCATGCAACCTTCTTATTTTTCAGTTAATGTACATTTGAAAGTACATTCAAGAAGTCTGGTCCTGAGAATTCATAATGGGATTTCATCAGCCAATGAGGGATGGAATGGAGTGACTATCATTTATATACAAACTATGCAAATAGTCGGGGTTTAAAAAACTTAACATCGATCTAAAGGCTTTTTGGCTTGCAAATTATGGGTGAAAAGGTAGTAAAAATCCCCTCTAAAGTGCCATAAACTAGAATAATTTTGTGCTTTGAAGCCACCAGCAGTTTTCTCAAGATTACGATTTACTGTCAACCTCCAATTTATCTTTTATCTCAGCATGAATTTAACTCTTTGGAACAAGACAATCTCAGTGAGAGGCACTGCAAGCCTTGGAAACAAGCTTTAACCTCCACTGTGACAAGCACTCTCTAAGCTCACTTGTTTTAACAGCTGTGCAACACCTTTTCAGAGGCAACAGGCAGGAGTAAAACAGCATTTTCAGCAGGTCTGCCATGTTCTCTGCAGGTTTACGTCCTGGCGCCTTGGCAAACGCGGCCGCTGGCCACCTGACTGCAAACAGCCAGAGGATTTGAACTGAAGCATGAGCACAGACTTTCATACGGTGCACCAAATCTCAGCAAATGTGTTAAGTGAAGGGCAGGGGATTGTGGAGTATTGGAGGTAATGTCAGAGCCGCAGGAGGCAGAGTGCTCTTAATTTCACTCACTCCTCCATTAATTAATCTCCCTCATTTTCTTTCCTCCTAGTTCTTGCGTCCTCTGCTTGCCGCTTAACTGTTGCCAGGCTGCAAATGCATGCGCGTGAGATGTTTAGGGATGAATTAATTCTCTTTGAGGGGGGCAGCTGCTGTTGTGGGTTTACCTGCCAAAGGAAATAATGCATGTGATGCATGTTCACACGCATACACACCTCCTGCTGTGGTGTAATATGTGTAATGATAGATTTGGGGCTGTAACTAATGATTTTCTTCATTGGTGATTAATTATTTGATTTTCTTCAACTATTTAATTAATTGCAAATCTTCGACATGTCAAAAATTAGCGACATAAGTGACATTTTCTTATTTAATTTAACCACTAATCTAAAAACATTTAATTTACAGCCTGATAGATACGACACTGTTCTGTACAGGTATCCCTGTTTATCTGCTGGTTATATTATTCAATTAAATACCTCTGCTTTGTGATTACTATACTTTTGGAATGAAACTAACACACAAACACATCTAAAATAATTCTCCCTGCTAAAAGCACAGACATATTTATCATGAGGGCTCCAAGACGCTGAAAGACGAGCCTTGAAATTATTTTTTTTAAAGACATCCATGGCTGCTAGATATTATGTTACTAAAGTCTTTTTAATTCCCTGTAATAAAATGTGGGGGCTCAGTTAGCGGTCTAAAAACAGAACATTTTTCTCAATTAGATTGCACACCAGTTGTGGAAAATGAGAACTGGGTCACAATGGAAATTATTTTGGAAATCTAGGCCTCCAGTAAAAAAGCTTAAAACCACTTGATGTAGATTACCAAACTTCATAAGATCAGTGTTTTTCCGCTTTCTTTTTTTCCAGTAATCTTACTCAGTATTTAAATCTGTATTTAAATTCTAATCATTCCTTTAGACAAATACAACCCTAACTCAGTCCGGGCTGGAGGCTGCGGTTTCTGAGCCAGAAACACTTAGTCAGAGTCTGGCAGCAGGAAGTAGCAGAGCGGCGTACCGGGAGATGAGGCCAGTGTTTCCATTATGTGGTGAAGGGAGCTAGGAGTCTTATCCTACCACTGGCCTCTGCTGCTGGTGCTATGTTGCCTCCAGTGAGGGGAAGGGGGACTAGAGGGGCAACGGGGAAATGAGAAATTAAAATCAAGAGAAGAGCAGAGAAACAGAAGTCACTTTAGTGCTAATGAGAGACAAGCCCTCCGCCATACTATAATCATCTTCTGCCACAGGTTACCTAGCAACCCCAAGCTGCTGTTTGCAGGTGGCTCCATCTCAACAACAAGGTTGGGTGGGGGTTGCTGCTGACCGCTAACTGTTACAGCCATTTACTGTGCCACCCTGAGCTAATACATGACCCATATACTTTCCCTGCTAAGCCCAAAAGGAGCAGGCTGCGTGTGAGAGGTGGGGCATGTCGATGGTGGCGAGAGAAGGGTTATAAAATGGTCACGTAACGCCTGCTTTACATGCGCGCTTTGATATTAGAGATTAGATGAAACTTTATTAATCCCTCGGGTGGGTTCCTCCGGGAAATTCAGTTCCAAACCATATGAACATATGGTTTCATTTGGACTTTCCCAGGCTGGCAAAATAGTTGACAATCTACCTTTACGTTTAGCGGAAACAGTTGCCGTTTAAATAATTTAAACACTCTAAAGAAAATATGGAGCCATTTTGACAAGGATTTCGTTTTGATTTAAATTCAAATTACAATCAAATCATTGCTGATTTTCTTGGCAAAAACGATTCTACAAATCATTCAGGTCACATGCGCCACACAATAAATCAAGACTGAATGCCTTTTTTGGCTATTATAAAAGAAACATGTCACTCGCAGTGGATTGCTTCAGCTGTTCTTAATTAAAGATAATTCTCCCAGAAACTTGCCAAAAAGGCCAAACAAAAGCCTACTGCTGTAGTAAATCTCACGTCCTCACTGCAAATTGGCATCTCTACTGTGAGTTAGGGAAAAAATGAAAAAGTTTTAGACAACTCTGAGAAGAAAGTTGAATCTTTTTTTTTTTTATATTAGTGGAACAATCTTGTCACGATTGTCTCTCAGGTTTGACGTTCCGGTTAAAATTTTCATGCAAATCATATTAATAATGTACTGATTCCCTGCATAACCTGACTTTAGTCACAACCCCGCTGCTTGCATTTCCTAACAGTACATGCCAAATCACCCACAGAGTGCAAAACAGCATCAACAAAAATAGAGGCCTACAGTGGTGCACACTATGTAGGCCAACTTTATGTTACAAATGTTTTACAGGCACCGAGAGGCCAGCATGTATACCCTATACCTGACTATAAATACTACTTTTCTTTTTGATAAATCTTATAATTATGTCTGGATCAGGTGATGCTTACCCCTCAGTTACACTGTAATAGACCTAGGCTGCTGAGTGCTTCCTATGATGAACTGAGCCTTTCTTCTTCACTCACCTCTTTTCACTTTTATACCACTCTGCATTTATACAAGCAACTGAGGTGATCTGCTAGAAACCAAAGCAACTAAAAGGAGGTTGCAGTTGCAGCCAGTTGGGCAATACACATTTTTCCCTCATGACTGATAGTTAAGGTGGGCAATTCTTGAGCAATGTGATGTCACATGAGAAAACTCTACAGAGGAAAGGCAGAGCACATAGGATGGTCTGCTGTGTACCAGATGCACTTTAATTAACAAATTAATTAGGAAGAAGATTCTAAACCACATTCATGTTCAACAAAAGGCCTTCAAACCACATTTCCATGCTGTAAATGTTCTTGTAGAGGAAAAGGTTGCAAAGGCAAAGTGAGATTTTTATGAAAACGTTGACATGAGGGTCGATAGTATGTAACTGGGAGGTAATGAATGGGACAGCAAACCTTGGTGAACAGCCAGGAGGTTGCTGCGAGGTAAAGGAGAAGCTTTCTGTGCACAGGTTACAGTGCTGTTAGGTCAAACAACACTTTGTGTTCCTCACTTAAGTTTCCCTCCATTTCACATGGCGCTTGTACTTTTACTTACGTGTGCACATAAAACCTGTCAAGAACACACGCAGACCCAAAGTCTGCCCGTGACAGCACGAGGTCATTGCATGAGTTGTAGTGGTTGAAGAGAGCGGGTGTGGAGGGCGGGCATAAGCACCCTTTGTTGGCAGCCTCCTCCCTGCCCTTCCCTCCCTTCACTTCCCCAAAAGTAGCACACAAAGGCCACTTGTCTTCCGCTGCCAGTGCCCCACCCCTGTCACCACCCGGCTGCCCGCCACACCAATCCATCCCCTGCCAAGAAAATGAGCGCACGGCTGTTTTAAATGGTACCCTCTGTGTGCACTGGCGGGCCGGAGCTCGCACTCCACTGCGGGACAAAAGCGAGTGTCAACAGCATCCATGGCAGAACCACGCCGGACCTCCCATTACCTCCACTTCCTCTCTCTTTTTCCCGCTCTTTTATTCTTCGGCGTTGCCCTGAGCTACAAAGTGCAACTCTGAGCCCAAGACTGCAGAGGCAGCAAAAACCTAGTAAGCCCAGTTCAGCAGCACAAGTAACAGACCCTGAAATGACTACTCCTTACCGGGCACGCAATGCATCCGCACACATACACACACACACTCTAAAACACTGCTCCCCTCCTCTCCTCTTACCCATACTCCCTCTACCCCTCCCCATTCACCTACTTCCCTCCCACCTCCCACATGCCAGACTTTATTAGACATCCAGAAGAGAAAACAGGAAACATGCTGCTTGCCTGGAAAATGTTGTCTCCACATTATTCGTTTTTAAAGGCTATGCATCACAGCGAAAGCAGGAGATGACTGAGGCGAGTAGAGTGGAAAAAACAAAAAACACAAAAAAAGGAAAGTGAAGGACCCTCTGCAATCATCCATGGAGGGTACCCCCCCCTCCACTTCTTCTTCTTTTCCTCCTCCTCCACTCCTCTAACCCCCCCTCCCCCTTCCCCTGGAGTTGCTCCTCTCGGTCTGGCCCTGTTGGTGAGGGGAAGGGGTCTCTGCGGTGCGGGCTCTCACTAAGCCCCTGGCTGCATCATCTTTAGTCCATGCCTTTGAGGGCAGGGAGAAAAGCACCATACACCCGCGGCGTCCTTATATGCACGCTTACTCACACACGCTGAGGTTAGAGCTGATGATCGGATGGTAGCAGGACGGAGAAAGAGGGGGGCAGGAGCTTTTGTCCTTTTCTCTTTTCCTTTTTTAAATCTCCCAGGAAGAAAAGGCTGCTGCGGTCGGGGAACGCGGTAGCTGGAAACTCTCTCGCTGCTTCCTCTGCTGTCAGCTGCGCAACATTTATTCGCTTTGCGTGTCTCTCTATCGCTCTCTCTCTCCTTAGCTTTTTTTCTCCTGCCTTTGTCTTAGCAGATAATAAACCAGAAGCTGCAGAAAAAAAGACCTTGCATCGGGGAAAAAAGAGGAAAAAAAAAAAGATCTGTCTAAATCAGAAGTGCCAGCTTGGACATACAGAGCTGGGCTCTCTGGGCTTGCACAATTTACGGCTGTGTTCAGTTCACTTCACAGGATCCACACGCATAACACACTCAAGCACAATTCCTCCTCCCTTTTTTCCCTCCTCCTGCCTCTCCACTTTTTTATGTTTTATTTCTGATCTGGACTCCATGGTGTTTTGAGAATGCCTGCCCCTTTTTCCCCCCCTCACGCGCGCGCGCACACACACACACACACTGGTTTGCTCCCAGCCTAAGCCTCACCTCCCTTTCCCTGCTGATTATTTGGTTTCCTTTTCTTCTTTTCTACTTTCATCTAGACCTTCTCCCCACTCACTCCCCACCAAAAATACTGAACATGCACACAAACTCACTCCACCCTGATATTTTGGGGGCTTACTGGAAAAACATTGGGGAAGTGACATACACACTCATACTGCCTACCTCCCTTTGAAAATGCACACGCATCCACACACACACACACACACACACACACACACACACACACACACACACACAAACTGCAAGAACAATGCAACATTCAAGCCACTCCAGCAACAACATTACAGCTGTAGACTTTGCTGTTCTTCACACCATCAGGGAAGTCATCAGAGCCGAGCGTGTTAAGTTCACAGTTTGGTCCCTGTAGGGGAGAGCTGACAGATCGCCTTGCTGAATGACTGTGAGGATGAGTGGCTGTAAACACCCTGTTTGGAATAACAAAGCAATCGGAGCCTCCCTGCTACTCGCCAGAGCACGGCGACGAACATACACATAAACACACGTGCACGCACACCGTCAGCTGCGTGACAAGCGTGACCAATACACCCAAGAGTCCGGCACGGTCACGCGCCAGAACTGATCATCACTCACAGTGAAAGCAGAAAGGTGAAACAGCACAAGCAGTGTCCATCTAGGTGTAAAGCTACTTCTCTTTTTTTGTCTGTGTGTAGGACCATGATGTATATCCGCTTAAAGTGTGTGTGCTTGCTCAGGTAATTATTGGGGCTGTTGTATCTCAGCTGCAAGAGCCCAACAAGCGGAGACATGACCTGTCATCCGAGCTACAGTCTGCAGCAATGACACATCTGAGAGAGTTTGACCATCAAAGGCAGTAGCAACCCACTTCCTGCCAGCCGGCCAGACATGCTCACACTCCTTATAAAGTGTGGGGATATGGCTGCCCCTCTGATCTTTCTCTCTTTAATAATATTAAAAAAGCTGGGGTGGGGGTTGTCTGTCTGACAGCAGTATATTAACACAAGAATATCACAGAATCCCAGAAGATGCAGGCATTCTGTGAGGGGGGTATTTTAAGAATAACACCCCAAGACAGAATGCTAATAATTGCATTGAGCTCCCCTGGTTTTTAGAGAATGAAAACGTGGCTGAATTTACATTCATTCTCGCAAAGGTCAAAAATTCTCATTCGATTTTTCTGTGCAGAAAATTTTGGGTTAAAGCAGGGAAGATGCAGCTGCACAGAAGCAATAGGCTATGCATGGGGAACCACTGGCTCAGTTCAAAAAAAGCGAGATGTGCTCCAGCACTCGTCCAAAAGCTGACGAGCATGTAACGACATGCTTATTTGGAAGAGGCGAGTGAAGACTAGTGACGACAGATTGGCACTGCAGCATCCCATCCCTGCTCCCCACACCATTTCAGTTTTGCTGCCCAAAATGTATTTAATTGAAATTCTGACAAAAAAAAAATCTTAGCGCTGAATTTCTGAAATATTCAGTGCGATAAAAATCAGTCAGATTTAATCAATTCCATTTGAAATCCAATTTTTTTAATGTCTACCGATCTTTATTTTAGCCTTTACACATAGTAAATACAGTCTTTGTGTAAACATAAGTGATTAACCTACTCTCAGGTGCTTTGAGTTGCACAAGGATGTAAATCTGGGTTTTTATATTAGCTGCCTCTTTAAAAAAAATAGTGTGGCTTTCTACGAAAAAAAAAAAAAAAGAAATCTGTTAAATTTTAAATCAACCACACTTACAAGAAAAGCAATAGTGCTGCTTTTCCTGGGATGCATAATAATACTTGAGGTTTTCAGTCTACACTCCTTCCTGCTGCATGGTTTCTCTGAGCGCCAACCTTTAGCATAGTAAGACATCAAGGGCAGCGTTCACGCTCTGGAAGACCCAACAAATGTTCCAAGCCTTCTTACAGTCCATGAGAGGGAGCCTTCTTCTTTAACCAGCCTAATTATACTGTGTGCGCCCTTTTAATGTAAGCGCTAGAACTTGGCTTCTGAGAGCACAGTGGATGTAGAGGCCCGTTAAATCCCCCTAAAGCAGTTAAAGGGATTTTAAGAAAGTAAGTGGTAGAGCGAGCCAACCTGCCGCTTGGAGACGAGGCTTGAGCTGACCACATTATGACCAGAGGTTCAGGGGTTCATTTCAGATGCTGGACTTGGGTCAAAAAGAGGTTCAGCTCCACAGCAGTTAAACCCCAGAGAATATCACCAGACAGCTTTTACAGTACGTTTTTCTTGCTTTGATTTTTTTCTCCCTATTTAGAGCTAAGTGTTGGTGTTCTATTTTTTATTTTAGTTTTAGTGGTATCAAGAGTTTGTGCATTCTTTAATGCAATTTTTTTCTAGCACACTGTAAGACCATGATTTTCTCCTGTACTGTACTTCTACTTATGCTTGATCTGCTCAAAAAATGTCCGCAGACTTTACGGAACAGTTTTCCCGATGAATACTGCTGGCTTCTACAGAGTGCTGAGCATCACAAATTTAATTTACCATACCAGTGGGGTGAAGAGATTTATTTCAAAATCTTTACTAATATAGCCACGACTATCCCAAAAACGTTGTGACTTTTAAGCTTACAAATTGCATATCTTGATTCTCGCTGGAATGCAATGTTAATGAAGCAGACAAGACCTTTTTTTCTTTTCATTTCAGTTACAGGTTCAACTACAACTACAAGCTCTGCAGGTAATTACAGTCACTGTGCACATTCGTGAGTTCAGATGTAGCCAATTCATTTCAATAATCAGAAAATCCACCTAAAAAAAGATCTAATAAGCAAGAGAATCTATTAGTTACACAAACAGTGGAAGAAGAAATCTTCTGGGGACCAGTGGAGGAATGCAATCGTTATTATAAAATACCTCCAAATCACAATATTCAATATGTTTCCAAAATGAACATCTGGAACAGCTTTGTGGCCAAGGTAACTGCAATAGTAGGGAAAGGTGTTCTTCATGGAGTAAGGAAGACACACAAATGAGAACTCACATGTGTAGGCTACAACAGCACTACATTCTGATTGATTCTACCTATAGAATAAATGACTGCTAGGCTGTTATAGTTTTACAAGTGGCAACATTGTATGCAGTTTTGTCCCGAAACATGAAAAACTATGCGAATTTTTTGTGTCATTACTTTTTCACTTGGAAAGACTCAGTGAAATTAAGGCTGAAGGCAGTTTTGTGAAAGTAAAAGTTTTATTATAAAGCCCTGCTTGACTTAAATAACAAGAGGACAAAAGGGGGAAAAAAAAGAATTACGGGTTGCAAGATTTTTGGTGCAGCGGGAATTGTGTGACTTTTTCTAGTTGGGCAGTCTTTGAGTTCCTCCAGCAAGAACAGCGTGCCTTGGCAATTAATATGTTCTGATAACACATTCAAAATAAATTAGCACAAGCGAATAAAATGCTCTTCCTTCTAGCATACACTCTCAGTGCATCAGGAATGTTTTTGGCAGTAAACTGACTACTGCAAACCTCAGCAGACTCCACTTCCCAAAATTGTAAATCTGAAAAACTAAGCCCTACAAACATGGCTTAAAAAAAAGTCCACACCTTTCCATTGCTAACTTTACACTGCATGTCTTTAGTAAATCCCAACATGTTTTTTTATTCCAGAAATGAGCTGGCACTGCCACAAACCTTTAGTAAATCTGTCCCTTATGAACGCATTGTCTGCTTGAATTTATTATGTGGGGGGGAAAAAGACCAAAGCAAACAAACTAAGTCTTCCGTGCAGACCAATAAAACAATTTCAACCCTCATTCACAGGGAATCAGCAATGCAAAATAACTTTAGCCAAAGATCATGTTTGTTCACTTCACAATTTAAAATGAGAGCTGAAACCTCTGATCCCACCCAACCAAAATATCAGGACGATCGTAAAGCCAGTCACCGTGCAACATCAATATATGGGTGATCTTTAGTGGTCTGGACATTCTTCAGAGGGAGGGAAACAGGGCAGTATTAGTTTAATTTTTGGTGATGCAAGTCTAATTTCACTGCAGTGAATATTTATTTAGGAGGCCCAGGTTTATCCACTGGGAGGCACCTGCCGTGGCAGTGGCAGCCAGGGTAAATAACCCCCCAGGCATGTATGCAGACACACAGATACCCACAAGACCCCCCACCCCCTCACCGGCGGTCCAGATAACAACCCTGAGTCAACACTGCCTCTTCGCCTTTGTTTTCTCTGCCTCCCTTCCTCTCTTCCCCTCCCACGTTCAAGTCCCTGCGGAACTGCAAGGACCGGGGCTGAAAAGATGCAGGGATGAGGGACAGAGATAGTGAAAGAGAGAGCAAAGGCAGAGAGAGAGTGTATGTGTGAGAGAGAAGGGCTAAATTACAGCATGGGAATGCAAATGAGTGTATTTTATTTGGGGGGAGCCAACGAGGGCAAGCAGGCTTTATTTTCCAGGCAGGAACAGCCCCCCCGTGGCCTGTGGATCAGTTGCAGCAACGGCTAAGAGAAGAAAAACGAACATTCTCACTCTGTCTCTTTACTTGGGGAGGAATAAAAGAAGAAATACAACAAATACAAAACCCACAACTCTCAGAGGCTGGTGCAGTCATAAAATAAAATGATATTTTTCTATGCTCTCACGCCACCTCCTCTTCCCATCCCTCCTCAGCTCACTCCTTCCTGCACCTCCTCCACCCAAAGCACAGACACTAAAGTTGCTGAAATATAGGCACGCAGCCTGACCAAACACACCACTGCCACCACCGCCACCTCCCCCATCTGGAAAAACAGAGTGAGAAAAGTGAGCGTGTGCAAGAGCGATGAGGATGGAGGAAGCAGGCTGAGCCAGCAGCAGGTGGTCTCCAGATGTGGTGGCTCTGGGGACAGGCCACTCTAGCGCTGTTAAGGGCGACTCAGAGCTCCATCCTTCCCCTTTTTCCTTCCATCGCTCCTCCTCCCCTTTCAGTGACAGGAGCCATCTGGCCTGGCAGAGAGAGTGGAGCACAAAGTCCCAACCCTCCCAAGTGTGGCCCCTGTGTGCCACTCAACGGAGTGCACGAGTAAATAAAATGCATGCACATACGTGCACAAAATACCTCCTGCCTACCTCCCCCCAACCACCAAAAGCTGTCACATGGCTATTAACCCATCGAAGCTGCAGCCCAGCTGTGCTCCATTACGATAAATACACTGGGGTCATGGGGTCCTGTCAACCAGGAGTCAGCCATCAGATACTATGAGGTGTCCACTTACAGCCTTTTAAAGCTCACTTTGCTAAAGAGTTACAGCCATTTTCATCATCATAGCCCCCCCGCTTCATCGCACTACACCCTCTGAAAAGAAACTCCCACCCACCTACTCATCCACCTCCCTCTACCATGGCAAATGATATTTTACACATCCTGTGGCAGCACAGACCTCTTCCCCACAAAATATAATACCCTGAAACCTACTGTAACCGGAGTTCGCATTTTGGGCGCACAATTTGACACCTGGAAAACCTGACACCTTAAAGCCACAACGACGTTCCCACGCAACTTGTACGCCGTCACAATTGATGCATTTCACTCAAGCTAAAACACAATTACCCAGAGGTAACGGCGTGTTCCCAAATATGAGTTTAAAGCAAAAAAAAAAAAAAAAAAAAGAGGCTTTCCTGGAAGACAAACAATTTGACTTTCCCTTTTTTCATGGGAAAATAAAATATCTTTCTTCTCTCCAGTTGTCAGTCATTATGACTCTGTTAAGAACTGTTGCTCATAAAAAATAAATAAATAAAAGCCGTTTGAACCCCTGGCTGTTTCCTGTAGGAACATTTGTAAAGCTTGAGAATACCTTTAAAAGCATTCCTGCGTAATTGTCTGTGCTGCAGTAGAAATCAGGAATGGAGGAAAATGGACCAGAATGAAAGGAAGCAAAGGTAGCAGCCAATGGGAGCAATGCAGGGTCAGCGCTGCCTGTACTCTCAGGTATTATTGAACAAATAAAGCACTCCATCTCCTATTAGTGTGTACAACATAGGAAACAAGGGATGAGGGATTCGCTGCTGAGCAGATTATTTTGGTTTATTTGTTATTTTAGCATTTGCTCTATGGCAGTAAGGAGGATGTTTCACATCTTTGTCCTCCGGAAAATCAGTATTCACTTACTTTTTAGGACAGCAAATGGGAAACAAAAATATTCGACCGAATTTTTAATTTCTACCCATTATCCCTGCCCATTACAAATAAACTCACATGGGAAATGTTCTGAGAGCCTCTGCTGTGTTTACTGGCAATTGTGCTGGATGAATGGCAACCGGTAACATGGATTTGCAACACGGGCAGGAGATCAAACCACAGGACAAAAGACTAGCCCGGAAGACAATAGAGAAGCACAGAGGACCACATGGGGAACGAATGACAACTGATCGATCAGGATGACCACAACCGGCCGAAGCGCAATTTTTACTGGAAGAAAATAGGCCTCACAACAAAAAAGGTTAGTACATCAGCTAGGCAATGAGATCACCCACTATATGGTGGTCAGAGAAACAAGTTCTTCCAGGAAAAAAAAGAACAGAGATTACTGTTACACCTTTAAAAAAATCCTGTTGCTTTCATCTGTCTTCCTAGGTTTTATTCTTCATCCTCTGTATTTCTCAGTGTCTCTCCTCCTCCCTCCTCCCTGACCACAGACCATGAAAGAAGTAAATATGTGCACGAGGTAAAGCAATCGGTTAACCTTTGAAATACCCTGGCAATGAGATCTGCCTCTCTTTACTCTTTTCAGTTGCAAAAAAAAAAAAAAAAAAAAATCGAAGAAGAGGAGAAAAAAAACCACAATGTTGGCCACCACTTCAGAGGGGATATTCAATATCCATGAGCTTTTTCATTTCACACTGATGAATAATTCAGGGTGACCTGCCCACCACTGAGTGAGAGAGAAAGAGGGGGAGGGATCAAAAAAAAAAGAAAAAAGGAGAGAATAACTGGGGAGGTATGCAGAGGTAGTTGTCTGCTTTAGTGGATGCAGCTGTTCCTCTGTGACAAGCACAAAACCAGTCTCCTCCCCAGCTGCTGTGGAGAGAGGAATAATATACAGCGGAATTGACGACAGATAATTGGGGAGATTATATCAAAGCGCTGCCATTCTTGCAGCACGAGCAGCAAGCGCACGCCGTTGCTATCCTGTAAACAAAACTGCCATGGGATGGGGAGACTAGTAGAATAAACATGACAATGCAGTCTCTCGAAATAGCCAAATTATTCTTCCCACCAATCATAACAAGTCATCAAATGAAGACCCACAAAAGCTGGAGAAAACCCCCCGCACATACTCACACTGTATGCATCGCACCATCGCAGTTACCTTTAGCACTGAGGACGACAGCAAATTGATCACCACAAAATAACAGAAAATTCTCTCAATAATGAAAAACACACAAACTTGAAGGGTAATTACAGGGTAATTGCAGAGTATAAACAAAAACTTGTGTTGCAAACCGGTAATCCTTAAATAGGCCTATTGACAGTACTGACTGGCATTTATCAGCAATGCAGAAGAGCGGCAACATAAACTTTGTGTTATTTCGGAGCAGGAACACCTCTGACCCTGCGCAGAGGTCAGCTGCAACTATCGCACATATACGCACAAACACACACTCAAACACTCAAGCTGTCACAAGCAGGGGGAGACCAGCTGTTCCTCATTCGCTCGAAGGCTCCATTCCCTCCACGGGTTGGCTGGCTTTGCAGAAACCATTAATCCCTCTGTGAACGCAACCGATGGTTTGGAAAGATCAACCATGAGAAAACACAGAGGGAGGGGTGAGTGAGGATGGGGCTCGAAAACACTTTTTTTTTCCTTCAATTTTTTTTTCCCTCTCTGAAATAAATACTGAAGTGGAAAAATAGATTTGTCGTATTTCCTCGGGGATACAAACAATACGGATTTTTAATGGAGATGGAGCAGCAGACAGTTCATGTAACATCTACCAGGTTTTAAAGGAAACTGGAGATACATGACAGAGAGACTGCAAACAGGCAAGTGTCTAAGAATCCCAAAGTTACTGTGAAGCACACGGGGTAGGAAAGTTTCTTACCGATTACCACCGATCATGTGTTTTACTTACTACAGAACAAATTGTCCAAATGTTATGAGTTCATTCAGTTTGTTGCACAATTATTTTCAATAAAATTACAGGTAATAAGCACAAAGGCTACAATTACTACACATTTACTCTTTTATGTGAACAAAAAAGGGAAAAAAATAAGAGTTAGCACTGAATAAGTTGCTCTGCAGCTTTAAAGTAGTGAGGGTTTTGCATGTGCATGATTATAAGGCATTAATACAATAGCACATATAGATGCTTATTACAGCTCCACATAATAACTCCATACCGACGATGTGTGAGCTGAACCCTCTTGTCTGTCTCCCTTCATTCATATCAGTGGGATTAGCGAGGATGACACAGACTGTCAGCAACACGTGATGCTTGTATAGTAGCATGCACAAACACATACATGTGGACAGCAGGCTTCCACCTCTCTAATTCTGCGCCTATTCCTGCCTTAAGCTATTAGCCCTCCACAATAATAATGTGTAACCCATAATTGCATTAAGAACAAGTAAGGAAAGGGTAAACATGCAGTTCAGCCAGGAAGTATTAGGAAAGTTATTTTTGTGTTGCCTTAACACCGCAGGGCATTTGAATTTAAAGAAAACGGAGCCTGGATCATACATGTTTGCACATACACATACACATCAGAAAAACAGACGTTTTCAGCTGTGCTCCAGTAGCTCGTGATGTGCCTAGTTTTTAAGTTAGCTGAATTTTTTTTTTTAAAGCAGAGCTAAAACAATTCTACTGCAACACTTCCTGACGGCACTTTATATGTATAGTAGATAGTGCTAGTCAAAGGAAGAGAGAGACAAATAGAGGAAACTTAAGGTCTTGTCTCTGTGTCCTGCTGTCAGCTTCATCACATTCAGCCATCCTGATGAAAATGAGCACTTCCTGCTGTTGAGAGACGGGCATCTGTTGTCTGTGTGCATGTGTGGCAGCATGGTGGATTGTGCCAACTTCGTTCATTGTTCCACCAGCGCGCACACACACAGCAATATATCGTAATGCATGAATATCTGGAGTTATGCATGTGTGACCATGTTAGCTATAAATCAAAGCGCTTTGCTCCCATAGAATCAAAACCAGAGTGGCTACGCAGGAAGACAGACGCTACCTTGTTGCTAAAGCATTCGCAAGTACTAGTCTAGGGCCAAAATGACACACAGGGAGTGGTTTCTTTCCACCTAGCTAGGGGGAAAAACATGTACGAGTGCACAGTGAAATCAACGTCAGACACCTGAACACAAAGCAGTTTAGCCAAGGACAGCTGAGTGCACATTAGGCATGCATCCTCGTGAATGTCCTTCCAAACACAGGCAGGGAAATTAAAATCCCATTCAGGCCCCCCATGGGAACAATGCACTGGAAGGTTGCATAACTGTCAGCCACAAACAGCAATGGTTTCCTCTCAGAGGCAAAAAAAAGTGATCTGCTGTGTTTTGACTACAACCTGGGCACCGAGTGTGTCACCAAGAGAACAGACTTATTCAGGTAAACACATCAACTGACACATCCCATATGGCTATGAGGCGCTGCTGCCAAGTTCTGGTCTCACTCCTCCCTGTAAGTTACAAGCTCTGCTCCCAAAATATACCCCGTCTCCTCCCCACACTGCCTGCTAATTCTCCAGCCCAGAAAAGTACAGCTGAAGATGTTCTGCGGATTATCTCCACAAGGAAACCACGTGCAAGTGTCCACCTTTGTTAATCTACTGAGCACGCACACAATTCAGGCTACAAGCCAATCGCACATACAGCCAGGGAAATGGCTCTTCTGCTTCACGTGACACTGAAAGTTTCACCCACCTGTGCCGCTCTGTGGGATGCCACTGACGGACAACTCCATGGCCAATGCAAGTGCTTCGAGGCCCTCTCCCTACTTAAGGTTGAAGGAAATGGTGCAACAGAGCTTGACTCAACCGTTTAATGCCATTATTAACACTACTTACAGCTTTAGCCAACCAAGACAGCGCCCAGCGGAGAGGAGGCAGGGCCCTCCCACCTGCACCTACATCTACTTAAATATTTTAAGAAAGCACCGATTTCACTTCTGCTCACGTCTTTGTTTTTACAACTCTCCTTGGAGAATAAATTTGAATTTAATGGTATGATAATGTAGATGCCTTGACGCTATGTGTAAACGTCCACTTTAATGTGAGACGATGAAAAGGACCGTGCTTTGTATTGGGAGGATTTATTCAGGACGTGTAAAAGGAATTACATGTCAACTTTTCATCAATATGCATGTTTTAACATAAAACGCCATGCATGTAATGCGAGAGGCTCTTCACAGATATACAAGCGCCTCTGCAGAAAAATGACTAGCAATTTCTTGAGATGTACACTGCTCAGGGGGAGCGGGTGGGTAAAAGAAATGATTTCATTTAGTGGCCTACACAGTCTTATTGTTTTCACTCAATTATCTCTGCAAAAAAGTAACACGTGTAAAAAAAACTAAATGTGTAACACTGAATGCGGAGCTCCACTTTCCCGTTTCCTTAAATGTGAAGATTATCTGCCTCTGATTACCACTGAAACCTATGTTGCCTGGCAACACACAATTAAGAAGTACGCTTTCCGATCAGCAGCAAGGGCCGCCCATTATCAGATGAAGTTAGTGAAGCAACAAATGTCAGCACCATGCAAATGAGTTTGTTTGCTAAAAGTGTTATGGGTACGTTCGGCCGTCGCCGTGACCTTGGAGAGACGCGTACATTTCCGCGAAACTGCGAGAGGAACCCTCCTGCCTATCCCACATCTCCTTCTCCCTCTTCTGATTCTCACACCTCGCTTCTTATTTCCTTGACAACACATGAAGGGAAGCCACTTCATAAAAGTCATTACTCTATAACAAGTGCAGCGGCCCACAGACCCATTAGAGAGGCCGGCAAGATACAGGGTTACACGGCCTCAAACAAGGTTAAAAGATTTAATTCCTCCCTAAGCTCATCAGCTCTCATCAGCCGGGAAATATATCAACTAGTTAGAAGGAGAAATCAAAATAAGCTGAGATGATGCCTCATTGGAGAATTCACTTGCAGTATCTGGACATAAAACGCTACCTCACTACTTGTGTTAGCCTTGTTTGAGGCCCATTAATAACTGTATTTCCGCAGATCTAAATATAAAAGCACACTTAGGAAAGCTCCAAAAACATATTAATTTAGTAGTTATTTCCTTAATGGCTCTGTCACTATGAAAAAAGCTATAATGAAATTTCAAAGTGAACATCAACTGGTGTTTATTAGCAGTGATTTTACAATCTAAACTGTATACTGCTTCTTGGAACATGTTGGAAAACGTGTACAATGCAGATCAGTGGACATTTACTTAATAAACTCAATATATTAGTTAAATTTGAGTTTATAACAAAAGAAACACTCTTTTAGTTGCGCTGCACTGGAAGCAGGATTTGAGTGGAAGCGTGGAGTCTATAAAAAACAGTTACCTCCTATAGTCGACGCAAATATACATCCAATTAGTGTAATTGGATTTGAGGCGGTTAAGCCCCAGATTAGGAGAGAGTGCAGCGTAAAATAGAATGACAGTAGCTCTGTATCAAGGAAATAAACTTTTACATATAAGACAAGCTTAACATTGATGCAATTCTGTCACTTAACTCACTCTGTCTAATATCTTACACTTAAATAATCAAAAGTGTTTAAAATGTGCTTTCTAACTTCACCAAATCAAGTGCAGGCAACCTTGAAAAGCAAAACGGAGCTGCAAACCACTCCAAAAGCACATTCGTGCCTGAAAATAATTCTGACCAACAATTTTAAAAAGAAATAGATGGAAAAAATGTTGACCTCAATAAAAGCAGTGCTGCTCAAAAGAAATATTTCAACTTGATGATGAGACAGGATCCCCTCTGGCAAATGACACAACTCTCTTGCAATACATGTATAAATAGTTGCGTAATTCAAAAAAGAAGACCCCTCCGAGCAAAGCTACTTAACTTGTCAGATGCAGCTTGCATGCTACTCCTCCATTCAAAAACACTGTCAGTGTGATTTTTTTCCTAGTATGCCAAAATCCATGTCAAAATATGTAGAACTAATATACAGAAGAAAATTATTACCAACTTACAAAAAAAAAGGTTATTCAGCAATAAGGATGGAAGGTTTGCATAAATTAATGAGAAAAGTGAGGTTGGACATTACTTGTGTCAGGCGTAGTGACCATGGTTGAGACTATGACAGGTGGACCGGTGCGGCGTCCCACCATCTTGTTGTTGTTAAGGTTTTGCGCTTGAAGAGTGGTGGCAGAGCTGACGGGAACTATGGTACTCTCAGGAGCAGCATTGATCCCCTTGCGGAGAAGTTGTGGGCTGTGAAGGGGGCTTGCTGCTCCTACAGGTGATGCTGGGGGAAAGTTGGGGGCTCTCTTCATCAGTTCCATCGGGGAATAGGAGCCAGAGAAGGTTTTAGGTGCAGCTCCAGGGGTGCCTGGAGCAGGTGGAGGCTGGTTTCCGAGAGCAGACATGGCAAGACCGGTGTGGGCATTATACATGGAGAAGGGTCTTCCCTGAGTCACAGCACTGCTATATCCTCCAGGGCTGACTGGAAAAGCTCCAGGTGCCAGCGGCCGTGCTCCTGGGTAGGTGGTGGTTTCCAGGAGATGTTGGGAGGGTGCGCTGCTCGGTCTTCTACCCAGAAATTCTCCCATTCTAGGGGAAACTGTCTGGACAGTGGTGGGAGGTTGCTGCATCAGGTTGGGGTCCATAGTCAAACCCTGGGGCTGCACGTAGAGGTCATTGCGATGGCTGAAGCTATTAGATCGGGCACGTGTTGCCGTCCCACCTGTCTTGCAACTGAGCACCACTCGTGACAGAACACGGGCCTGGGCCAAATTAGGGGCCACAGATCTAACATCATGGTCCTCCATCATCCCCAGTGTGGAAAGGGAATCAAAGCCATGTTGCAGCAGAAGTGTAATTGTGCTTTCAGCCAAGCCTTCCCCTCTTAAGAAAGCCAAGAAAGCAGGGTCCACCATCTTCTTAGGGTCTGCAGCACTGGGTTGGTGAGGAGGCAAGGTGGAGACCATTCCAGCTGTGGCAGCCACCATGGCTGAGCTGGGGTCATAGTTTGGATCATAAGGCAGCCTCTGGGAGGCTACAGCTCCGTAAGCCCTGGGGAAAGCTGCGTCCATTCCCTGAGAAGCTGGATCCACCAATGAACTGGTGGCAGCTGGCTGAAGGGGATCCAGGCGCAAGCTGTTGATACTGTTGTAAGTTTGACGAGCAGACAGCGGTTCAGCAGCGTAAACAGGAAGCGGGGGCTGAGCCCCGAAGATCGCAGTAGCGGGAGAGCTGCCACCAATACGCTGGACGTCTGGGATCATCTTAGATCCCAGAGTTTCCCTGTACAAACGGCTCAGCTCATGAAGCGGAGGGGGAGGTGGTGGCGGAGGAGGCGGGGGAGGAGGGGGAGGAGGAAGAGGCGCGGGTGTAGGTGTAGAAGCAGAGGCCAGTAAAGAGGGTGTGGCTCTTGCTTGTCCTTGATCCCAGGAAGACCTAACCCCCCCAACGCTGGGCCCATAATGCAAGGCTGATCTGGTGAGCAAGTGCTGGTTATCCCTGTAAAACCCAGACTCCTTAGGTGGATGACCAGATAAGGTGGCGTCAGTGAGGTAATAATCCTGAGGTGGTGCTGAGGCCCGGCCTGCCATTAGCTCCTTGAGGTAGAGACTGCTGCTTAGGTCAGGTACAGAGGTATTCTTCAGTGGTGGCTGCCCATGCTGGTCCTGCTGGATCTGTCTGTATAGAGAGGAGTGGAGGACTGGATCCCGTTTTTCCCCAAGATCTAGGTGACCGTGAAACCAAACGTCTCCGTCTTCCCCACACAGTGCAGAAGAATTTCTACACCCTGCAATGTTACCGCAGTAGTGACAGCGACTTGCAGCCCTATCGTTCTGGCCTTCACTCCATTCAGGACCACGCTGGCTCAGAGAGCCACCAAAATACGACTGTTCACTTGAGTTAGGCATCAGTGAAGACAATAAAGAGGGCAGCTATAAAGGCGGAAAATAGAGCCAGGTGTTGTATTTCAACTCTCCAGTTACACTCAGCCCCAATCAAAAGAGAGGAACAGAGAGGAAAAAAGGAAAGGTGAAGCAGGAGGTACCCTTTTACCTGATGTGCAACCAAAAGCCCCCCTCCCCTCCCCTCACTTCTCAGTCTATGCTATCATGTAGCTCCCTGCTGGCAACCTATTTAAATAATTCAGTCCTGGAAACATGAGAAATCTGTGGGGAGAGAGGCCCAACATGATAAAAACACAGAAAGAATACAAACACACAGAAAATTAACACACCTTTAGGTTGCAGCTCTGCTCCATTCTACTGCAGAGGTCATGCTTGTACTGGGTATCACGGTTACTTTCCAAGCTAAGACTGAGGGTGAGAAATTGGGGTTAAAAAACACATGCTGGACAATGGCAGCAGAATGGAGGAGGGGACAAGGCGAACTAATCCACTGGGGGTTGATGCACGCCATTGGCAGGCGTAGTCTTCTTGTCCACTGCGTTTGCCACAAGGGGATTAGCATCAAACTAAAACCTGCTTAAATCCACTGCCCCTTGTGACATCACTTGAACTAGATAGTATACACAGCCAACATACTGCTGATACCTCTGGATGTGTTTATAGAGAGTAAAGCTCGAGTGTTTACCGCTCACCTCTCCATTGGCTTGCAGCCGGTATCCCTCTGGGCATTAATGGATCTTCCCAGAGGGACAGAGGAGGTTGGGGATTGACATGGTGTATTTCCCTTAAGAGAGGGGGAGGAGATGGTTACAGTGTCCAGTCACACAAGTACTACTGTGGGCCACATTTTATTTAGTGACTGGTAGAAAACGACAGGACACCACTGGGCAAGTTGACATATATGAATGCCTATAATCAGCCGTGTTCTAATGATTGTTTTCGTCATGACTGATTTATACTACGATGAGTAGTGTCTATATGGTCCTTGTAATGCATGATCCTAGAGACACCTACTGCAGTAGGCTGGTGTGTCAACATAATAGTATTTCAACTGTGCACAAGGCACTGAAAGAACATTACAGGTGTGTAGCAGAAATCTAAATACGTGTGAACTGAATTAGTGCATTATTACATGGTACTAAGCCACTATATCTATCAGTTTGTCAGCAGGCATTCTGGTCGATGTGAGCCATCACAATATCATCTGTGCGCGTCATTTTTATCCACTCACAGAACTTACACTTTGCTACTGCACACCAGATGCGCAGCAGAGCAGATGTGGCTTATGAGATGTCACCATCAGCGAGATAACTGCCAGTGTTTACTTGCTGTGATAAGAGCAATGCAAACAGTGGCAGGAGGAGAAGAAAGGAGCTTTGATAAGTGTCTGATAGGAAAAAAGGCCGATAAAGTGAGAGGCTGCCAGTTTTGACTTTACCTCGAAAACAGATAATGTGAAATAGGACAAGGAAGGAAAGGAAGGGAAGATGACTGGACTATACCGAATAGATTGTCACATCTAAATGTCTATAGGATTGTTTCTGTTCTGCGTTTTACCCATCGATGAAATAGACACCTCGGGTTTAAAGGAATACCCTTTGCTGCAAGTCTCTAGTGACATCATCTGGATGCTTCTGAAGCTAAGACACTGAGACAGCGTGACTGAGACGGGCTAAATTTATTCCAGTTTAAGACTAACAAGAAACTGCTATAATGCTGTGTCTCTTTATGTTGTCCCACTACCTGTCAAACCGCAGAGCCAAATGCTAGAACCGCCTTGTTTTCGACTCCAGGCTTAAATGATGCAATAGTGATAAAATATCTAAACAAAACCAAAAAAACAACAAGAGATTTTTTAATTATGGAACATCTGAATCAGAGAGCATTAAGTAGGTCAAACAAAGAAGAAATCAGAACAGTTTTGTTTCTGCCTGCAGCTCTGTGCAGCGCATGATGTCGCACATCTGAAGAATGCTTTCTTTTATTAGAGGTAACCCATACCTAGCAATTTCCGTGCAGTGATTTCTCAGTCCTGTACTCTCAGGTCTGAGTCTCCCTGCGCCTTTTTGTCAACTGTAAAACACACCATTAATCACTGTGTTGTATCTCTCTGCGGCGATCGCAGACAATAACTTCTTTTAATAAGCCCCTTTCAGGGCTGTGTGTCACTCAGTTCCCGCTTCCTGACAAAATATTAATAACAATAATAAACATCTCAAGTACGGTCGGACTGGTGTTGCTTACAACGAAACAAGGACGTGGCTTATCATATCTCCCGCAATCTATTAGCAAAAGAAGCTGTGGTGGCAAATTCATCTTGTGCATTTTCCCTGACAAGCCTTTCTCTCACGAGAGTTGCTCCATAATTAAGTGAGCATACTACACTGCACTCATCAAGCAACAGGGATCCTGTGTTTGCTTGTATGAATAATACAATAAAGGGAAACTCCAAATTTAAACACTGGATATGTGGTGAACGGCATCAAAATTAATGCCAAAACCTCGGCTTGCTAGCTCACAGCCAGTCATGCGGCTCTGTGAAAGATCTCTAGGTACAATGTGTTGAACAGACGTCCAGCAACAGTCGTGCCTTTGGAGCAATCTGGCCATCTTTCTAGGGCACAGGACGCTAACGGCGGGACTTGGCAGGCAGTGCAGGCAGAGATAGCTGCAGAATGATTTAGATAGCTGCGACTCTACAACTGCTGATCCATTAAACTTTCATAGGGACTTCATAAATTAAAACCATGACTGGAAGAACTTGAAAATTCTACTCAATTACTGTGATTGTACAGTATATTAAAGTTTTAACGAGCCTCTGGGCCTTTTCTCACTCAAACACAAGTGCAGGCAGGAAGGAGGGGCGATGAGGAAAGAAAAACACATGGTACCAATTCTGGTCTGATGGCTTTCAGAGGGTTTACATCTGCTGTGTTATCAAGACGCTGTCCTCTGCCTCTTTACCACCTCGCATCTCTGCAGTGCACGGCTCAGCATGTTACAGATTTCAAGGATGGGAGGAACGCAGGGCAGAGAGAGAGCCGCTACAGGGCAAGACCTCAAGTAGACTTGGTGAAGCAACTGATTAGAGTTTTGTCTTCCATTTTAGCAGGTTGGTATTTTCCATCTTTGCCTTGTGCACAGCCCCACGCTCCGCCTGCCTATCATTATCAAGCCAGTGGCCCATACTGCATCACAGATGGGGCAGACAGAAGGGAGAGACGACAGCCCGCTTGCATTTTGGAGCTGCAGCTGAGTGAAAGAAGAGGGAGGGAAGGAGAGAGCAAGAGAGAGAGGAAAGGAGAGAAAATGTAATTTTTCTCTAAGTCGTTGGTGAAAAATGATTTGGAGTTCGGCTAAATGAAAGAGCGCTTTTTGTAGTTAAAAGCAGAGATGTGGGGGAAGGGTGGCAATATTCGTATGCGCTGAACGCTATAGAAGGCGAACGTTATTTATTTTCTGTAGTGTTAATGCCTAGTGTATAAAGGTCAGTACGTCTTCTGGCACTTTTTATTTAAGAATAGCCGCAATCTATGTTTCATCTCCCAAGATAAGCTAGACTACTCATTCATCAGTGTCTTAGACAAGCAGCTGCACGTAATCCTGATAAAACACCTATAAAGAAATATAATGCAACAGATTTCTTACCCTTAGTGATTAAAATTTTAGCTATAAAGCAAAAGGAGAAGGACATAAGAATTACAGCAATTTTCAGCCAGTGGATGTGTTGTCAGTGCTGCAAGTGATGCCAGTGCTAGCTAAAAGAGACTTCTGCGGTAAATCTTTGTCGAGCCTATAGCACCAACAGTTCACGACACCATTACCGGCATTCAGGACTTTGTGTGGTTTTTAATCTGTTAATTACCTCATGGTTGTGTCCCAGTGTTTTATATGTGGTACCAGCCACAATAGGAACAAATAAGATGCTTTTCCCTCCTGGGTCCTCCGCTCTTTTTTGGGGGTCATTCCCTTACGTACTTTCCAATAATTGCAATTTCTGCAATCCTTCTCCAGGACATATTTGAGTCCTTATATTGAGATAATCATTCCTGTTCTCTCACTGACAAATTCAAAAACTGCAGCAAAAAATTACTTGGAAATGCACAGAACGAATCGACGGTACTGAACAGGCCAGTCGAAGCAACATGTACTTACATTTCCAGGGAGGTGCATGCTACCATGTAGGATTTCAGAGATGTCTGCGATGTACCTACAGTGTAAATTCAACATTTAACAAATATAAATCCACTGACAGGCTCCAGCCTCGCTACAACCCTGAATTGGATAATGGGTAATGAATATGGACTATCCTGTTCAATTAATGTACTAAGTGAGAAACTATATAGCATATATACTGTACTACATGAAAGCATGCCACAGCTGTAGTCTAAAAGGAAACATATTCTAAGTTGAAAATTAATTTAGAGTAATCAACTGGCAATAAACTGGCAATAACATATAAGAAACGATTTTGACACCATTGCTGGGATGGCAGTCCTCAATCCTCAATGCTATAAATTCATTGATTCATTCATTATGAATCAGCCAACAGATATATTTTTAAACCTTTCATTTCAAGCTGTATTGATTGGGTTCTAGTTTAAAGAAAACGGCCGCAAAATAAGCTTCATTGAATAATCAGTTAAATAAAAGGTCACCAAAAATATAATTTTCTTAACTGGTGACTCTAAGCTTCTCTGAATCAGTAAAGCTGGTAAGAACACCCAAACAGCTAGTTACATGACTCACGTTATTTTTCCTCAAGTGCTCAATCCAGTTCAAAGTTCACACTAAACAGATTCACTATAACAGTTATAAGCAAATGCAATCAGAAACTAGAAAGAACAATTCTGCTTCTGTGTCTGCAGTACTACTTTTGTTTTGCATCTAATAAGGATAAATTATATTCCTAATTATTCCACCATAAAGTGCCATCATGTTGCACAACATGAATAAAATGCAGATGCTGATAAAAACATTATCTGACTAGATTAGAGCGGCACTAATCTAACCCAGAGGGAAAAGAGTAATGCAGTCTACAAGAAAAACAACAATCTTTGCAAAGAAAAAAAAATGGATCAGGAGCAAAACTGTCCTCCCTCCCAGCCACTCGGCCCAGTTGCTGCAGAATGATAAACATTGGTTCAGCTCAAATTAAGCCGAGAACATGAAAGGACCTGAGGCTGGGAGGAACATGGGCCGTGGCAGATCACTCCTCATCTCTTCAGATGACAGAAATGAATCTCTCCACCCCTGAGAGAGAAAGAAACAGAACAAGAGAAAGAGTGAGAAAGAGAGATAGAAAGCATCTCTCTATTTCTCATAAAGCCGAATTAAGGCTGATGCTTCCCAGCAGCTGCTTTGATTGAGCTAACTAGCAGCTTTTGATAAAACATTTGCAACCAGCTCCCTGCCTTCTTATTTGCAGACAGGCCAGATTATGCTAAATACATATCAAGGACTTTAATGGCTTAATCAGCCTTGTCATCTAGCCACCGGGTTTTCAGAGATACAGCATATGTGATCCCACTGCCATAAATGCTAATATAAAGACAGCCAGGATGAACAATTTGGGAAATGCTATAATATAAAAAAAATTAAATACAATTTGCACCTTGCGTGGCAACGAGAGCTGACTTGGATATGACAAGAGGTGTATTTTAATGTTGGGAAAACAATGGAAACAAAGGCAAAGGCTCTGTTGGACAGTGCAGAGAGAGTGTAGTCTCAGCAGACGTTTTCCAAAGAGGACGTTCCAGATTTTCACTTGAAAGAGATTGAGAAGAGACAGCGCAAATCATGGCTTCATCTGGTCTGTATCTGTTTGCCAACTGCGAGTCTGGTTGAAGTGTGAACCTGGATTAAGATGAGTTACTCCAGACAGTAGCCAAATAGGCCCTGTGAGGCTTTTACCTGCGTGTGAAACCAAAAGCAGCAGATCGCTTCATGTACGCTTTCTCCTTGCTCAGAGACAATCGCCATAGCAGCCTTATCACTCCACTACATGCAATCAGTGGGACAACTCGGCCTGGTCACTGGCTCGTGAACAAATCACAAGCTGTCTTCCCCCCCCCCCCTTTATGCCCTCACAATAGCAACCAGGGGACTGATGCACTGATCCTGTATGACGGCCATCTGGAGATCTTGTGTGAGTTTTCACGCCGGCGTGCTTGTGTTTGCGAGTGTGCGAGAAGGAACGTCGGCAGGTAAGCTCACCATGAAGCAGCTCTGCATGCATCACAGCAACACCTGTTACCGTCTCTCTATGCGTCTCCTGTGGGCTTTGCGCTCAAGCCAAGCAGACAAACTGTTGTTCCCTCAGGAATGACTAACTACCTCAGCTGTCTGATTCATGCAAATTCAGCAGCTGGATCTAGACTGCAATGGTAATCAGGAAGTTATTTCAACCAATAGAAAAAAATCCTCCTGTTACTTACGACTCACCTTTAAGGTCAGGTGATTGTTAAAGAACTATTATTCAATTTTTTTTTTTTTTTTGGGGGGGGAACTTTTATAAAGAAATCTCCTTGTTGTGCTGTGTATTATAAAATTTATTTGTAATTATAGCCCATAAAAAAAACTTTAAGGAAATCTTGGAAATTTCATTGCTTCATTCATTTATTAGTTAGAGTTAAAGATTCATAAGGCTGTCATGTTGGTTTGCTGAGCAGCACTAAGAAAACTGCTATCACTGCTTTGTCCAAAGGAAACAGCTTGTGATCAGCAGCAATCCTAGGTAGTGAAAAACCTCCATGTTAAAACAACAGTTCAGCAGGGGGTTATGTACTGTATTGTTTCTTGGCTGGGACAAGTGACTTCCTGGAGTCTTTGCATGTTGACTGGCAAATAGTCCTGGCCAAGAAATCTCCGCAAGTTTTACAGGTGGTGAAAGTTGATTTGGGCAAAGCAAAAGCAGCTTTTCCCCCTTTCCAATCTTTATGCTTAGCTAAGCTATCCAGCTTCTGGGGGCAGCTTCCCAGTTTGGATTTTGGAAGGCAGAGACTCCCTCTCCACCTTCCCTTATCCCTTAAGAATGCTGCTTCAGGCATGTATTTATATGCCACCACTGCTTGTCATTACATTTTGTCTTCTCTCTCCTAAAGTTAGTTTTTTTTTTTGTCTCAGTCTCTATTTGTTCTCCCTTTCCCCCCACTTCTCTTTCTGCTTAACCCCCCATTCAGCCATGGCAGATGATGGCCCCGTTGAGCTTGGTTCTGCTGTTTAAATAAAGCATGTGGTAAAGCATGTGGCATGTGGTATGAATCTTCTCATGTAACTCTGAGTGCAAAGGGAATAAACTTGCTATTGACACCTCCCCCCCACCAAAAAAACAAAAATATAAATGAATTAAAATGATTTGCCTGTTCTCCAATTCAAGGTCATCTTCTTGGGCAGCACTGCACCATGTATAACGTTGATGCTTTTGGGGTGATCGTGGCTCAAGAGTTGGGAGTTCGCCTTGTAATTGGAAGGCTGCCGGTTCGAGCCCCGGCTTGGACAGTCTCGGTCGTTGTGTCCCTGGGCGAGACGCTTCACCCGTTGCCTACTGGTGGTGGTCAGAGGGCCCGGTGGCGCCAGTGTCTGGCAGCCTCGCCTCTGTCAGTGCGCCCCAGGGTGGCTGTGGCTACAATGTACAATCACCAGTGTGTGAATGTATGGGTGGATGACTGGATGTGTAAAGAGCTTTGGGGTCCTTAGGGACTAGAAAAGCGCTATATAAATACAGGCATTTACCATTTTACCCTGCTATTTTCAGATCTCCCTGTGAAAGTCCCCTATTAAACACTTTTCACTTCTCTGTCAGGGATTTCATCATGGATCTACAACTTGCGCACAACACAACAGACATCAACGTCTGGGTAAAACTAACCCACCTGTCACGTCAGGGATCATCACTGGTGATCAGCGCTGGTTCTCCTGCTACAACCAAACAGCAGACTTCTTTACTAGAAAAGCCGGATATCTGGTGCATAAGATTAAAAGCACAGCCGGGAGCGTGCTTATTAAGACATGCACTGTTATTTCATCCCCCAGGGTCAAACGGTCAATATGGAGTTCTACCCAAAGGACTGAGTTATTTTCTATCGGGTGCTTTGAAAAACACAGTATTGTAGCCAAAAAATACCTTTGCTCATCAGCTGCCTTATATATCAGATATGCCTCCCTGTGACTGTCTTTTCCCAAAAATAAAAATTCAAGTTTGACGCCCCAGGTTTTAACACGCTAAAGGAGGTCCAGAGTGTGAGTGGTCAGCAGCTGTAGTGGAAGTGGGCAAGCACTGCCCTAAGAGCAATTAGCCAAATTTAAGTCAGGTGTTGTGTAGTCAAAAAACGTTATGATTGCACCTCATGGCATTTAAAATGTTGTTTTAAAACTCAGGTTCTCCCTATTTCTTTCTCTCTCATTAAATTTTAGCTGTCAAGATAATACAGAACTGCATACCTGTTAGTGTAGTCAAAGCTATAAAAACAATACTATTATTATTAAACTTGTAAAACTGACTAAATAAATAATGAAGGGGTTGATTTCGTGATGACTAGTTATTCAGACAACTTTTTTTTTTTTTTCCAAAAAAAGGCTTGATTACACTCGAGAAATGCTGAACTTAAAGATTTGCTTTTATTGGTTCAGGGTTGTAAGGTAATTTCCTAACGCCAGTATATATTTCCAAATGCTACATCACAGACAAGGTTTCTTGGTCCTGACTATATGCTGGAAGTGTGGCATATGTCCTTCATTTCATGTGCATAAAGCTGAGGTGGTTACATCATGCTGCAAAACAAATATACTGGCACTGGGGGTAATGGTGCGTCTAGCTTCATTTTCCAGCACTGCAGTCATGTCTGCCTCTCTCTGCGCTGGCTCCAGGAGGGCCTAGCAGCTTAACAAGCCTCTTGGGGACCCAGACAGCAGAGAGGAGATGATTTTACCTCAGGACACAGTCTGACAGACCCATACGCACAAACACGCATGCACACACACATACACACAACACAAAACACACGCTGGGCAGTCAAACAAGTGGATTTAAAAATGCACATTCACGAGGCTTCAGATACAGTTTATACACCCACACAAAAACTCATATTCCTTGTTGCCTAGGCTTACTTTGTAGCTATGCGTGCAGCAGGGGGTTCCTCTTGTATGTTCAGGCCTTTCAATACAACACCACAGCTCTATAATCCACCACCTAAAGCTTAATAATCACTGCAGTTCATGCTGTAAAATTGGCTGCTTTTTAACAGGCGTGACAAGATGGAAACCATTCAATCCCCTGCGGTAATCTAACTTGAGTTCAGATGTTTAGAGATTCTCCTTAACCATAAGTCACATAACAGACACTCCTACACAAACCAACCACAGCTCGCAGAGAGGCCAGAGTAAAGCAGTAATTTCATTTACATCCACTGGATGAATGTTTGCTGCTGAGGTCAACATTCATAGACTGGTTACTGTAGTATCTGACATGTGCGGCGTGCAAGCAGAAAATTATAGCAATCAATAGGCACTGATCGCCGATAGGTGCTAGGGTTTTGCTAAGAACAGCAAGATTAGGTGGTCAATGAAGACAGAAGGAAAAACATAAAAGTGAGGATTTATTTTCCAAAGGAAAGCAACAAGGAGATGCACTTAGCAAGAATTTCATTCTCTGCAGGTCAAAAGAAATGCAGATTTTGAGGTTAAACCCAGGCTAAACCTGTATTCTAAAAATGCTCACTTTTGACCAAATTGAGGTCACTTTAAACCTCAATATGTAGACCATCAAACCAGGATTTTGGTTCAGCGCAGCTCCAAATATAAAGAATCATCATCACACCCAGTTGACACCCAGTCAAAGTTAATTTACAGCAAAATCTGGAGGCCTGCTTGTACGTACTGAAAGTAGCTCTTGAAACAACAAAAACTGGCGCGAAGGTAGAGAGAAGAGCAGTGCAGGAAAATGTGAGTCGGGAGTGCAAAAAAAGTTTAAGATGGGTACATACACAAAACTTTACCTTCACAGATTCGGTCCAGTCGCTGTCTCTTCACTTTGTGTTTGTCAGTCAGGGACATGGCGTCAAACGCGGCACAGCACAGGACGGCAGGGCTCGGCTCCGCACAGCAGGGTATCTCTCCTCCTGAGCCACCAATACTGACAAGGTTCAGACTCCTAGTGCACTGTCAGCACTACTCCCCGGGGCATACCGCCTCGGCACATACACCTACACAAAAGGCACAAACACAAAGAAACTTGGCTTAAAGCAACGCGGGCGCACACAGACACACACACACGTAGTTACTGTATATACACACATCATTGATGTAAAAGCACCAAAAAAATCTCTGACACAGGAATGCATTAAAGAGTCCTTGACTACAAAGTCCCACAGCCTCTTCTTCACAAAGAGTCTGGGAAGCTGCAGGCAATAGATATACAGGAAATCAGTGAATCACACAGCTTCACACACATGCACTCAGACACTGCTGGTGACAAAGTGCTCCATTTGCTCTAAAAAGTGACAAAACTTCAGTGCTCTAAAAGCTCCACTTTTCCCCTGTTTGAAGTGTGTTTTCTTTCCTTGACAAATACTCATGTGAAGCTCCATCTAACTTGTCACTCATCACATTTCTTATTGATCACTGTGACATTTGAGGTATCTCAACTCAGTCTACTTCTTCCCTTTTTTTGCCGTGAAAGTTTTTCAAAACAAAGCAAGCGCAGAAATGCTCAGTCTGACGACAGTCGATGTGAAGGAAGCTGATAAGACTGGAGAGGGGAAATTTATCATCTGATAAAGTGATGTGTCGAACCTGAAGATGGACTGTCATGTAATGACACGTTCAGACCAATAGAGGGTAGTTAGAATCTACCCAGAGAGAAACACATGTTCACATCCACACAATATGAAGCCAGATGATTACTGAACTTCAAATAACTTTAGCTTGGCCACGATTTGGCCTTGCACACATAATCACAGTTGCTATTTCAGATAAAGAGAAGTTTGTAACTTTGAGCTGTCTGAAAATGTAACCCGACAAAGCCTTTTTAATTCGCTATCACTCACAGACATGCAGGCAATTATTTGTACAATTGCATCTTTGTTACAAAGGAAAGCGGGGAAAAGCATCTGAGTCAAATGGAACTAAATTATTGCAGCACAACAGGGATTAAACGTTCTCTCTCTCAAAACACTCATATCCCACATTGTGCTCATCCAGGACCAGAGCCTGAGGCGCCTTTGCTCTCACAAAGTGCTGAGATCACTGAAATATCTCTTTGTGTCAGAAAGCATCACAGCAAAGTCATTACACAAAGTCTTCATCGCTCCTGTGTGGTCAAATATCGAGGGTAAAAAACACGAGAAGGGTGAGAAGGTAAAGATTTCATATGTTGTGGATCTGAGCCGACCTGTGCTATTCATCAGAACTGGCTATTCAAATGTGAAACTACATGCTACTGTGGGTGGTGCTGAAATGTGACATTATCAGGACACCTCTGCACATATGGGACCATGCAGAGCTATCACACCAGGAGGTATAAAGACTTGTATGCAGCCTTTCCTTGAGGAAAAAATCCTCCACATGTTCCTATTTAAGCGTACATTGCCACACCAATTTGTCCCCTCTAAAACCGTTTTCTGTTTATAAGCCTCCTTTAATGATTTCAGTTCTTTCCCTTTATGGACTTATGGGAAACCTAAATGCTTAAAGATCTTTAGCAGGTCATAAATGCAACAACATACAACCTGAGACCGTCAACATGGATAAAGAAGGGTCCATTAAAAATAATCCCTGCAGAGGTGGAAAAGGCTAATCATTTTCCTGTTCAGCTGAGTAATCTTTAAGTTACTGTCATGGCAGAGAAAAGAATGATTTTGACGAGAGGAAGCCGCACACAAGGTTACTTCCAGGGTGCCTTTTTAACAATATGGTACCCCGGCTGGAGTATGTTAACTGCTGCTGGAAGGCCTCACCCTGTTACTTCATTTCAGTCTCCTCTCAGTCCCTCCTCCCTCTCCCCTTTCATCTGTCCATCTCTCTGTAGTGCCGCTGCCTCTGAGGTCTCTCGCACAGAGTTATCAATCACCGGCCCTTGTTCCAGGGCCATCCACTTGTGTGTGTGTGTGACATAAAGAGTGAGAGCGACAGAGAGGGTGGGAAGTTGAGAAAAGGAGGATTCACAGAAGCTAACAAGACCCGCACAGAGGCCAAACCTTCCCCATCTATATGCCTGTTTCTTTTCTGTTAGACAGTCAACTATAAGCAGTGGTCTGAGAACTGTTTCAATTTCAAAAAGAAAAAAGAAAAACTCACACGAATCAAGAGTTCAATTTCTCAATACTATAAAAGAAAAAGTGAAACAAGCCTGACAGTGCAGCCAGCAGTGCATGAGAGGGTATTTAGGCAGGAATTTTGCACACTCAATTCAAACACAAAGGTCATATACATGAATCTTAATATTTAAGAGCTATTAAAAGTCAGATGATCGATAAAACTCCCCCGCTTGCGTGGCCACAGCTCACTGAAAGGGAAACATTTGCGCGCGAGACACCAAAACATTAAATGAACGAATCCATATCTGTGACAGCCGGCTCTGTCTCCCAAGGATGGCTTCACCCGTGAGCACAATCACAGTCTGCAAACTCTGCTCAATGTCAGGGGCACACAGAGATCCCTGTCAGAGTATGTATGGTACGCAGATGTGGGGGAAGGGCAGTCAGTTAGCGGGGGTTTCGAATACAGCACAAAGACAAACAGTCTCAAATGACTGATCTCGTTGTAAAGTGATTTATGACAGAAGAAAACACCAACAAATCAATAAGAAAAGGCCGTCTGAGAAAGTATTAGGACCCCTTCATTTTTTCACACCTTCTAGTATTATTAAAACTGAAATCGGGAGATTGTTTGCTAAGCTTAAGCATATTTTTAAAGTTTTATGCAGCTGCTGGGTGCTGAACTTTTGAAGTTTTAACCTATAATCCATTATTATTTTCTCGACTTAAATTTTTTATTCAATGTTATTCTTTTATCTGGCTCATGTTATATTAATTTATTAATGTATCGGTTTAACAAAGTTAAAGGTTACGTGTTTTTATCACACATATGTGAATAAAAAAGTAACACATATGCCGCCATAGATATGTTTAGTGGTTTTAATACCATTTAACTTCCTGAGTTGGCACTGACATAGGGGGCGTGTCTAAGCTTAATCTATGTGCAGCGGCGCAGCGATCAAGCACAACGTTAAAGACACAGACATGTGAAGTCAATAACTCTGATCATCTTCCTAGAAGGACTCTTTGGTCCTCGTGTGGCTATTAACCTTCACATTTATATGGAGGCATATGTGAGGTTACAACAGAGAGCGGGTGAACAGTTTATAGACACCGCATGTTGCTGATGACAAGTCATCGAATTGAGCAATAATGCAGGTGGTATAATGGAGATTCGGATCTGTGCAATTCTGGTTTTAGTTATCAGAAAGATGTATATCAGATCAGGAAGTCAATAGCCATGTGACTCTCTAAGCCAATCGTCTGCCAAACATATGACCTCTATTTCCTTTAATGTACTGAGGAAGACCACAAGGCTGAGACATAAAGTAAGTGACATCATTTGGTTTTGTGGCTTTGTTTGACCTTTTTTAAAGGCAGAAGAAACTGTTCGGTGATCTTGTGATTGGCATTTTGCGCTCTACTTTGATCTTTTATTCACCGAACAATTAATTAACACATCAGAAACCCAACATATACAGTCATCAATAATGAAAGCATTAATTCTATTCTGTCCTGGTTATTCTCCACCCAACATTGTGACTTTAACCATAGGAGGATGTGAAAAAAAAATAATAATCCAAATTAAATTCATTTGTTGCAGCATCATCTTGTAATGCGATGAAATTTAATGATGATGAAATAAGAAAATAATTTTGCTTTGGTAAATAGATATGAGCAACGTCCCTGACCGACTTTCATTAGATAGCAATAATTACATGCTTTATCAGACAGGGTGGGGGTGTACAGACTGAGCAAAGGCAATCTCACACTGTCAAATGAGTCACTCGAGTTACAGCATCACTTCATGTGTTGACACAGATCAGTGTGATTAGAAAAGCTTTAAAAACAGAGCACACAGGATGTTTTATTTTAAGAAAGACAGAAATATATTTAGACAGGCGGGAGTAGTTAAAAAGCTAAACTGAAAGCTAAACTGAAGGTTGGACGGTATGAGAGTGTCTGAGGATGAGTTTGGGAGATTGAATAATTAAAAAGGTCAGGCTACCTGCCTGCTGCGTGTCGCTTCACACACGCCGGCATGCACACTTGCGGTTCTAAGAGAGACGCAACGCACAGTAGGACAAAGACTGAAGAGAGACATCATTTGGGGGAATGATCATTTTCCCTAGAACACAGTGCAGTTTGTGAACTAATTGGGTGAATCCATAATTAATTTGCTGACATTAAGCCTTGGGGTCTGCTCCAGTAAGGCTTTACTTTCTAAGGATTTGAGCAAGTGCTAGTGAAGCCCTGGGCTTGCTGCTGAAGGGGGAGTCTCTTTTTTCTTCACCAGACAGGTTCTGACATTTATATATCTAACGGTGATACATTTCCACAAACGTCAGTGAATGCCCGACAGCGTGGGGATTCATTTATTGGGGATTTTCTCAATGAAACATTTAAGTGATAGATAAATCCGGAAAATCCACACTCGGCATGTTTCCAATCCACATCAAAAGCAAACAGGCCTAGGTTTTATTTCTCAGGGTCAAAACATGAGTTTTCAGCCACTGACAATTGCATACACTGACTCTTAATGCTTAGACTAAAATATGATAGCTGCTGAGACTTCTGCTTGATTATTCTAAAACAACGAGTTGCACTTTTTGTCTAATTTGTCGGTCAATATAACTCACTGGATGCTTCAGATTAGGGCTGTTCGATATAACGATATATATCGGATAACGATATAAAAACGTCTATGTTTCATTTTACGCTATCGTTTGTTTCGTGGTGTCGCAAAATAAACTGTTTACGGCAATATTTTTTCTTCGTTTTGATGGTCACTGTAGTGGCTATATTAATTTCTTAAAGTTCTCTATTTCTCTTATATTTAATATAACCACACTACGGATGGACAAGCGCCTGTTTTTATGCGTTGTCGTTAGCAACAACGACGGTAACACCATCGCGTGTCCGCTTGTTTATGTACCACATAAACGTTTCACAATAAAGCTCAAGATCCTGTTGAGACTTTTCAAAATAAACTGAATCACGTGAAAGAGCAGATTATTTACGGATAAGAAGTAAAAAAAAGAGCCGCCAGGTGCTAAAAAATAAACCTTAGACTCAAACGTTAGAACAGGCTAACGTTAGAACAGCGGCTGTTACAACTTATGTCTAAAAATGTATCGTTTCATGCATCGGTTAAAACACTCGACTCCAGCTACATGACGCCCAGCTGGAAACACTTCCGAACTGCCCGAGATTCACAGAATTTACAGAAAATGTTACATTTTTGTGATTTATATCGTTATCGGGATGATAGAATTCTTATATCGGGATATGAGATTTTGGTCATATCGCACAGCCCTACTTCAGATATAACAGTTGTACCTGTTTAACTGTTTGTTAATGCAGATTACCTAATCAGCCAATCAATGGCAGCAGCTTGATGGCTTTACGCATGTAGACATGACAAAGATGACATGCTTTAGTTCAAACTGAGCATCAGATTGGGAAGAATACCCAGACTGCTTCAAGCTAACATGAAGGAAACAGCTACTCAAATAATCATTCGCTACAACCAGACTATGCAGACGAGCGTGTAATGTTGTGGGGGATCATTTCTTGGGAAACCACAGCCTCCTTACTATCAATCAATCAACATATAACTGCAACAGCCTTCCTAAGTATGGCTGCTGAACATGACCACACAGTACCCATCCTCTGATGGCTGCTTCCAACAAGATAACACACCATGTCACAAAACTCCAATCATTTCAAAATGGCTAACTGAATATGACAATGAGGTCACTGTTTTCAAATGGCCTCCCCAGTCACCAGATCTCAATAGAGCATGTGATGCTATCATGTCAATATGGACCAAAAACTCCAGCAACTTGCTGAATCTCTGCAATGAAGGATTAAGACAGCTCTGAAGGGAAAAGGAGCTCCAGGCCAGAACTAGCAATGTGTGGTATTGCATATGTCAGAATTATAACAAAAAGTTGTTCTAGTAACAAACCAATCAGCGATTAGTTTTTGGTGCTTATCTATTAGACCTGAAACCATTATTAAATAAAAATGAATGACAAACAGGAACAGAATATCAATCCAAATCTTCTGATAATGAAAACAAATGGAGGTCGCAGCTCATAGTATTTGTAATTGCTTTAAAAGGATTCCCTTCATATGGCACTCGTTTTCTCACACGAGCTACTGCACTTACTTGATTGAAACAAGAAATGAGCCTGGCACATACATCCCACAATTGTTTATCATGTCTAATCCGATAAAGATCCAGATTACAAACTTGTGAACATTTTCTATTAGGAAAAACAAATGTGGAGACTGCTGAGGCTTGGCACAGGTGCACGCTCGTAGCTCTTTCTAGTTTGAGCTGATTTCAATATTTGTTTAGTAATTATGACGAAAAATCTTCAACAGCTGCTGCGGTTTTTTTTAAAATATAAAATAATAAGACGCGTGGTGCAGATCTTCAATGATTAAAATGAGGTACTACAGGATTAGATGGGAATAGTCTCTTGATTTAGAGTTGTTTGAATTGCATTATGTAACTACAAACCCATCCACTGTTTGGCAATCTTTTATAGCCAATCGATACACATTTTCAGTATCTGGCAAAAATACAGAAACCACAGTGAAACAACAAGGATTTTATCAATCTTCAAATGGAATGAATCCGGACAATGGGGTATTGATTTACTTTTGATGATGAATGAGTTTCTGAGTAAAAAAAACAGCAGTGAGAGGCAGTGTATTTTATCTGTATTGAAAGGATGGTTAGAAAGTTAGATTATCTAACTGGTTATTTTTAGTAAGTTGCCAAATTATGTCTCATACAGAAAAGCTTTATGTGATCTTTCAAAAGACATGTCAAATACACTTTAAAGTCTGTATTCATCTTAGTTTCTTTCCCAGCTGACGCTACAATTTCAATGCAATGTCTCAATTTGAGCTCTGCGAAGATCCTTGCCAAAACAGTAAAAGCACAAAATAGCAGCTTTAAGATAGAGTTGGACAACTTATGCAGTTACTTCTCCTGACTTAATTTCCCTGTGGAGTTTGACAGGAAAATTGTGAGACGAGACAACCGGTTCAGGTTATCTGACAGTGTGCAGCAGGAAAACGCACAGCAATATCCATCCCTCTTACTGCTGATTCCTATCAAAAGCTGAAGCTCAGCAAGCCTCTTCAGAGACTCCGAAATGAAAACCTCCTCAAAGCGAGCTAAAGTTCACACTTCCAGCCAAAGAGGCACACTTCACTTGGAAAAATACCTCTATCCTCTCAATTTCCTTTAGAAATAACAAACACTAGTCTCAATGACAAGGTTGTTTACTATTGAAATCTCAAACCATTATTACCCCCTTGTTATTTTCTTCAAAAAAGGCCTGTGTTTTCCTTCCACTAGAGCCCCCTTTGAACAATGGAGACCATTTTTCCCTTTCAAATGCTGGAGTTCCTCTAGAGGTAAATCTGTCAGCAGTGGGCCAAAACAAAGAAAGAGAAAACAGGAAGGTGTGGACACCCTCCAGCACCAACCCGTCTCAACTATTAATATCAACTTTCATGCCTAAGATCCTCAGCACCTCAGGCTGTGGAGAGTGTGATTTCCATGAACCAAACAAGGCCTGTGACAGCGTAGGCAGGTGACAGCTTGACACACTTATATTTAGCTTGGTAAGCATGCTAAAGTGAATGCCTTCAGACTCCAGAATTGTTGAACTACTGCTATCAGTAATGAAAATTTAGTCTCAAAATGTATTCCACTGTAGCCCACCTTGTGCTATTTACGTCCAATCAATAAAATCTTGTTTCTCAGTGTTCCAAAGGCTGGGGTTATCAGCACACAGCACAGCCAGAGCCAAAGCTGAAAACACTTCCCAGTACAGGAAAACGCCTGCAGCGTGCCAACCTGGTGAGCAGAGGGAAGGTGTGGCCTGCCTTGTGAGGGTGAGGTAAGAACTGCACTCACCACCAGCCTGGTGTCAGTGAGAGGCCAGGCTCCGGCTCAGACAGCCTGCCAGAGTCCAGCCGGCTCAGCCTGGCTCCCTCTGGGTCCTTCCAGGAAGAGCCAGCATGATTCAGAGCTTCCTGATCCAGGAGAACGAGGTTCTTCCACTCCCCCAAGAACGTGCCCATGAACACGCCACACACACACCCACACACACACACACACACACACACACCCTTCTCCCTGTGGACGATGAAACGGCCAACTCCGTGCTGTTCTTGGGCTTACATTGGGTGGAAGCCAAGTCAAACAACATGTTGATAAAGTCCAGAGCAGAGTGGTGAGAGGAACACAGAGAAAGAGAGTGAAGGGTGTGCTGCAGCAGACATGAGATTCACACAGCCATGAACATTTACGGATGATTCCAGATTGTCGAACGTTTTGTAGTTTTGACAATCAATTTGTTTGGTAATGTGTTCAAAGAAAAAGGAAAACCTAATTGCTGAAACGTGGTAACGTGATATGTGTGGCCAGGAAAATCATGTTTTAAATCAAGTCAGTCATTCACGCTGTAACATTACTACAAACCCTGTGCACTGCAAACATCCACCACTGTATAAATACTGACTTCCTAGTTCACCTGCCATCTGATGTACACAGTTTTCACCCACTGATTAAAGTGGGTTTGCTTGCCATTTATTATATCATCTGACTGATGTTATACGTTATATAACTAACATCGGTGATGCTCATAACTACAAAAAAACTCATGCATTGTAATTAACGGATATTTTCCTTTAAATGCAGCATCAGCAGTGTGGTTTGTCTGCTCCCACAGCAGTTTTACTGGCTACATTTTGGAGAACCACAGCCAATAATTGACTAACAGGAGAGCTTTTCATCCGAGCCCCCTTGGAAGGGCTTGCAACACAAGGTTGGCCTACCTCTCTCTTTACCACCACATCCTATCATTTCAAGCTCTACTAATATGCCATGCTTCAAGGGACCAAGACTGACAGACACACATACAGACACACACGGCTCAGTCAATTAGTACTGGCCCAACCTTGCAGCTGAGAGATAAATGGTGTAGAGTCTCAGCAGGCTTTTGCGTGAAGCTGTGCTCCTTGTCCGCCGTATGTAGAACAGCTCTCTGGAGGCAGGCTAGCCCCAACGCCATGAAGCGATGTGGCAAGCGCAAGGCTGAGGAGGGCCTCAAAGTGCTCAGGCTTGTATTAATATATGACCACAAGGATTCTGAACTCCCTAATCAGAGCTAGTCTGAAAAGCTAGAGAAATGAGAGGCGGTGAGGTTTTCTGTTGGGGTGTAAAGCTCTGTACAGAATTTCAGGTCATTCCACTTACACCTCATTAACCATTTTTATGTGCAGTATGCTTATAACCCGTCTACTGCAAGAGATCTAATGTAAGTGACCAAGATGTTTTTTGGGGGGTGGAGTGGGGATGAAGACGGCAACTCAGACTGCATTTACACTGAGCCAGCTAAATCTGAAAATGCTGTTTAGCGTGTGTAATAGTGGGTTTTTTTGTCCACATAACGCATGCAAACAAGGTAACATCTACATTTGTTCTTTTTTTTAGTAAATACACAAATCCCAGCCATCATCTAGTAAAGAAATTCTGCTCTCCTCATCTCATTGTTCTCATTTACATATATTCCCATCTTCTGTAGCGAGAGCTCATCGAGAATAAAATTGTAAGTTTATTAAGGGTTCATAAAAGCTGTCCCTGCTCTGCTGCATTGCATCAATCAAACATCAGATTTACGATTTTCTTCAGTGAGGACAGGAAAATCCGCTTTTCCTGTCTTGAAGAAATGTGAAGTCTGTGGGGTCCAGCTTCATCTAACTGAAAGCTCCACCACAGTTTCGGTGTAATCTTGAAACTATCAGGTGGGGATCATCTGTTCTTCAGTAGCCACACTTTACCATTGAAAATTTCCAACAGGCTTTATGTCATCAGATCATTTTAACATAGCTGATCTCACACCACAGCTACTGCTTACAGATGCCCATTTCGAGCTGTGGTCATAGCAAGTTTTAGTCAGCTCATTAAAAAACCATAGCACTTTTGAGTGGTTGATCCCCCATTTAAAATTATTTCTTGGGCATTTCAAAACTGCTGACATCATTTGATCAATTTTATCATTCTTTTTTTTCTATACACAAACACCTTTCTCACCCCGGCTCAACCACATACACAAATCTTCATAGCAGCACTCAGTCCAGAAGGACTCTCAAATAAGAAATAAAGATTGCCATTTCTGCACAAAATTTGTCAATACATGCCCCTAATGTGTATTTCATTTTTTGTGTTTAAGAAAAAAACAGTGTCCTTAATCCAGTGAGCTACAGAAGCAGGATTAGAAGACTTTCATTCTAGAAGAAGGCAACATCTGGCCAGTGAAGCCAAAAATCTCTTCCTGTGTAAAAGGCGGACTAAGGGTCCCAAACATGGTAATCAAGCAATCAGAGGAATGGAGTGTCAAGGATTAAAGATGCATTAAAATAACCAGTTCAAATGTTATGCAGTTGTGGACAGGAAAAAGACAAACTTCTATATCTGGGTAAATATCAAAGTCTTGATGGAAACTGTAAACTGAATGAGTGGAAGGCAAGCAAAAGATAAGACTTTGTTAGTATTATGAATAACCCCCTGCCACCATTCCTCGTTAACGATGGCTGCCATTTTTCAGACATTCCTTTATAGTACAGTTCTGACCACCTGCATTTGTGCATCTCCAACACATACTGGATCTCCTCCATTATGTCAAATGCTGACATTGAATTTTGTTTAAGGAAGAAGGTCCAAGAAGCCAAATTTGGCAAGTTGTGACTTAATGTTGTGTTGTTAACAGGTGTGCAATTTTCCCTTAGAGGCTGCCGATGTTACAGCAGAAGTCTGTGTTGACAGACACATTCATGATGCACGACCCTGATCTCCTGTTCGTGCCTCTTTAGGGCTGGGACACTGAACAGTGCTGTCTGGTTGGCTGGCATGAAAGTTAATGTTGTCTCTCTGTGCAAGGTCAGAGATAAATCCACAGATTCACATATGCAAGTGGTAAGAACAGAGAGATTTAAAAATAACAGCTATGCTGGAAGTGGTCCAGAAGTGCACAAAGAGACAACCTTGAAAGGGAGCTCTGCAGTCAGATGGAGTCACAGGAATGTTTAAATATTACAATCACAATAGTGATTATTGGTAATCACAATTATTACTGTAATTATTTTAGTGCGGACATGGTCTCAGTGGGAGGTGAGCCTGAGCAGAAAGTCCAGTATCCACTGATGTAGTAAAACAGGTGGATAAGCTGCATTATCTGTAACAAGATGACAATCCTTTTAAGACCCGACCCATCTCAGTAACAGGCGTTTCCCCCCAACTAGTGCATGCTGACATGTTATATATGGCTCTCACTCCCCACTAACTTTTCACAAGATGCCAATCCTATCAATGCACACACACACACACACACACACACACACACACACACACACACACACACACACACACACACACACACTTTTAAATCAACCTCCAATCCCAGCAGGGCGGAGCACATGCAGGTGTTGTGTTTGTGTGGGAGCATGAGTCCAACCACTGACAGCAGGATAGGGAAACACACACAAATGCACAAACACAATCTCACGCAGCAAGGTGAAAAATTACAGCGGGGAGGTACGCATGGCCTGGCGGATTAACTGCAGAATAAAAGTGCTGATGGGCAACAAAAGAGAAAAAACAGCTATTCATCACCCTGGCACAGGATCAAACTCACACACTTCTCAAATGCCCGCCTTGAGTTATTGTACAGCGTGGCTCTGGTGGCAGCTCCACAGATAAAGCTGCCCTACCTGAATTGATTAGAGTGCGGAAGCATCCACTCTTTCCAAAGATGGAGCATGTCTCTGCATCTCCTCAATACTAAAGTGCGAGAAATCAGTTAAAATGCATTTAATAGATAGTGTGGGATTTGTTTTTTTTTACTTTGTGTGACTGCTTTTAGGAATCATCAAACATGTGGCTGCATTGTAGGAGCTCTCACGAACAAATGCAATCTCTACGGTGTTGTCGCGTTTCTGCTGTTCCTGCATTTCTCTGAAGCTGACATGTGAGAAACTTAAATCATATATTCCATAACCAAACACCAAACCTTAACCTCAATCCATATAACCACCTCTAAAATAAAGAGAAATAACAAAGACAGATAACAAGCAAGTGCTTGATGGAAAAGCAGGCCAGCCACTCAGCTGAAACAGCTAGAGAGAGAGCTTAATCAAAGTGGTAAATGCTTCAAGTCAACCTTGTAGAAAAGAACTAGTACATCCAGTCTTTGTGAAGGAGATCCAAAGCACTTGCACAAGCTTCAATTTATTCAACCCAATAAATAAATAAATATAAGTTTAAATCTAGGGGTAAATGCTAAAGAATAAGCAGCCACAAGACTAAAGTTGGGGCAATGAACACTACTACAATGCCAGGGCAGGGGCTCTACATGCTGCTATTACACAATATATTTAAACACATGTATAAAAAATATGAATGTATTCATATAACCAGAGGAATCCTTTCAAGGAACTTTTCAGTCTACTAGTTTCTATAATATATTAAAATGTTGTACACCACTCTCTAAACCACTCACAATTATTTCAGTGGCACAGACACTGTAAGTTCATTGGACACAGACACAATAATTTTGGTCATGTCATATTATTCAACCACTGCATTCCCTAAAAATAATCCACATGCTCTTTGGTGACCATTATATGACTGATTGTATATCAAGAACGTGAATTTGAGGAAACCTGTGGAATTATTCAGGAACACTCATAAGTAAACTCTTCTTTTGTGTAACTAATGACCAAAATCTAGAGATAAGCTCTTTGCATTGATGCAAAACTGAGCAAATCAGCAAATCAGCACTTCTGGGATGCTGAAACCAAATTTGAGTAACATAGTTTGTCCAATTTCGCTGCGGGCAACTACAAGTGACAAATAAAGGCTTATTCATAGATGCTTCAGCGACTTGACTAATTTTCTAGGCACTAACATAAACTGAAGAGAAGTTTGGCAAACTTTACACTGCAAGCTGCCATCTGTTACAGTTAAGCGTCGCCTTTGAAAGACCAATCAAAGCATAATTTATCAACCATCAACACATCAAAGGCGGCCAGTAAACCATTATTATCAATATAATGTCATAAGCTTTATCTACAAATTTAGTATTAGTGTTCCGCATTTTAAACGCATCAAGTGTAGGATGAAAAGGGTACATAAAGATGTGCATATCTCTGTATTAGTGCAGGAAAAAGTCAATGAGATCTCCTGAGAGTACACAGTCCCTAACACAACGGACGAGGACACAAATCACGGCATTGTATTTACACTAAAGTCACACTGACCACCTCATCATTTAGGTCAGTTGTGCTGTCTGAGCAGCAGTGACACAGACCTCATGAAAACATACACAAAAACAATTTTTACACTGTTTAAAATCTAAATCGCCATCCCACAGATGTTTGGTTTTTTTGTTGGTTTTTTATAAGGAAACCATTGCTGTCAGAGATTTTTTTTTTTCTTAATCAGGCATGAGAGTTGACAGTGGCCTCCATTTCAACTCACTGGGTCACGGGGGTCGTCACGCCTTTTAAAGTGCAGAAAAGCCCTTGTCACTGCGCTAGGTTTCTCTCCTGTCTGCCACAAAATGTCTCCTGACACAAAGCCCTCGCACTCATATCAGTGCACTCCCACAGCACTGCCAACAAATGTGACCTCCTTTTTCCCTCCCACTGCTAAAGTAAAACAGAAAAAAAAAAACTTAACTCACCCCTACCTTGCCAACTGAAATAAAATAAATGAAAACAATGTGCTCTGCAACTCTGCCAGACCACGTAAAGAAGTAGGTTTTTTTTCTCTTTCTGCTAACTCCAGCTCGAGAGTTTCCATGTAAGAGTGAAGGTGACGGCTTCAACTTTATATTGAGTTGTGTTCAAGGCCTGGGGGGAAATGCTTTTCAGTGTTTATCTTTGGCTGGCTGGTCTTAGCCAAGGCCTCTGAAACACTGCAGAAACCCAACGCTGCCACTGCTCAAACCTGAAGGAAAACAAAGCAGAGCTTGCAAAGTGATGGCATGCCTTTGAACACAGAGTTACAAATGTGCAAAACATTTGTTTAGGGTTTTTGTACCAGATTGAGATTAATTAGACCTTTCTGCTTGAGCTGCACTTGTAATTTCAGATGACTTAATTGAAATGTCAGAGCAAAATGCCTGTTAGTGTAGTTTGTTAACTACAGTTGTTTTTCTTCATACACGCTCATAATCAAATGATTTTAGCAGGGCTCAGCTATTCACTTAATTGTTCCAGTCATTTATCAAGCACACATACCAAACAATCATTGGTTCCAGCTTCCCAAATGTGAACATTTGCTGCTTTTTGTCATTTTCTTTTCACTTCCTACCAACACAGAGAACATCTTCTCTGACAAAACATGCAAGTTAAACACATTACATTATTCTGCAACCTTGTGCTCAACGTATTTCACATGTTAACTGCAGCTCTACATTTCAGGTACTTCTGTATACACTATGTGGTATAATATGCAAACAATGCCTTCTGAGGTGTGACCTTATCCATCTGCTCACAAAAGCATACAACAATCCTAGAGCACTAACACATGCCACCCCCACACACCACACACAGAGGTCTGCCCAGAATAAATAAGTGCACACAGAGCAGGGCCCCATTGCCCTGCAGAAGCCACTTCACCGGTTGCTTTAGTAGCCAGCATTTCCCCCCGAATTATAAAAGCACAAGGCTTAAGTCAGCAGGGAGGTTGGGGAGGGGTTGGCCCCTTGTGGGGATGACCTTAGTGAACTTGGTGATGGGGGGTGATGGCAGGATGTGACCGCAGGGCGAGGACCAGGAGACTTTAGAATGGAGGTAGGGAGAAAGATGGAGCGTTTGAGCGTACTGGGCTGTTGTGCTGGCATCGACCAAGCTTAGTGGGTTTTTTTTCCTTGCTGAAAAGGGACTCAAACTGTTGAAACTGCAAGAATTACTTGCTGAAGACGGACACTCTTTCACCTAAATTAACTTCCAAAGAGCTGAGGAGAGGAGCTGGGGGTGGGGACAGTTTGTAGAGTAGGTGACAGGCAGAACAGAAGTGTGTGTGTGTGTGTGTGTGTGTGTGTGTGTGTGTGTGTGTG
>NW_024582398.1:2318263-2393392 GCF_018398535.1 Haplochromis burtoni
CATCACAGTGAATGCATGAAACGCATGAATTATTGCACAGAGCGGGTTGAATTAACTCAATATATCAAGCCAGGCCAAATAGTTCAGGGGTGAGGGGCTGTGTGCCTAAGCTGATGAGGGGGGGGAGGGGAGTGTGTGTCATAGGGAGAAAGAGGAAAAAATAAAGTAACTCAACATTTCTATCTCCACCCATTAAAGTCAACCACTTCTCCCTCTCCAGTGCCATAAAGCTGTCAAATGGATCTCTGATTTATTCTGCCCTTGCCCAGGCTCCTGTCCTAACTATCGCAAGCCTCCAATTAATTTTTTTTTGTTGCTCTTCATCCCTTCCTTGTAAATGTAATGAGATTGCAGCACTGGAAACTGCTGACTCCTGTTAATGCACAATTCCTTAATAATACCGAAAGCTGGCCGCAAAAGCAGAGAGAAGATTCATGCTCACCCAGTAATAGCATTTTAAAGGTGCAGTTTTGTCAGGGATGTAATTAGCATTATTCACTGCAACATTTATTTAGTTTTTTACATCTGAACACTGCAGACTGACCAAAAATTCAAACTGGCTTAAGTAAACACGGAGTGTAATGTATGAAAGACTCCTTTGTGACAAATACAATTCTAGATGCCATCAGCGCTGCATCCATTTGCCCACCTACTCTTCACCCACTCAGCTGCTCCTCTTAACAGAGACGGATTTGATTTAGCTTTGAGCAGCTGTCAAGAGAAGTCCAGGAAAAAAAAAGAAAAAAATGTCACTATTTATAAGAGGTAAGATAATGAGGGGATCAGATAAGATAAAAAAGATTGCAGTAATTGCATTTGGCCAGAGATACTGTACAGCATCCTAACCTGCAAACAAGGTCAACAGCGCAGGGCTAATTGAGTCAAGATTTTAATTGCCCTAATCATAACTTTCAGGAATATCCAAAAAGAGACAACCGCCTACTGGCTGTGTCGATTGGTGCGATCCGAGTTGACCGTTATGGGTGGGCTGCAGGTGCACAGCAAGAGGTATTAAATAGAACTGGTCAAAGCTGAGCGCAGCTGGCAGGTGTTGGTGTGGAGGGAGTTTATTACCCTATAAACTATCTGAGACAATTCACTCACACTGTCTTCTGTGGGCAGCAAAAGCCCCGATTCAATTACTGCTGAACCTCAACACGGAGAGCCCTAAGAGACCGGTGAGGCTCGACTCATTGTTCTTCGTGTCACCTTCCTAAGCAGAAAGTACAATGCTGAATGCTCCAACTCGGCTGAAGAGAAATGAAAGAAAACTCCGCCAGTTGTAACCCAAGACACGAGCATACCTCTCGGAAATCAGAAGATTTGTGTGTTCACATGGGTGACTAATAACCCTTTTGTCTGCATAGAAAGTAGACTCGAGCAAGCTGCTGTGATTGACTGACATGTTTAGGACAATTACAAGCTTAAGGAAGTGAGCGTTTCCTGCTTGTTTTGTTTGTCCTTTGTTTGTGTACATGGAGAAGATTCATTAGGCCTCTGCATGGAGGATTTGAGGTCTGCGGAGCGAGAGGGACCCAGCCCAATTGAAGCATGTCAAATTAGGAAGAGAGGGAAAAAAAAATCAAACCACTGCTACTGGGACTCATTAGAACCTCAACAAACAGTATTTTGTTGTGTATGTGTGTCTGCTTCTGTGTGCATGTACTAATAAAACAGAGGGGTAGCGTTGGCTTGTGTGGTTTTTTTTTTAGTTGTTTTCATCATAGTTTGTTTTACGAGGCACCGAAGCTGAGAGACTCTCCAAACAACTTTAATGAAAGTGAGGATCCAGCGGTCTCGTGGGAACAAAAGCGCTAAGAAAGAACTCCAACAGAATAACCGACGCACTGCGAAATTAAAAGCATCAGGTGACTTCAGGAAAATACCCAAGTTTCCTGGCTTTGAAAAAACAACAAGGACAGACAGAGTCACTGATACAAAGCAGTAGCCTTTCAGTGAAATGCTAGGCTGGCTCAATAATAAACATCTCTAGATGAGGTAATCAACGTCAATCCTTGTTTAAACATGGTGGCTGTTCTGTTTTCAACACCTGTGTTTCACTCAGCGTGGCTCCTGGCTATTTTGCACGTTTATAATTAGATAAATGTGAAGTGTGTTAAACATTTCTGCATAATAATGTGAAATTTTCACAAAACATTCTTTGTGTAGCACACACGCTGATATACACATGTACCTTATTCAGGCATTTCCTTAGCAAAAAAGGAAATATACTCCTTGTAATCATAGAAAAACTGCAGCTTATGCATCTTTAGTACCCATAATGAAACAGAATAGGCAGCTAAGACGTACTTACGAGAGGTACTTAAATTATATCCATCACATTTGGATGATTCTAAGAGTTACTGAGTGCTAAGCTATATAAAGTGGTAGAGTTATATGGAAATGTAAAAAAATGTAGGCCTCCACCCACTCCTCCCACGATTTTGTTGTTACATAAGGAAGCAAACATAGGGAGGAACGAGTGAAAAAGACAGCAACTACAAACTTTTGGAATTCTAAATGTTTTTGAAGATAAGCTAAAGAGCTGCTACAAGACTAGCAGTTAGCATAAAGTGCAGCTTCAGCATATACACTGTTTATAAAAATGGCCAGTACTACCGTGATGTCATCCTATTATTTATGGACCGATGTCAGCCTTGACTACCTTTTTTCCCTGTTTTTATCGAAAGTCACCATGTTTGAAAGAGCGATAGGAGTGATATGTTTTCAGGTAATGCTAGCTAGCTTGATTAGCAGTTAGCAAGGCACATCCTATAACTATATGGATGCAATTAACAGACACAGATATCTAAGTAGTTGCATTAAATGCTCAAAGAAAGCATTTGATATAAGTTAGCTCATGTTTCTTTGGCTTTAGTTGGGCATTTTAACATAGGAGACTACATTTCTCAAATTTCGGAAAAAACAATATATTGCATGGTGGTGCAGTGGTTATCAATACCGCCTCACAGCAAGAGGGTACAAGATTTAAATCTGCCAGCCGGCTGGGTCCTTTCTCTGTGGAGTTTGGATGTTCTCCCTCTGGAGGAATTCCTGGGTTCTCTCCAGTTACTCCTGCTTCCTCACACAGTCCAAAGACATACATGTTAGATTCCAAGATGGCCTTAGGTGTGAATGTGAGTTTGAGTCAGTGCCTGTTTCTGTGTGTTACCCCTGCGTTAGACTGGTGTTCTGTCTACCCCACTTCTCGCCCTGTAATAGGTGTGACAGGCTCTTACCCCCTAAAACCCTGAATTAGATAAGCTGAGGAAAACGGATGGAGGTATAGCTATACAGCTTACGATCCAGCACAGTCAGTCCACAGCCACAGAGACAAGTACAAGTCATCACTTGCTCTCTCCACCACTGCAGTTGGGAATTCCAGATGGCTTTAATGCTACAACACATTCTGCATTAACAAAAGCTATTTTTTTAATTGCCGCAGCACAACACAAAGTTACCCTTCTTCTGTACACTCAATGGCATAAAACAAACACACTATTGTGCCATTGTTTATAGCAATATTCTTGCTGATAATGAATGTAATCTGCACCCTGCTGTCTGAAGTGATTTAAAGAGAGGTTTAAAACTAACAAAACAGACTAAGTAGACCTACCAGATGATTTAATGCCCATGCAACTAGTCACAGAGCGCAGCTGTGAAAGTTAAGAAAGCTGAATAGCTGCAGGGGAAGAGAAGTACTTTAAACATTTACAGGAGTAAGTCAGGGTGCACCTTTCCGCCTAAGTCGGCATCGTGCTCTTTACAGGGGCCGCCAAGCATGGCAGATATGAGACTTACATCTAGAAGTACTTCAGCCTCCTGTGATGAGAAAGTGAAGCCAAATTTACTATTGAATGGGGAAGAGGCATACGCTGCCCCATTGATCTCTGGGGATCCTGGGAGGCTAATCTATCCTAAGGCATTTTAAAGCTGTGCTCACTTTACACAGTAGCTGCCGAACAACTCCCACAACCTCAGTTACTATCCAAAAGCTTACCACTGCAGACTTCCCCCTTCTCTACAGCTCTGCTTTTGCTGCACTCTGTGCAAGTATACCTGTGATATCTCCCCTCTAAACCCAGAGAGGCGTGGCATTTCCTGTCCCTGTCTCACCTACTTACCCCTGCCCCTCCCTCATATCCCTCTCCCTCATTCCTTAGATCATTTCAAAGGGCCCCGCAGATCAAAGCTGGCCCTTTTTTTGGACCTGGACAGGAATGGGAGATGTATTTAGTTAATCATTTATTTGATTTAAAAAAAAAAAAGAAAGGAAAAAAAGACCCCACCCCTTCTCACCCATGCAATTTCTGTCTTACCACTCATTTTTCCCCTGCTATCTGCATCCTCCTGAGGCCCTGCCTGCCACCTCTCCGGGCAGTTTTTAATATGCAGAGAAAATAAGCTGGCCGTTCTCTTCAGGCAACGGATGGGTGAAAGGCCTAGGGAATATGGTTCAGCTACACAAGAACACTCGCTTCTGATGGATTAACCCTTCCCACGCTGAGATATGAAGCAGTGTCTGAAAATTACCTAGCTGGGACTGAGTGTGCGTAACTCCAAATGACAGACAGATACACCATTAGATTTGATTTAGGTTGTTTGCTGTGCTGCATTTACAAAGTGTACTTACTGCTTTTACTGCTTTGCAGCAAAGCCAATAATGAATCCATCATCTTGAGCTGTACATTGTCAGTGATAGATATTATCAGCTACAGACAATGTGAATCAGAGCAAATCATATGTATGGAGTGGTTACAATACAAAACACATTCCTCATCCTGTGCTAAATCATGATTAGTGTCAAATACAGGTGAACAATCTGTCTTTTGGTCTTTCTCATCACATGCACGCACACACACCTCAGCTGAGCGGCCTCCAGCAGGAGGGGTGACCCCGTGAAAAAGCTTCATCACTCTCTGCCCGGCAAATGGACTGTGGCCTGAGGTAGATAATGGCATAATGAACCCACAGCAGCCTGGAGTGACATTTTTGGCCATGGGCGGCGAGAAGGTCTTAGATGGAGGCAATGAGTGTGCAAACACACACGCACACAAAGGATGATGACGTGTCTGTAGTATCCATCATTCTGGCACTCTCCTAGTTACCCGCTGATGTGTATTAGCTGACTCCTAATTCGGTCTCAAGGCTTTAAATTTTATCATGTTTTATAGAAGAGCTTTAGCCACGATATTAAAATTAACAAAATTCCAAGTATAAAAAATGTTCACATTTTCCATCATTTAGTAAATACGGGAATACTTTGACATTTTGTTAAAAGAGAAGGGCATCTCAACTCTCACGTATAAACAGTAAACCACAGGTTGGAGATGATTTGCTTAGCCTGTCTGTCTTGGTGATGCAGTTATTTTGAAGCTTGTATCTAACGAACTGGGAAAGAGCCAGAACATAAAGACTGCATGAAAAAAAGAAGCTTTTTTTTGGCCTTTCAATCCAGAGTGCCAACGTGATAAATATTACAAATTTTCATAACAGAAAGCCAAGAATCTGCATCTTGGCTATGATGTCAAATAGATACCCTCACCACAAAACAACTGAAACTGTAATGAAATCCAAACGTAACCCCTGATACAAACGATCTGTAAATATCTGTATAAAATTGATTTAATTCATAATATAAGTCAAATCTACAAGAAAGCTTAAGATTAAGCATTTAAATTACACCTAATTGGAGATCATTTATATAATTTTGTGATCTAAGAGACAAAATGTAGACAGCAAGAGACTGATAATATATAGTCTGCCAAAAGCGAAAGAAAAAAAATGCTGCTTTGCTCAACATCCTTTCAAAGTTGAAGTGCATTTTCTTGGGACCTGGTCCATTCTCAGCTCTGCTGTACAATAAATGATTGACAAGTGTTCTACTTTACTGAGACATCAACACAAACCCTTCTAACACCTGCTCAAAATGAACACATCGTATCCTGCTGAGCTGTCATTGTAATAACCTTCACATGTTTTTGACATGTGAAATATTAATAATACCAGCATTGAAATCTCTGAATACATAATCATTGACATTCATTCGCCACATTTATTTAACTTACTGTAATTTTTAGAATGAAACGTGGCAAGTGAAAATATCTATTAGTACTTTATTTTGGTTTTATCGTCATTTTCCGTAAAGAATACAGCTTTAAATATGTGAGTTACATTATATGACCAAACAGAGGTGCACAATTAGAGATGTTGAACCTAGTGTAGCGTTTAGCAGCCTAATGGCCTACTTGACATTTGACAGCAGGTATTCTGTCAAGTATTCACTCTACTTGTTGATGTAATCTCCATCCTTGGTAGTGAGATAAAATGGAGCCAAATACAAAGGTTGAATCATTTACAGCTTCTCTGGCTTAACGTACCACTTGTGTCTGAGCTTTAGTTATAGATGACGGGGAGGCCATATCATCTCACACAGCCTCAGAGCCCCTGCTGTCTGTGAAAACAGAGCTGGCATGATGTAAGCTAAAGGTTCCCCCCTTTCTTCCCCTTTCACTGTCTGACCTAGATGTGTATGTATGCATACACTGGTGTGGAACTGTATGTGTGTGAATCTGCACTGGGTGGTCCAGTCTGATTTCGTTGTACACGCTGACTGTGAGCTAATACTTTCTGTCCGATTCACCTGGGACGTTCTACATCTTCTGCGAGCCTTGGTTGGTCTGTTCTGAATATCGAGAAGAGACATGAGAAGTGGACCCCACGCAGGGAAGAGACGGACGGAGTGTAGGAGAGAGAGCAAATTAAACAAAAGAGACAGGAGGGAAGAGCCCAGATGAGCCGTAGAGTATAGTCGGTCAGGCAGAAGTGGGCCAAGCTGGTGTTCCACTCGTGAGATGACACACATACAGACTGCTCCAACTGACTAGAGACAAGCCTTGCAGTCTACCTCTTTCTTTTTCTTTTTCCCTTATACAAACGCACATCTACAGATTTCAAATCCCAGGGGTTTTCAGGGCTCCATGCTGATGTTGAGAAAAATCAAGCTGACTAAACAAGGAGACAACTCAATTTAGGTGGGATGAGAAAAGGTGTGCCATGCCACAGGGTGATGCCATGAAATTATATGCTCTTATCTGACAAAGCTATCCCAACTTTTGCTTCCTCAGCTAAGCGGGAGCCCAGGGATGAAACCAACTAGCCTGCTTTTATTATCAACAAATCTCTCATTAATTATTCAATAAGAAGTAGACAACAAAAGAAAACTATTATTTAAGCTTCACTAGTGCACATTAATATGCATATTATTTAAAAAGAAGCAGAAAATCTTCCCTTTTTGCAGAGTAACAAAGTGTTAGGCACATTTGCTTGCTAAATGCTAATATCTATAAACAGATATCTGCATATGATTATGCAAATCTTTAGACAAGGGAGACGATTTATAATAGCGGAGGCTTTCTGGTTTCCATTTGCAGCATGCTTGCTGTGTGGGTTGTACTGACCAATCACACTTGAGCAGTCTTTATTTACATGAAAGTAAGCAATTTGTACTTGTTCTTGGGCTTAAATGAGAATGCATTTGGTATTAACATACACATTTTAGCTTTTTTTAAAAACATTTTTTAATATATCTGCCTTTGTCAACAATAAACTGTGAACAAAACAGCTTATATCCATCATATATCCTCTGACTAAACTGAAAACCCTGAAGCAGCCTTGAAAAAGGTCAGTAAACTCGCTAATAGCTTTACAGACTGCCTGAATGCCAGTTAGCATAAACAACAAACAACCAGCCAAACTAGTGATAATTATTTTCCTGCCATTTGACCAATCCCCTGCCTGGTAATTAAAAGCTAGAATAGTAAATACTTTCAGTGATAACACTGGTGAAAATCAGCCTATCATAGCATCCACAAACAGCACCGTGCAAAAGTTTTGACTCACCTTTCTTTTTTTTAGATATTTTATTGGAAAAAATAGGTGCAGCAATTTATAGAAACATGTGCAAACATAGATGGAAATACAGCGTATATGGCAGAAATAGAGTTTGTATAATTCTAGAGGGCTTGAAAGTCTATCCATTATGCTTTTACTACAAAGGCAGTGAGTCTGGGTTCATTGTCATGCTGAAAAATTAAGCTGTTGCCAGTCAGACACATTGTAGATGGACCAAAATTTGACAGTACGTTTCTGTGTTCCATCAGTTTTTATGGCTGTAGACACTCCCTATTCTATCTCTCTCCTGACCTTCTCCATACATAAGGAGGATGATTTGTATATTGGAGATTATTTGTATCTGTCATCTGAAATGACCCAATAAAAAACAGAACATACTGTAACTCAGATGCATGCTTTAATTTCAAAACTACTGCAGTATTAACAGTGGCCCAGTAGAGGTCTTGTGGACAGAGTAGTATCACAGCTGAGCAGACAGTAGCATGCAGCGTTGGTTTTATCTTTATGATAAGATGCCAAATAGTTTGTTAAATACAAAGCATTAAACCTAATTAATAGTCTCCTTGGCATTTCTAAGTATATAAAGTAAATTGGCATATTCATATTAATTTGTGCTTTATTGTTAAAATCAGTATTGACTCCCAAAATCGAGTGTTTGATGGCGCCAATTAAAAGCTAAGACCCGAATGTTATCCATGCACGATTTTATATCATCTCAGTACAAATGCAGGCACGCTTGTTTCTCAGCCATTATAGCTCTACATGAGAGCAGAAAGAATATGAGGTACTGAGGCTGCTTAGTGCAGGTCATGGAAGCAAAGAGGACAATAGCCGCCTCTTAGGCACAGGTTAATTAAGCCATTCAGAGGGCGCCCGTTTTGAGCCTCTGCAGGTTAATTACAGAGCAATAATGACAGGCAGCCAAGTTGATGTTATGCAAAGCAGACTGGTTTAGAAAAGCTGCGCTGCAGTGAAAGCGTGCTTGTCAGACTTCCCATGTATCCACCTAACAGGTCGCTCCAAGTCAGGACTCGTGTAAAGTATCAGATTTTTCTGTGCATTTGTGACCCTCCTCAAATGAACTACTAACACACATTAGAGGATGTCAGTCTAATAAACAGAATGCCAAATTTAGAGTTTGTATTTGTTCATATTTTCAGCAAAAGCCACAAATTTGATGTTCAAGTTTTCAAGGAACAGAAAAAAAGGGGGGGGACATTCACAGCTGGAAAAACATGAACAAGAAGGTTAAAGTGGAATGGGTCACTCAGCTTGAGCATGTCAGACACTCACAAATCAGCACAACAAATGGCAAAAAGTCAACAAAGCTGCTCTATCTTTGACACAGATGGAAACAACAAAGACGATGTGATGGGTTAAAATGATTTTTTAACAAATATATAGCTTATAAATATCTAATAAGGGTCTAACACTCACCTTTTGTAAACTTGAAAGGTGGCTTTAAAAATACTGGTGGGAGTTCAGGGTACTTACGACTGACTTCAACAGCAGCCCTAAAATAACTAATAAGAAAAGTTATTAAAATAACCTGAAACATATCTGGGCATACTGTGTGTCCACAAGAAAATACATAATCCACTGTTACCTAACATGTAAAAGAGTCCAAACAAAGGCAGAACGTGGTAAACAAGCCCGCGATACCACAACAACAAGGCAGTGTGGCTGCATTCCCAGCAGACTTACTACGAAGCAACAGACACTACTCGCTCCGACCAATCCCTGAGATCAACTCCTGGGTGGTACAGCCAGGAATTGGGCCATTTGGTTTCCAAAAGCACCCAGTCCAGGCCCTAATGGAGCTGACTGATCACATTTCACAACAGGGCCAATGCAACCAGCAGAGCAGAACAAGGACCTGAACAAGGCAGAGCTAGTGGCCCAGAGCCCAGAGGCCCACTATAAAGACCAAAGGACACTGTGCTGCCTGCGGCCTGGAGAGCAGGGAGGGCAGGAAGGGACCCTAACTGCACACAAACCTCTTTCAGACACTGTAACTAGCTTTAAGTATTCATTTAAGTCACAGTTTTGCAGCTTGCAGAAATAAACTGTCACTGAATGTGTCTGTATCCAAACGCCCTTTGCGTAGACGTCATGCATGAGTATTGTCATGGGAAAAACGGGTTAATAAAAATACAAATTTGAAGATATGACATGACATATTCAGCATTGCCCCATCTTTTAATGGTCCAATTGTTTATCTCTTCCAAGCTGGACGATGCCACACCTCTCTGAAAACTTTCCATGCAAATCCATCTGGACCTTTTTTAATAATCCTGCTAAGAATCAGACAAAAAAAAAAAAAACACAACACAACAAAGAAAAAAAAACCACACAAACACGCACTGAATCAGAAAAAACAAATATAACCGTAACAGCTCACAATGTGTGTATGATTTTATTTTAAGTATTTTAAGTATAAGAAATCATGGCATTCAGTGGCATTCAATTCAGTCTTGAGCTGCTACACAGTCAGAGCCAATGTGAGACAAAGTGGCTCTGAGACCAAAATGGCATGTTTACATAATAATTGCATATCTAAAAAAGGTGGCTCCACTCAGCAGCACACGCAGAGAGAAAACAGCCAACAGATGCTCGGATGGACTCCTGCGCATACACGTGCTAGTATACACAAACTAACAACCTCATCAAAACTCTCATAATGTTTCCTCTTTGCAATTCTGACCATAGCAATAAACAATACAGGCAATTTCTGGAGAGGAGACACGCTTCTCAACAGTTACAAACTTTTACTGCGATATTTGAAACCATTAAAGTTTTTTTTTCGTCTTTTTGCCTAGCAATTGTTTCCCCATAAAATTAACAGACAAAATTCATTTACCAGCTTCCAACGCCGAAGCGACTCCCTTACAGCAGATAGCACGGAGTACACCTCTCGCTCAAAGATGACAAACACTGTTACCTTGACAGAATGCAAAGAGGAATTTCCCACTAGGAAGAAGAAATAAATTTTCAGTCACAGATAAGCAGATAACTGTCCTCAGCTGGAAGCTGACAGTCAGGCTGTTTTGTTTACCTAAGAAAATGGACTAACGGTGAACTTCAAATGAACCAGATCTAATGCAGACGCACCCACAGCAAGTTTATAACAGACAAGGCATGCTGAAAAATAATGGACGTCAATCATCCCAGCTAAAGAGGTCCACTAACACGCTGAAGCAGGTTGAGCTACATCAACAAACAGATTCTGTTATTTGTACACATAAAAAGAATATAATTGGAGGAAAAAAGGAAGCCCATTTATGTGGATTCAGGGCATGGAGGTCATAGCTTGGTAAACACAAGCCCCATTAAAACTTGTTTTTGCAATGAACTTTTGTTCTCTGGAGATGCTGTGTGAAGATTCATGAATGTTCACAACAATATATATAGTAGATTCCTGGTTTAACAGCATTTATTAATTAAACAAGATAAACTGTGTACTTCCAGACAGTAAAGTACTTTTATTTGCTTGTCAAGTAAATAAGACACAGAAACTCCACAGCACTGCTATTTGTAAGAGAATTGTAAGACCTCAACCGACAATTACAAAGACTGGCATCCACAGACAGAATCACCAGGCACCCATCGTGAAGTTAATCCAGCCATCAGCCATGGTTTCATCCATATCGATGAGAGATATTCAATAGTTCTACTAAAATATTTACTCAGATCCATCTTTACTTTATTGTCTTGTGATGTGTTTCTTATTATCTCAGATGCAGTATTTACATACATATCTGCAGCGAGTTGTCTGCCAGCTGCAAAGACCAAACACGTGCTTTTTGCATTTGGTGGTATCTCTGTGGTTAGGCTGTTGCAGAACCAAAAGAAGAAGGTGACCTAAGCTAAGATTCATGAGAACGTTATGAAGTATATTCATAAGAATGTACTACTGAGGTATCTGCACTGTCTGTAAAAACCCTGAAGGAGCTATAAGAAATAAACCTCATGAAAAGTCATTAGGAGGGTTTAAAGTTATTATTATTTAAAGTTGTTATTGCATTTAAATAGTAGCTGTTATGTCTGTTAAGTCTGAAATGCACTATTATTCAAACCCTTAATTGAAGTCTTTTTATTTAACAAGAAAAATAAGGATGAGGCATTACATAGAAAAAACAAACTGAAACCCTCCTACACTGCTTTAAGTGCTTTAAAGAAACTAAACACAAGAAATGCCAGATGACAATTTCAACATCAGATACGCTGCATGTACTTTCAAGATTATCTAGTAATAAGATGTGAAGCTGAATAAGGTCACAGAAAAAATAACTAAGAAACAAAGAAAACAAAACAAGTCTTCAAATCTTCTGACAATACCAAATCATTCATTCACAGTGTCATAAGAACTATGTTTGATTGTAAATGCAATTTGCATAGATAAAGTGCTCTTACTCATACATTAAAAATTAATACCAGGGAAAACAGCAAAACCTTCATCTTGCATTCACTGTTGCATCTTTTATCAATTTAGTACACTTTTATTCAGAGTTGGTCCAATATGAGCTTATTCTGGCTATTGCTAGCAAATTAAAGTTACGCTATCTGGACACAACTATTCATCACCAATGGGAACATATGCTATGAAGTTCCCCGTGCACAGTTTTTGTGCTGATGTTAACACCAGAAAAGGTTTCAAACCTTGCAGTTATTCAGTCAGCAGCGTGTTGGCAACTTTGACGCACCACACCCTTCAGCGCTTACAGACCCCAATCTGTAACTTTATGTGGTCTGACACTTTGCGTCTGAGTTGCTGTGGTTGCTAAAGGCTTCGACTTTGCAATAATACCACTCACAGTTGACTTATTTATATTTACTTATTACAACGATGGCATCCTTTTATAGTACCACACTTAAATTCAGTAAGCTCTTCAAAACTATTTTTTCACAAATGTTCCTAAAGGCAGACTGAATGGCTCGATGCTTGATCTTATACACCTGTAGCAGCTGGACTGAAGGATAGAGATCTATCCGCTGCAATTTTCTTTTCAGCTCGAAGCACTATAACTGACAGCATATACAAAGAAAACCCAACTTTTCTTCAGTTCTAATGATTTTCATGATAAAAGAAATGATTCAACTTTACAATTTCCCACACACTGCAGTAAGTTGCAGGATCTACTCTCACTTACATAATTGAAAATAAAACTAGCTGTACACCCGACTTTACCTGACATATTTTAGCTTAACAAACAAAATCAGGTACAACAGTTATTTGCACTGACATTGACCCTGTTTTGACCCATCTCCGCAATTTTCCTTGTAACTGCATTGGTCTTTTCACTGCTTATACCAAGGCTCATATCGAGCTTTGGCTACTTCAGATTTAGCCACTTTCCTTTTGCTATCATGTTCAAACTGGGCATGTTCAATTGGGTGAGGGTGTTTAAGTCTCTCAATAAGGTTGCTTCATGGCTACAGCACACAAACAATATGTTAGCATATAGCCGTAACTGTGTGAGCAGCTATTTTCTGCATGAAAACGACATGCATGAAACAGACCAGCTCATAATTGGACATATGTGAGACTCACCAGGCAATCTGGGCCAAGCACACGGAAAATCGGCCGATCCCGACCCCTGGCCGGTCGATCAGTGCATCTTTACCAAAAAACACCAGAATTCGCAAATAAAGTAAAAACAGTTGATTTTACTTAATATATAACTAGAATTCTGTTAACATGATACAAGATATTTGAGGCATTTCCTGCACCAAAGCAAGCATAGCAAAGACACAAGAATGTAAACAACAAATTAATGCTTTGCAGCCAGTCACTGTTTTAGGCGAGAAAATTATGACAGGGCTTAGTCACCAGCTGTCATCCTTTATGTTGTCTTTTTGCCTCCTTAATTGCATACTTTATGCTCCCATCATAAAAATTACATAAAACACTAATTTAGATTAGTATGGCCTTAGTATTTCATAGCAGGAGACACTCAAATCTACGCCATCTAATCCAAGTGGGAACAGTAGGAGGCGTTCTTTCTAGAACAGGAAGCAATGACCCGTGATGGTGGAGGTGCCACTCTCTGTAGGAAGTCGCACATTTTCTTTTTCCTCCTTAGCCTTACCTCCTAGTGATTAGAGGAACATCTGCAAACACCGACAGTCCTCTCTGCTTCCCTCTTCATATTTTACACAAGCAAACTCCAGGAATCATTACCCAACATGAGCTCATCATTAGCACATTCATAATTCAGTGTAATGGATTATGTAATTGCTCCATTAATCACGGGAGCCACCCCAGCATACTTTCCTATGCGTTAGTTTAATTATGGGCAATGCTTCTGTTAAAACAGGTTCTGTTTGCAGTAGCTGATTCGAAAAGTCTATTTTCTACTGTGGGAACTTGTGCAGGCTGCAGTTTAGAGACAGCATAGAGTTCTTGTGGTACGCCCGCAGACAGCTCTTCAATAAAATGTGTCATGGCAGGAGGACACAATGAAAAAGTAGGCAAAAGGGCACATGCCTTTCAGGAAAGCAGTTGTCAAACTCAGGCATCACTTAAGTCACATAATTTACTGGCTTTTGCAACCTGTGTGATAAATATTCCAGTTATACACGACGGCTGGAAGTGTCTGAAAAAGATTAAGACACGTAGACATGGAGGTACTTGTCATCTGATTCCAGCAGCTGGCATGACTTGTGAGGACTTAATCCAACAGTGTCATCAGCTATTTGTCAAGGAAAAGAGATAGGGGGCTCTGCATTCCCTCCTCTGTACTATTGTTGGAATCTCAATGTGAAAGTCTGGCTACAGTCCTTTAGTTTGAGTGACATTTGGCTATCATCACCGAGGGACACTTGGTGTATTTCGGTCATCTCATCCTTATTAAAAAGGTCAGTGACAGGCAGAGCTCCCTGTGCACTCGTAAGTGCGCTGAGGGCTGACAAGAAGTAACAGCCTTTGTTGGGGGGAAAAAACTGCTGTTACATAACAGAAATCACTCTGGATATACAGAAACTGCAGCATACTTATCAGTTATTTTCCTTGTGTGCTTTCTTCCCCCAGATTGTACTCGCAGTGATGTCTTTCTTACTTTTGCTTTGTTTCTGCACTTGCAGAGAGAGCGCAAGAGTCGGAAAATTAATATGTATTTTATACTGCTGCATATATGGTCCAGAATAAACCTCCAGTCTAAATAGGACCTGAGTGACTGGTCCTTCAGTCACTACCTACACAAAACAAACAACTAAATGGTTTGTGGTTACTGTCAAGATGCTGGCAAAGCTTCACAAGGCTTAAAGCCTCCTGCCAATAACACCGCCTGAGCCAAACAGAAAGACGGTGAGAAACACACACAGAATAAAAGATGGCAAGAAATGTTTTTCCATTGTGAGGAATACACATGTAATGCTTGCGGGGGAAAAAAGAAGCTTAGGCATTCACCTTGCTGAACTGACATTTAAATAAGCAGGAGCCATTTTCTTCATCAATCTCTGCATCCCTCCCCTTTCTCCTGCTCCCTCCGTGCCACTGTAATTTGAAGCTGTCACAAACAAATCCCTCTCGCAGACCTTTCCAAATGTCAGGTTTTCGTCAAGCTCCATGACGGCCTTCAAGAATCAGACCCGCGGAAACTTTTGTCAAGAAAAAAAGAAAAAAAACAACAGAAAAAAGAAGCAGCAGAGTTCAAGTACGTATGCATATTTATGGGCATTCACAAATTCACTCCTCGCAGAGTTACCAGAGCAGGGATGGGACTGAGCTACTGATCTGACAGTCACTTGACTCCACATTTTACAAGTATTGCTCGGGTTTTGTGCTCGTTCTGTGTCACAGTTGAGAAAATACTAGGATTTTATTTATTTTTTTCTCAGGCCAGCGGGGTTTTTCCTGGCTCACAATGTGCCCTTGGTGGGTGACTATACGTGGTATTTGCCCTGCAATGAATCTGTGTTATGTGATAGAAATATATGCATTTCTCTTTTTTGTAACTTTTCTACATGATAAGACAAAATGATCCGAGGTCTGTCTTTTGCAGAGATTATTAAAATAGCTGAGTCTTCTGTCCTCTTTGTCAACCACTTCTAATTTCTCACCAGGGAAGGCTTTTTAATATCTGGAATTTTGGTACCTTTGCCCTTTAAAGGCTCGGAATCGTATTATTATTTTTTATTAACTTTTTAAAAATTCATTTGAATTTTTTGGAAACAATGATAGGGGGGCAAAAAGGCAGTTTTGACTCCAGTCTCCAGTGGCTACGCTAGAAGCCCAGAAAAATATGTGATTACCCTCAGAGACTAAGTCTTACATGTGTATAAAAGCACATGTGCACTGCATGCCATTTAGGAAAAGTAGAAAAAAGAAAATATTTAGAAACAATTCCCCAAATGCCATAATAAAAATAATAATAACCATGTAATTACACATCGCTGAAGCTTCTTTTCAGCAACTGACCAAAACTAAACAAAATGGGGAGGTTGGACAATCTTCATAAAGTTTGTTCAGGGTCAAAACATTTGGAGGAAATACAAGAAAAAAGTAACAAAAAATACTTCCTTCAATAACAGACAGACATTGCACAGAAAGCTTGGCACAGGTCAGCGTCAATTCAGCAACTATATATTCAAACTGCATCATTTTAATAACCTCTGACACAAAGAAAGTTAACAAGAAACTGTTATCAGAGCGTGCGAATGTGCGAGAATGAAATGAGGGGAGAGCAAGACGAGCTAATCAGCTCTCGCTCTTCAGTGGCATTTCACGAACTCTCTGCTACTAGTTCAACGTGCACAAAATGAACCCCGTCATCAATAAGTGAGCACGCTGATATAGCACGAGTAGATCCAGGCTCCTTCGCCATGAGATGGGAGGAACATCCTATAGTAAAAAAATGGTAAATGAATTTTGAAGATGAACTGCTTAAGGGATAAAAAGTAGCTTCTTTGAATATGGTCATAGTAAAAAAAAAAAAAAAAGAAAATCTAGAAAGGAAAAGAAAATTACCCTCCCAGCATGAGTTTCTGGTATAGCCTGAACTGTAACATCTGCCTTTCTTAAGACATAGATCCTACCTATGAAAAAAGCTCCCCTTTCACAGCAGCATGTGCAAGATGCTGAGCAAGTAGTGGTGATGGACAGCAACAAGGACTTAGAGAGGTTAGAGCAGGCAAAGACGAGAGGGGAAAAAATCTTTCTTTTCACTGTCAAGACGTTTTACTGCCATCTTCTAATCTATGCAATTGCAGTTGCACATTGTGTCAACATGTCCAGAAGGCCAGGCTGGTTTGGGATTTTTTTTTCTGCCACCCACCCCACTCCTAAATTTTTCCTCTTCGTTGCCTTGCATCAGGCACAGGATCTGAGGCTTTAATATGGTTGCCAGTGAGGCAACAGCCATTTAATAACAATGCAATAGTTCCTCACAGCAGTAGTCCAGTGTCGCTCATACACCCCGCCGGGTGCAGATGGTACATTGTCTGTGATTTACGAAAACATTCTCCTTTCAGAGATGTTTTTCCTTTCTCCCCAACACATCCGCTGCACCTTTTGTCAGCAATATTTAAGTCTCTTCTTGATAGAAACAACACACTTTTTGTCTGAAGCCCATGAAGTCATATTTCGTAACAGGTCAGCTAAAGTGGCTACCCCCAGAGGTGATGTGAGAGTGCATGTTTGTGTGTGCATGTCTGTGTGTGTGAGAGTGTATGGTTTAGTGGGAAGCCTCTCACATTTGCCTCAAAGCCTCCCGCAGTGGGGGACATCTGGAGGAGGCGTTGCCGAGTAAACAGAGAAAAGAAGAAGAGTTCAGGCCTGAAATATCATCCTACAAGGACGGAGCTGGCTTTCATTAACATACAAAGGGGGGAGAAACGGTGGTGGAGATTTATTCAAATCAAAATGGCTAATGTTGCCATAAGCCAGTCACCTTGCCAACTTACCCTAAAACTCATTCTTTTTATCAGTGCCCCTTCCCCTGACTCACTGCTGAGAGCAATTAGGGCAAAATTTGATGAAAATGACCAGTAATTCAGTGTAAAGAAAAAAGCTTCCAAGTAACCATTTCACAAGGTAGATGTTCATTATGAGCCAGCAGGAAAGAGCCTCCTCTTAATAGAGTGCCAGCCATAAACATCCCTCATCATCACCGGGCCTGCCATTTGATCTCACCTCTGGGGATTCTGTGCTGGGCAGCTTCATTCATTTCTTCTGTGTTTCACTGTCTGTTTACTCAGTAATGGACTCTGCCCAGAGAGTTGTTAAGGGGAACAAAGTGAAAGTGCCCGACACTCTGCTGTGGCGGTGATTAACGACTGAATTAGAAAACAACTCCGGGTCACCTTCTTTAACATTGTGATGGATGATCTCTTGCGAGAATTTGATAGCAATTGTTATAGGTGTGCCAGAATCTGGATCACAGGCGGGGCAAAGCGACGGCGCGTTTACAGTGCGGATCAACTTTTCCACGAATCTGCGAGCGGTAAACACTGTGCTGTAATTAACAGCTAAATGCAATAAAACGAGGCTTTCATAGTAAGCACCTCACTGATGAGGGTGCATGCAATTGTGTCCACCACTGTCTGTAAAGCTTTAGTTAGTGTTGCCCTACTTCAGCTGTGTATATGCCATCTCGCCTGTCACAGGCAGTTTACAAGACTGGGAACGAGGGTTGCCATCTGTCCCACCTCTATGGGGTGCACAGAGGGACGTTTTGCACAGTTTTGGCATGCCTGACTTCCCCTAATGCTGCACAAATGTTTAGAGACATTACATAAGCAATGAGACCTCCACTAGCATGGGGGAGGGGTGGGGGTGTGGAGATGGATATGTGCATTAGAGGACAAGAAAAAAGCCAAAGAGGAAACAAGATAAGAAAGTGTGAGACAGCAGCCCTGGTCTTTTCATTCTTCTTACCAACTGCACTTTCAGACATATAATAGCGCTACAGGGCTACACTGGCGTTGCTATAGGGTGTATGTGAAGGGTAAATATGAATAAGTGCAGTTTGAAGGCATTTGAAAAGCCAATACCTCACATGGGGTGTTTTTCATACCATCAAAGCACAGCTGCAATACTTTATACCACAAAGTATCTGGTAAGTGAAGTGTTCTACTGTGTTTGATAAAAGCAGTGTGTTGCAAGATGTTGAAATGCACTGTCTCAAAAGCGGGGGCAAAAACAGTTTGTTTCAGAGATCCTACAAACAAAAGCTTCTAAATTTCCCTAATATGTTAAATGCATCAGTCAGCGCCCTATAATAGCATCAGCAACAATTCCCTAAAATTAGGGGGGTGAATGCTTAAGGATAGATCAAAAGATCAGATCTAATTCTTTATCTGACTGTAGCTGAACTTGGAGAGGTAAAAAAAACCCCTCACACACACAACAAAAAACAAAATTCACTGGTGATACTGACGCCAATTACATTTATATTTTGCAGGAAATCGAGAAGAAGAGGAACAGCAAGTTGATGCACAGACCACTGAGCGCACCCCTGCCAAGGAGAGGTTTAAAATACTACAACATGTTGCAACAGACAGCCTAAACTTGCTGTTCCCTACTCATTTTACAGCTCATTATACTCACTGCCCTCACTGAAAGCTACCTAAGGAGAGACTGGGAAAGAAATGCCCAGCTATCCACACGTTAAATTTACTCAACCCACATCCGAACTATACACAGTCCACACAGGTGTACTGAGCTGCGTCTTTCACCTCGAGCATCTTTTGTCCGCACAGTGTATCACATTTACATCCCAATTTAGAGAATGACCCACATGCTGCTGATTCCATTTGGACAGAAATCTTAATCTAAGTACCAAAACTGAGCAGCCCCAGTGTTGATGTACTTCAATCACTGATGTTGCAGCATGGCAGTAATGAGATGGTGCTACTTACCCTCACCCACCCACTCACCCACCAGTATTACACCTCAAACACTCCCTGCAGTGACCTCAGTTGCTGATTTTATCACTTCCTTGTATTGCAAACGTACTTCAAGTTTATCTGTGTTAATAGTGCCATATGAAATGTGTACATATCTATAAAGACATCTGTATGTATAAGATGAGGCAATGCAATACAGTTTCATTAACTGGGCTGATATACAGATACACACGGCTAAGCTGCAGATGCTGTGTGATAAAGTGTTGGGTACAGCATGCTACTTAGGCCGACTCGCTGCTGTTCTCATGGTGGTCCCCCTTCCTTCGTAGCCTGCCCTGCAATTGATAACGTCCACTAATTTTTGTTTTTCGGGAACCAGCGTCCATCGTGTGATTGTGCTTTTTTGGGTGTGTGTTCTGTTATTTTATATTTAAGCATATGTCTGTCTGTGGTTGTGCGTGCTAGCATGTGTGAGAGAAAGCTCATTTTCTCTGCCGCGCACCAAAGGAATAACCTCTGAATTAGTATTCAGTAATGAGACAGGGTGTGGGAATGATGGTGAATTTGTAAGCACGCACCATCTTCCCTAATTCCATTTAGGAGTCCTGTAAACACTTATAAATGCAGCAGATAGTTACAGCAGCACCCCCCTCTGTCCTCCCCTCCTGCTTTCAGCTCTCATCAGGCTCACACATCTCCAAAGAAACCAAGGGCAGGAGAGGAGGAGATACTGCAAATCACATTATGGGACATGAAATTAATCCAGCCTCCCCAAACATTTGGCCTTCACACAGTTTAACCTTGAAACTGCTTTTTACTTCCTTGCATGAAGACTTTATAAAACCCCCCTCTGTCACATCCAAGAGAGCAAGCCTGACATTACAACAATGGCGCTGCCGAGGTAATAATTCAATAGGATCCTTCACCGTGCTGATGATATGTTGTAATTTCATTTCACTTACGTCTGTTTCATATTGTAATACACAATTGAGTAGGGGCACTTTACGTCCCAAAAGACCACTTCCTCCTAAGATAATAAAAGCCTTTTGTGCTTGCCTTTGAGAAATCCTTGGTGGATTATGTGAGTGCAGATTTGGGAGCACATCAATTAATATGCATTAAACGAAAGTGTATTAAGTTGTGAAAAAATAATTAATAACTCTAATTGCTGTAGTGCTGCTTTGCCAAACGACTCATACCTTAATGCTAACAAGATGGTCTCTGACACGGCCAACAGGGGCCAAAGTACAAGCGCTGCGTGACCTTTTGCACTGCTGAAAGACAATGCACCTACACTTTATTACACGGGCACATCGCTCTCCCCTGATACTAATGTAGAGTGGTGCAAGGTAAAAGCACAGAGTGGCTGTTGCAGTGCATCCACTCCAATAACAGCAGGGAAAAAAAACTGCCAGCCAACTCAGAAGCCACATGAGGTTCAGCCTTACTAGTTTCAGTCAGAATAAAATACATCTGTTTGTGTTAGCGAATACTGTAGATCTCTTATGCACACCCTATCGCTGGATCTTGTCCCTTTGTATAGTACAGAGAATAGTGCTGGCACAGGGTTCCACTTTCCCCGTTACCACGAAAAAGACATCCACAGCTCTAATTATCCTTTACCCCTGTGTAGCTCTGGAGAACACAACTGCTGCTACTGTCAATGAAATTATAGGAAAGGGTGGGGGTGGGGGTTGGTTAGCGATGATAGTCCCCCTCTAACCACACCCACACTGAACACACGCGCTCTTCAATGTGCGTAAAAGTGAAGACTCACAATGCCTTAAGAGAAAAAGCAAAGAAATGGGAATGACAAGTAAACTATTTCTTTGAGATATCTTTTCAATACAGCATTTCTAAAGGTGAGAGGAGTTTTCAAAGCATGAGATAGTACCTCTTGCTGAGTAATGACATCTCTTGTTGCCGTGAGTAGCAAAGACCTTGTTTCCAAGTTCTCTGCTTTGACCAAGAGCAATCTGGGGCCGGATTTACCGTCTCGATCAGCTTCTACGGCCACGTTTTTCACAGCAGAAAAAGTAAACATTAAAAACACTATCCCAGCTTTCAGCTAAATCAATCTTCACTTTGCTTGGAAATAATGAGCACGTTGAGCGAGCTTCAAATGAACACCGTTGCTCCCGGGCTCGTCAGCTCTACGCAGTCACATCACACAGGCACTTTTGAGGAACGCAGGAAAAAAAAGACGACTAGTCTTAGCCTTCAGAGACCAATTAAAACACATATTCAAATTGACCTAAAAGAAGCGTAATAAGGCATTCGTTTATGGTGCTGTCCCATACCCATGGTTTCACCCGTTTTTAGATACACTGCAATTGTTTTCAACCCTGACAAACAAATAATCTCACCAGAGTGGAAAACTGAAAAAAACCCTCTCCCATCTCATCTCTGCAGGATCAAAGACTACATCGAGATGTAGCGAGCACGTAATTTTCACACAACTTGCACACAGGCTCATTCAAAGGACATGAAGGCAGAATTTACCAGCTCTGTATGCACAGCATGCATACATTAGTTGATTCTTATTAAAGCCCACAGTGAACATTAGATCAGCATCATTACTATCTACAAAGAAAATACACTGAAAATAGACATCTTGTTAGCTTCACAATTCAGCAAATATGGGAATTACACAGCATGGTGTATTAAATGCTACACGTGTCACTATAGCACTGAGCAAGGCAGCTGCAAATAATCAGTTGTTTTATCTACTAAAGGTCAAAATAAAGAAAAATGTCAAATGCAACTTTCCAGCACTTCAAAATGTTTCCCTCCACCCAAAACCAAACACATTCCATTCAAAGAAGGTTTAAAACAGTGAAAGAGTGACATTTTCAGGGAAATTTTCTTCCAGTCTACTAATTAATTAAAGCAATAGAACCTATTAAGAAAACAAACTTGAAATGGAAATGAGACATTCAGGCAGCTCTTCAGCCAGTCAGAATTTTAACCATGACATATTTGGCAGCACAGCCCAGCGGGCAGGCTATGCAGCAACTCTAAAACATGCTCCCTCTCCCTTCCACAGCACTTCTTGGGAAGCCGCTCTCATAAATCCCTTCTAATGGTTGCTGGCGAGGGAACTTTTTAACACAGAACTTAGCAGCCACTGTTATTCACCCATATAGCGAGAGTCTTGGGATGATGGATGGTAATAAATATTGCACGGGGCTAACAGAGGTCCCCTCAGAGACGTTCAATTGCCTTGAGTGATAGGGTGCTGCTCGGCAACACAGGAGAGGATGGCAGAGGGCAGGCTCTTCACGGGGTCGGCTAACTGAGTCTGTTCAATTTCCTCTGTGGAAACATGACAGGTCCCATTCTAAATGATAACACTGACTCACAGTGTGGGAAGGTGAGCCTAACAAAGGGTGCCTTCTGCAAAAAAATATGTATCTTAACGTATGTGTAGCGATTTTATTGGTTATGAATGAGGAATTGATCCACTGTGGACCAGGAGTAATTGTGAATGTAGAATACCGCTCTGTGTTAGGAGCTCTTTCCTGCTGCACTTTTGCAGTTTATCGTTTTTTTTCTGACAAGGGAGCTCTGTTGAGCTGATCTGCCCACCATCTTAACTGCTTCCTTGACAATGGCTGACAACGGAGCAGATGTCCAAGCTGCACACATCTGTAACAGTCTGATATTCCTTAAGGCGCACACGCCCCCCTCCCTTCTCAGTCAATACATGCACAGACAAAGAGGTCACCTCTTATTTAGCTTGCAGTGATCCAATTATTTACTTTGATTATATCAAGATTATACTTTTTCTTTTGGTGTGGGTGCTGGATGGAAATTATCTTAGTTGACAAGAATTAATTACTGACGATGATGTTTTTAATGATGAGCGATAAGGAATTGGGATAACCCCGGTTCTTCATTAATCCAACACGTGTCCTGTTGTCATATTTTCAGAGTAATCAGTGAATTAATTAGTCCAATAATATGTAAGAATACTTTAGTGGGTGTAATTAACAAGTTAACACAAGGCAATTAGCAGCTCATTTATACGCTGCCTGCACCTAAAGGTGGCTGTAAACAGAGGAAGCACTTTCTTTACTACTTTTTTTTAAAGTTTACCCAACCAGAAGTGATACTTTATTCCAGCTGCAAATAACAGCTCAGCAATTAAAATAATATACACTCACCTCTATGTAAAATACAGCTAACTGATTAAGAGCAGGGACTACAGAAAACAGCTCATTATTCTCCTCTAGCGGTTTTCAAGTCACATCCTCTATGGGATCAAGAGAACGCCATCCACTTAACAACTGTTAAGTTAATCAGTTTCTAAAATCTTACTTTTATTTGGCAAACTGCACCTCTGCAGCTCCACACTAAACCACCAAATCCTTTCAGGTGAGTTTCCTCGGGGCAAAATGTCATCAGATGCAGGTGTTTGATCTTCTATCTATTTGCGGGGCCCTGCAATTAAAAAAAAAAAAGTTTAAGGGGCCCTCTGATCCTCCGTAACCATGCGTGACAGCTTATTGCAAACCGTCTCCAAAAGAGGTCTTAAAATGTGTGCAAGGACACAAACACGTGAATGGTCAGTGACATTGTGATGCAGCAAATGTGCTCCTGTTGGGATGACTTGTGTGCGTGCGTTTTGCGCGTGCGTTTCTCTTTCTTTCCTTTTTTGTTTTAAGAGACACCGACTGAGCAGCGAGGAGCGCTGAAGATTACACAGGATGACGTCTTCTACAACACTATTATGCCTACAAAAACTCAGTCATTCGGATCAAGCATGGGGTATTAGAGGATTTATGAGCAAATAGTCTCGCTGGAAAGCACAACACAGCCTGTACAACTCCACAGCCATTCAACAGACACTCTACTAATGCACTTCCTATTTTCTTTTAACCGACACGCACTCCGTGAGAGGTCTGGCTGTGTGCAAAAACAATACACTCCGCATGCCTTTGCCGAACAGCTACCTTTCGCCATGTAAAGGTGAGGAACGTAAATGTCAACACTGTAAGGAGGGAAACGCGGTCCGGTCGTGTCCACATTTGACACAGCGTGCTATATACGTGGTCAGAAATAATTTCCCTCCCGTGTGTACAACCCACCCCGACCGACCATTCCCCCATCTTCATGGCGCAGTAAGGTGGACACACATGGTCAGAGCCGTATGCGGACCCGAAACCCAACGGCGGCCAACTCTCTTTTGAACCCCCCTCCTCACCACCAACACCACCATCCCTCCTCCAAAACTGAATTACACGAGTTAAATCTGCACGGCTGGTGTTGCTTCTGTAAATGCAGTCTTACCTGGATGAATGGTATCAGATAGCAAGTTGAGAAGCCGACTTTTTTTTTTTTTTTTTTTTTTAGGCACACGTCGGCGGCAGCATCATCCGCTTCGGGGACACGAAATAAGATTTGGAGTAATTCTGATTCCACCTTATTATTAATCCTCCGCGCGCTGCACGAGCGGCTTCTCTCGCGGGCTCTCTCTCTCTCCCCCTCTCTTTTTCTCTTTTAGGGGCAGGCGAGAAGAAACAACCGGATAGAGAGGAGTGATAGCCGAGCAGGGAACGAGCTACAATGTGTTGAAGCGAGTCCTTGTTTATTCAAATACGACGGAGCATAAACGCCGAGTAGGTGTCTAACTGCTTCTCTGCTTTATTTTACCTCTCTCTCTTTCTCTCTCTCTTTGGCTGTAGTCACACTATGTCTAACTCTCTTTTTTATAAAGGCGGGGTCTTGGGTCGTTTAAACCAATGACATAAACCAAGAAGAAGAAGAAGAAGAACACCTCTCTCCACACAAAACACACACACACACACACAACACACACACACACACACACAGCACACACACCCACACCACACACCAGCATCTAGCTCCCCCCCCCCCCTCTCTCTGTTACACACACACCTTCCTCTACCGCGGTGAGCATAAATGATGCGGTCATTTTTGGTTTCTTCCTCTGGAATGACCGCATCTCTCTCTCTCTTTTTAAAAGAGTTTTTAAAACTGAGATAGTTTTAGTTTCAGGTGAGGAGTGCTTTTCTTGGGGAATGCCTTTTTTTTTTTAAATTGTGATGCTCAGAGCATTGAAGATAAGTTCAAGAACTCTTAAAAGTTAACTATCTGATGTATTGCTATATGTGGCTTTTTTGTCAAACTTCTGCTTCTCAGTTCTTAAAAACTGTACCAACTATTATTATTTTTTATTTTTTTTATCACTGTGTTGAGGCTATATTGTTTTTAAGTATAGTTCAGTTTCTCTGAGCTCATTGTTTTGGTTCCGTGGCCTGCTGTTATTATTATTATTTTTTTTAAAAGATGATTTCACCTTTTATATAAATCACAGTAGAGATGCTAGTCAATTCAATGCATGTTTAGGTTTATAGTACCAAATCATATGATCAATAATATAATGCAATCTTTCAAGATTCGGCTCAAAACTAAAATCTGACTCTGTTCTGCACCTTGTCTTTTATCCTGTCTTTATGAGCCTGGTTCTGCAAGGGATTTCTTCTTGTTGAAAGGGAGATTTTTCTTCCCACTGGTTGTTTGTTGGAGTTTTCTCTTTATTATTGAGAAATGACAATATAAAACACCTTGAGGTGACTGTTGTTTTGATTTGGCGTTGTATGAATAAGACTGAATTAAATTGCTCTACCCTGCATTTTCTAAGATGATTCCTTAGAAGCAAGCACTTTGCGACAGTGGTAAGGAAAAAAACTCTCTTTTAACAGGAACAAACCTCTGTCCTGCAAAAGTCTGAACCAATAGTAGAATAAGAAAGGGGTGGTTCAGGGTTCAGGGTCACCTGATCCGGCTTTAAGTATAGTTGCAGTAGCTAAAATTAAGCAATAGGAATAGGGCATTGACCAATGGGATCAAATCAAACATATTGGAATCATAATCTTAATCACTTAACAGCACCACCACAACACTTTCATCTCACTGCTCTGATCAGCGTTGTTTGGTGCACCACTCAGCCTTTTTCATTGAAAAGTTACAATAAAATCCCTGTAAAATTCCTGTCTTTCGCCAAATGGCAGAGAAAACCAGCATCTAGCCAATCATGAATAGTTTAGGAAGTTCTTTGCCTTTTATCTTCATTTTAAATCGCTGGCACGTCAAATCTCAAATACTTGGCGTTAACTGTAAAATATGCCATAGCAGTCAGTTCTGGCTGTTGGTCTGCCAGTGTTGCCTGAGAGCCAGATTATCTGTGTGTGGTCCAAATTTCAACTAGATGCGATGTCTGAGTGCACCGACCCCGACTTCCACTAACATGGATGACAAAATGTTGCATGCCTGTCACATAAATTCTACCCAACTTCATAGGGTGATAAAAATTTTACAAGCAAATATGTCAAAATTATTCTTTCTTTCTCTCCATACAATGCTACCGCACAGAATTATGAATGTACCAGCAGTGGTTTAGTCTGCAGTCAATGTATAATTTATGGAATTGCTTTAACATACTACTAAGATGTTATAGGCGACTGTACAAGGCTGTGATATTTGTGTTTCACCCCATTACATTGTACCGATGATTAATGGTGCTCTTTAGTATGGATCACTGTGGGATGCTGCTGACTGAAAGCTCATAAAACAGCACAGCCAAGTGAGTAAAAGGTGAAGGAAGGGTAAACCTTGTAGATCTAAGGAGAGACACACTTGGATTTTTTTATGTTCGCTCTGTGTAGAGGGAGCGTTTTTACAGAAAAGGAGTTGTACAAATCTCAACAACCCAATATTGATTATGTTAGGAGTTCCTTTGCTTTCTCTAAAGTGATTATTCTGCAAGTAGTGCCGTGGCTTTTGTAAAGGCAGAGAATTTAATTTAGTCCTAGACATGGTTTAACTGTGCTGTACACTGGACTCACCCATGCTCAATTGATTTGACAAGAATATACAGCAAAGAGCACGTCCCCAGTTTTTTTGTGAAAGCGTGGGGCGCATGGAGGACAGCACATGATTGATTTTTACTATCTTTTTTTTTGGAACTTGTTGCACAAACGACACACATTGATTCATATGATTAAACCATGAAGAGGTTGCCTCTGATAAACATTTTGAACGCTGCTACAGATTCAAGAAACCACAATGCATTTCTATATCTCATTCTCAATCTCATTACATTACAGAGCAAGCCATTTTTTTAAACTTTCTTATTGCTCTATTCTGCCTGACCTCCCTTCTCTATTGGTCTCTCCATCAGTGATTGCCCACCTTTTGTCAGAACACTGGCTATATGTGGGGGCTGGGCAGCTTATAGCACAAGAAGACAAGAATTGAACCGAACTCGGTGAGATAATTGGAAAAACGGAAAATGGTGGCAGAAAACTGTGACTATTTTATGATATCAGATACTCCATTTTCACACTAAAGGAAGAAACACATCTACAGTAGTGCCACTTTGGAAATCCTTAATAATTTTCTATTTTTCCTTACAAAGCTGACCTGAAAACGTTTCGCACAAGTTGCAAAACAGAACCCAGTTAATTAAAAATGACAAAGTAGTGGTGTTTTTACAGAAAAACCATTGAGTGTTATTTATCTTTCTAACCCACCTTGTTTCCTGCAGCAGCATGCCTGTAGATCGCAGTTGAAAATTATCTTAATATGAGGTTCAAGTATAAATATGAGGCCTCTAAAGAATCCCTAAAGTCTGTCCTTCACAACACATGTCTGTGGAAATGTATCATGGCCCAAACAAAAGAGATTTCAGAGAACCTAAGAAAAGGAATTGATGCTCATTGAGCTGGAAAAGGTCACAAAACCATCTGTAACCATCTTTGGACTTTGCCTGTTATGTATCACAATCAGACAGATTGTGTACAAACGAAGGAAATGTGAGACCATTGTTACTCCCCAATAGCAAGATCTAGAACAGCCTCTGATATGCTGCATCTGAGCCATTACAGGTTGTTATCATAGATGGACAAATGAATTGTGAATTATATATAATTCTAAAGGAAAACTGCTCTCGAACTGAATGTCAAAAGAAGGTGAGTCATGCAGCAACCATTAGCACAAATGTTGATCCTGAAAAGTTTTGGAGCGGCGATGTCAAAGTCCTGTTCTTAATTTAGAATAAATGTTGAGGAAGTCCCCGAAGCAAGCAGTTTATGTGAGGAAGCTCACCGCCACATCACCAGTGGGCTAAAATTTTTCCAAGCCAGTATGCAAGCCTGATCGACGGTACTGGAAACCTTTAATTCATTTGTCTTTGTACTTTACTTACTTATAAGAAATGCTGATGCCTTAAGCCATATTTATGCAGAAACATAGAAAATTCAAAAGGATTTACAAAGCACTGTACTACATGGCTGCAAAAACATTTACAAATAAATGACAACCCACTGCAAAACGGCATACAATAATCACAAGCAGCTAATGTAATCTGTATATAGAAGCAGAAATCTCTTTAAATCTTCCATTCCCACTGCTCATGCTGCATGCTCTCTGTTTTCCTTTGTCAAACTTAAAGTTAAATCAGAGCCAGCAATAAGATTTTATTGTGCTCTTTTATCATTTTAACAAAAGAATCGACAACCTCAAGTCAAAAAAACACTGGAGGGATGCACGCTATCAGATCCTCTTTAAAGCAACATTGTAAACAAATAGGAAAGTGCCATGTTACTTTTTTTTTATTGTTGAACATGCAAGAAACTGTGATCTGCATTTCACATCGAATCCACCACTGCATCAACATAAAAGATTGGTGGAGATCTGTGGGGAGTTTTGAGTACTGGAGGAATTTATTCTATGCTGTAAGAAGAGGAGGTAGGGTTCAGTGTAGAGCCATATCAGACCTTCTCATGTTGAACCCTGAACTCAATCTCCATACTCACAAATTCACATGCAGAGTTCATGGCGAGTCCCCTGGAGAGCTGTGCAACATGCTATCTACACTACGGTCTCTGGAGGCACACATCTTTCAATCTCCAGATGAATTATTGAAGGCACACCACCCCCACCATGTTTTTACATCGGTTGGAATTAGTTGTTGCTCCAGAGTACAAGGACCATGTTGCACTGGAGGTTCGAGGGGCGAATTTATTTAAATTTCTTTTTCCTCATGTTGTGTTTCTAGTCACCCCCCCTATATTTCAGTTCCCCTCCTATGAATCAGTTGCTTTCCCTTGGTACTTTACTCCCACCTTGAAGACTCTTTTCAAAAGGATTTTCCCCACGTACTCAGCTCAATCGCAATTTTCATGCACCTGCTCATCGCCACACTTTCCATTTCTTGGTAAGTTATTACAGTCTGATTTCTCTGTTTTTTTGTATTGGTTCTTTTTTTTGGTTGAGTTGTAAAATATATTTATTATCTCTAATGAATAAAAACAAATCAATAATAACATGCACGGCTGCCAAAGCATGCCCCAGCACTTGTTTAAGTTGCAAAGATCAGTATGCATCATTGCTCCTACATGCTCAACATATATGAAGGCTGCACCACGCACCCACCCACCTACAACCTCTTTTTTTATTTTGCTAATAAGGAAACAGGGCTTCACCATGCAAGAATAAAGAGGGGGTGAACGGCTCAGACCCCCAATGGGTCTCCTTGAACTTGTGAAATAGGATTGACACCACACTCAGAATGAGCTCACCATGTAGGAACAGCAGACTGAGCCCCCCCAGGATGCTAAGCTGATTCAATTCCCCTAATGATGTTTGTAATTTAGGAGGCTAATGACATGCACTATGAACTGGAAGATTGTGTTTAGGAGATGCCTCTCGGAGTCAAGTGTTGCCTTGGCGAATGCCTCCTAAGAAATTACACAGAATATGGGAACAAATTACAGAGATGCCACAATTTACATTTTGGGACTTTGATACATGGATTACAACAAAATTATTTATAATAAGTTATGATGTAATTTGTGAATAAAACCCCTTTTTTTTAAATTTTCATCTCTTTCAAGTGTGAGTCTGATATCCTTGAGGGGAATCCAGGATTAAGTCATATAAGAAACTGAAATATGCAGATATTTGCATTTGTACATTTTCTTGCATACGTTGAGTGATGTTGATAGCTTGATGACAACTTCTTGCATACCTTAAAGAATCTACTGTTATGCTTAGACTCGTGATTTATATCTGAAACTGAAATACGCAGACATGTAGTTTTCAGTGGTGCAAGATCCAAAAATGCTGGATCATGAAATTAAGCTGAAATTTTCTTTTCTTCAAGGTGGTTAAAATACCTTTGTGGTCTGACCCAACTTATTTGTTCACATCAAATAAAGAAAAAAAATCACAGTCTTAGAAGTCTCTGTGACATATTGAATGAACCCAGTGTAAAAAACGGTACCCCGCCCCCTTCTTTAAGTCGGATTTTATGGCCCAATCCGAAGTGTACAGTTTTTACTTTGTAGGTCAAGACAACAGCATTTTCTCATAAACAGTTTACATTTTGTGGCATCGGTGCTAAGAGATCCAATAGATCTTTTGTAACACCCCTCCCCCGTCTCAATTTGGCTTTGTGTACTCTAATTCTGCTAATTTGGTGTTTACCCTTTGGGTGTACTGAAGCTTACTTCCTGTGTGATGAGGATGTCTGATTTTTAAAGATGTTTCGCACTGTCTATAGATCGGCAAATACACGTGCACGCACGTGTCCTTGCGTGAACACGTGCGTATAGCTAAATGTGTGGCAAAAAACATTTACGCCAGAGCAATCACACAGGAGATATGGCGACAGTACTCAGCACGATGTACATACACAACATATTGATATGATTACTCCACAGGCTGCTCCCTTTGTTTTAGGCTGGTCATTAACAACCTATTTGAAGACTTTGTCAATAGGTGCCAAGACAACAAGAAGCAACATCGCCCCCTCCGTGCTCGACACCCCCCCTTCATCCACTTGCCTTTCTTTTTTCTCATTAATATGGAAATGAGCTGCTTATTGTTGTTAAAGAAAGGGAAGAAAGCTGTCATGTCTTTGGTGACAGACTCAATGGATGTGTTTGGATTGCAGGGTTTGCTGTTTTCCGAGAGCATGTCTTATCTTTGTTTAGGCAGCGAATCAAAAATGTAAACATCACTTCATTAGCATCTGTCAGGAAGCTTAACACTATGATTTTTAATGCATGGCTAAACCTCTGAATAGGCCTTGTTATTCTGTCTCTTCTTTTATCTCCACTTTTTGTACTAGTTAATTTCTCAAAGGGAAACTTACTTAATCCTCTGCATTTGTTCGCAAAAGCTGTATTGTGTAGCTCTGCTTTCTCCTTCTGCTAGAACACCATTTACTAGACTTGGGTTATTGTACTTTCCCTGTTGGCTGGTGATCGCTTTTGGCATTTTTTTTCTCATTCAGAGATCAAAGAAATATTCATTTTCTATTTCAGTCAGATGAAACTCCAAAAACGAGTTTTTGCTTTGAAAAAACAAAAGAAAAAAAGAATTAAAGAGAAATTTGATGCACTATTCTTAACCTTTACATGAGATCAAAAGATTTATATTTTATCCAATCACGGGTGCTATCAGCATCCCACTTCATCAAGGCTTACCCCACACCCAGCAATTACTTCAAGTGTACCTGCACATTGTGGAGTGATATTATAATTACTAGGACAAGACCGAAAATAGTCAAGATTAGGTAAATGCAGCTACTTATCTCAATTAAGGACTTTGTTTATATCTAGATTTGCCCGTTGCAGGGTTGCATACGCATCAGAGCTTATTTTCAGTTGTGCAAAAGGATTTGACCTCCTCAGGGACTCATCAGCTGCTTGTTTTCGCAGCTGCAATCTTCTAGATTTCATCGCTAGGCTGAAGCACTTCTCAGATTGAGTTACACTGTTAACGAATGCATGCTCAAAGTCAAAGTTCTCCCCACAAAACACTGTGGCATACAGATAGCTCCTGAGATGACAGATTTAAACTAGTAAATGTCAGCTGCTCCTTGAGGAAGGTGTACTGGATAACGGGCTGCGGACTCCCTTGTGTAACAACCACTGGGTAAATCTGTGAGTTTAAATCCAACAAAATTGACAAAGATTGTTGATTATGCTTGTCTGGGAGAGTGATAGAAGTGTTAGCGTTGTCAGATGCAATGTAGTTTAAATTTTTATTGGAGTATATGAAGGAAATTGACTCAAAAATAAATGAACGTGAGGGGAAGAGGATATATTTGTAACACATCAGGGTATATTCAAAACAAAAAATATCATGGTCAGACAAAAGAGAAGCCGTGTTCAAAAGGTCGGTGATATCCATCTATCCATCCATCCATCTTCTGACAAGTCAATGACCATCTCCAGTGTCCACTCTCTGTCAGATTGTTTGCTACATTTGAGTGTTTAACAGGCTCTTCCATGTGATTTTCTAAGCCTTTTAGTTTTTATTTGCGTTTCCCTGTTTCCCAGCATTCCCTGTTTGGTGGAAGAGTGGCTTCTTCATCAACTTGGTCCTCCCTCTTTGAAATCCTTCACTGGAGAATTTAGCGCATCACCTCACCTGCCTGCTCACCTTCCTAACTCTCTTTCCCAGAATAAAAAAGACCAATGCTCAGGCAAACTAAGCAAGCAGTTAGCTTACTTAGTTTCAACCTCAAACATAATCACCCGAAACATTTCTACACCCTTGCCTGTGGACTCACCTGCATGGGCCTACCTCTCGTCTCTCTCAGTGGATACTGTACCTGTGAATTGAACTGTCCCCTGGGATCCCATTGGCTGACATCTCAATCTGCATTTGCTTGTTGTTGCAAATGACTTCATCTGCAGTTGGTCTTACTTTAGAGTCCACTTTGCTTTATTGCCTTTTTGCAAATGAAAGTTGGAGCCTATCCCAGGTTTCACAGGGCGAGAAGTAGCGTACACCATAGATGGGTTGACATTATTTTCTTATAGTTCATTTTTAAACAGGCAATTAAAATGCCACTTGTGCTTGCTGTGTCTTGCTGAGCTAAAGATAACGTTTCAGTTAGCAGCATAACAGCTTTAACTTCACTCATAATTAAAAAATATTGCTACGGCTTGGTTTTTACACAAAGTTGCAAAAGATGGAAGGAGCAAGAAGTCCTAAAAGTAACCACGTTTGCATGAGTGGGTGGAGTTCCAATTTTTTTGCTAATGCTAATTAGCTAGAGATATACGCAAACTCCATTTTTGTAAACAAATCCAGACAGCAATTTCGCTTACCTACAAACACAATTCCTGTCTGGACTATTACTACAATTAACTGCACAGCAAGCTGTATTATTGAAAAATTGAATACATAAAATGTATAATTGAATCAAAAGTGCCCCCAAATGCAACAAAACCACAAAAAAACTTGTGAGGTCCGATTCTAGAGTCAGAGCTAGCAGATATAGCCTTCTGTCAAAGTTTCCACACTCTTACTTTACAGAAGTCTAAGTCTTATAGTATTAATAGGTGATGTATAGTTACAAATAAAGGTTGAGTCACCTCCTGTTCACATGTCAAGAAGGGGAACATTAAACATAGAGAACTAAAAATAATTCTTGGACAAGACTGTGACCTCATTTTTAGCCTCCTCATGTAAAGGTGTGAACGTTAGTATTGAATTTTCTTTGCTTATGCTTTTGGAGGGAGCTTTAAGTGGTCATCAAGAAGCCCAAAATTTTGGGGTGCTTTAATGTTAGCTTCATTTTTCAACTCACGAGGTTTCAAACCTTTTCTTTTTTTCCTCATTTTTTTTAGGTTCTTGCAGAAACAAGATAGAGCTTATGAGTATTTTATTATTTACTACCATTGTTCCAAAACTTAGATATATAAGTTATATTATTTATAATTTACCCATGCTCAGCGTAGGAAGAGAATGAGAAGAAAACTTTAAATATGTCTGTATTTTTGACCCATGCAGGTGTGGTTTTTTGAAAGAGACTGCAAAAACCTTGCACAAACACGAGACAAATGTAATCATTGTCTCAGTAATCAGAGATCTGTGGCTTTGTCACATTTGAACAAAGAATCAATGAATCAAGACTCAAGCTGCCATCCTGTGAAAACACTGCAGTGTAGCACAAGTGCCCTCTTAGATTTTTTTTATCCTCTTTTAAATCACTTCAGGATTTTGTTGTATTTCTAATTGTCGATTCAGAAATTGTTCCAGTTGTTGAAATGCCTGCGTGTGAAGCAGCGACGAGGAGGGCGAAGGGATGAATGTACATGTAATGTTTTTGCATTTGTATTCCTCTATCCATCTCCCTTTTTGTCAGGACAGTTTCATTTCCATGTCAGTGATTTATGAAGGGAGATAGGAGAGAGCCTGTTAATGAGATATTTCTCCTCATCTTCTCATGAACAACAACATGTCAAAATAAAGATAAAAAAACAACAAAACTCAAATGCCTGCCGGGGGAACAAATTAGGTCTTGTGGCAATACTGCAAAAAAAAGTGCTTTTCCAATGTATCACTCTAAATTCAAAAACATCCAGGCATCCTGTATTTGATGCACATCTTCTCATTTTGAAGAATTGGACTGTAATTGAGCCTTATTCCATTCCAAACTAGAATATTTTACCTTAGAAAAATACTGAATGCCTTCCTGCTTACCACAAAACTATAAAACATAGTAGAACACAATGCTATTTTTGGATATTGCAAAAAAGCTCGAAAAGACACACAGACACACACACGTGCCACAATATGGCTGTGATTGTACAAACAAGTCTAGTCTAAGAGGTCTTTTAAAATGGAGTTCCAACTTGTATATGAAGATAAATGAAGAGAAAACAGGCACTGCTTCTTCGATTAAACTGACTGTGAGCCTGCCATCGTTTTTGCAGTTTTCCTGGAGGTAGAATGGAGTGCCTCAGATGCTTGCGGGTGGCGCTGACAGAATCTGAAGTGGGTCGTCCACTAACCTCAACCCCCTGGAGTACCGTGGGTCTGGGCCAGAGCGGAAGGAAGCGGTGTCCTGCTGAGACGTAGAGTCTGGTCTAGAGGTAATGGGCAGAAGGGAAAAAGAGCGTTGCCTGTGGCGTGGCACAAAATGAATTACTGCCATCTTTCTGCTCCTCTGCTTCACAGTCAGAGTAGAGTCTGGAGGGCCAGATAACAAGGGCACAGAACCACAAACTATAGCAAAATGGAGAACTGCCCGAGAAAAAAAAATAAAGCTGTCTGGCAGAGTTAATATCATGTCACTTATGATGATTTGGCTGAACGTATGATGAGGTCATTCTCATTTCAGTGTTAATGTCGGCCTAGACTGTAGTACAGGGTGGTGGCAATGACTGGAACGTTTTCTTTTATTTCTCAGCTCCCACTCTTCTCATTTAGGTTAACACGCCATGGTATGAATCTTTTCTTTCAGTGGTGTGTTACGGCTTTTGGAAAGAAGCAATAAGACGGCCACAGAATAAAAGGAAAAAGAAAAAACTCCACCAAGCACACATAGCTAGTTTAAGCATCAATTTCATTCCTGGATTTCATGAGTGCAGCTTAAGTGTCTACAACTTTTTTTTTTTTTTTTAATAAACACAAAAGCCTACAAGCAGTCACATTTCAGACTGTATTCTCTGTGCCGGAAAATAGCTGCTGCTTTGTTATCCAAAAGTCCAGACAAGTGCGGTGACCCTGAGACCTCGCTGCACTATGATTTGAGAAAACACATGCAAGCAGGCAAATTACAAGCAAAGTGAGAAAAACATCTTCTCCGACGCTTTAACGCTGCCTTTAGGGGAACCCCTCCCTGCTAATTCAAAAAACACAACTAAATAAAGCAAATACCACACACAGGAACAGGAAATGCTATTAGGCCAGGACACAGTTTCTGCCATCTGGTTTTAGATTTAAGTGACTTTTTAAGGTGCCAGAACGACAAACGTGTTTGTCACCTTTTAGTGCCCCTTGGGGGGGAAAAAGCCTGTTCCTCTGTATGCAGGTTGTACTTTCTGTATTTGCATGTGTTTTCTCGAGCTGCACTGCATTAAGCTTGAACCTGTACTTTAACTTGTCACTTATATTTTATAGTTCAGGTTCAATATTGCACTCAAATCAGTGATTTTTTTTCCTTTTGCACAATGCTCGCGCTCATATTCGTCTTGGTAAGACAGCATCTGTGGGGTCATCTAAGTAATTTCCTATAAACATGATTTTAATTTCCTCGGGGATCAATACTCCACCATCATAAATCTGATGCTCTTTGATGCTCATTTGGTCTGCGCAAGTATAGTCTTCTGCCCACTGGATTTGTCTGTTGTGGTTAGTGTGATGTAAGATGATATGTCCAACCTTAAGAGCATCCTGAAGGGGAAATACTCACTAATATAGCTGATCAGAAAGGGAAAAGGTTCGTCTGGTCTCTGCGCAGCTTATGATTAAGCATTTGATCTTGCACATTCTTTTATAGACATCAAATCTTCCAGTAAATTTAATCTAAGGCAGACACAGAATCAGTGAATCAGCAGAGACTTTTCCATCAAAACCAATCCTGCATGTTTTTGGATTTGATATGACTAGCCAATGTGGAGGGGGGGGAAAAAGTAGGCAGGAAAAATGGGTGCATAATTAGGTCAAAGCATTAGGGAAACTGTTGAGTTGCATTTTGATTCATCTTGCCTTGCCCTGTTTGAACATGTCACCTGCATGCAAATGATTTTCTTTCTTCTCTACCCAAGAGGGGGGGAAAAACTACTTGAATTCATTGATGCCATTGTCTGTTATGAGATACAATCAATCTGGTGAGTGGGTGGGGAAGCAGGATGAGGGGCCCGCGGAGATTAAACAGAAGCCTCACCACGGATGTTCCAAAAACAAAATAAATCCATTCATCCAATTAGGGACTGCAGATTTTTTACTTTTATTTTTATTTTTTAAAAGACACGATTTGGACGAGTGCTTCTCTACTAATTTACTCTCCGCTTCGATCTGAATATCCTAATAGACTGGACAAGATTACAGGCCACATCAAAGTCTGCAGGACGTAGAAACAAATAAGCTAGAGTGACTAGGTTGTGCCGCACAAGCTGAAAATATGTTAAACTGCGTACTCACAATTTGCAGCTGGGCTTATTTAATGAATCCTTGCAACGTGAATCTCAGTTGAAGTTAGAAAACTGGAAGGATTTTTTCAACTTTTTAACATAATTATCTATGTCTTCACACTTTTATGTCATCTCGTATGCACTGCTTTCATAGACAAGACACACTATGCAGTCTCTGCTATTCCCCCGCCTCGATCCGTCTTTCTCCGCTGGGAATAAAATGAGTTGAGCTGTTCAACTTTGATTAACACCCAACGTTCCCCCACCCTGCTGAGTAACTCCCCCTGTTTGATGAATCTGGCCCTGTTTGTTTTCCTGCTTCTCCTGGTGTATGATGCATGACAGTACTCCCCCTCAAAATGCAGCTTTATTCCACACGGAGGAAAAAGGAGGCAGAGGCAGGCAGAATCCCCCCCCCCTCCCCTTTTTCTTTACACAGAAGACCTAAAAACCTTGTGAAAAAGAAAGGACATCGCAGAGATGAATACCACTTTCTGCAGAGGCAGAAGAGTGGCTTTTAGTGGCCATTTCTGTATCAAAGTGATCTACTGTATGTAGAGAAGTAAACAAGAAATATATAAGATACCTTGGAGGTCTGGATAAACTCTTAACCCTGGAGGTGGATTGCATCAGGTGGCCTCACAGACACACAATGTCTCATAATATTATACTCTTCATTCTGTATACTGTGAGCCATTTATATATGCCTTTTACCTGCCTATCAATACAAAAATGGAAAGTGCCTTAGGTGAATAATTTCTTTATATGAGGAAAAAAAACTAATGGCGGCCCATTTCAATGGCTTTAGACTCACACGTACTTCAAATGTAAGATACAAATGAATAAATCAATGAAAGAACACAGCTATAAGGTATTTTGAGAAAGATAATTACTCATAAATAAAAAACAAACTCCCCAAATTATCCATGCATTTTCTTCTGTTGATCCAATTCAGGGTCACCGGGTCCATCCCAGCTGCCACAGGGTGAGAGGTGGGGTGTGCCCAGGACAGGCTGCTAGTCTGTTACAGGGCTGAGACAGACAACCAACTCACATTCACACCTATGGACCATTTCTAATCATCGGTTAACCTAACCCAAATTAACTGCATGTCTTTGAATTGTGGGATAAAGCTGGAGAACCTGGAGAGAACCCTGACACGGGGAGAACGTGCAAACTCCACACAGAAACCTCAGTCAGATTTTTTGTTTTTTAACTTAACAAAAACAAAAAAAAAAGATGATTAGAATCACATAGCATGCAGCACCTTTTACCCAGAGGACTGTAGGGGCAGTGGTGCATGTAAGAAGGGGGTCTAGGTGCACAGTGAGTCCTCTGATGTCATGATGCTGGTAATATGTCCTGAAACAAGAGGAGAAATATTGCTGCGCTGTCACTGCAGTGTCAAGCCTCTCACTGCAGGACTGATTTCGCTGACACGACGCATCCTGAAAAAGTGGCAACTCAGAGCTATTCCCAGCAGGGCTGAAATATGCCCATGGAAAAAGGTGGAGAACACACTGTATATTTTACTGTACATGTGAGCAATAGTCACTAACTTTCTTCCCTGTGACGCTGTGCTGCATAAGCTTCCACCAGAATACAATAGGCAATAAGGCAATTAGAATAAGCCGTGCTGTGTGTCTTTCCAATGAGCACCCCCCCTCCCTCCCGCCTCTGTAAAGGAGCCAAGCAGAGCCACCATCCAGAAATCAATGAAGCGCTCCTCATAAAGGGATTGTCAAATTCAAGTCTGTGCAATTTGTTTTGTGATAACTCTGCAGGCTCATGCATGGAATCAATATGAGGACTAGTGGAAAAAAAAATGGAGAGGAGAGGGGGCTGAGCGTGTATTGATTCATACTCAGTAGCATTAAAAGTACAGAGTAGAGGAAGTGTTAACCTTGGGTTGTACGCACATTTAGATCAATGTAAAGTTTATCTTTCACTGAAGTGTAGGCAAATTTAGTTTCCCTGAGAGGATAAAAAAGAGAGGACATGTCATTAATGCCAACCACTTTTGCCCAGCGACTTGACCTTCTCGTACGCTGTTTTTTAAAACCCATAAATCACAGAACAGACTTGGACAATTGGCCAGTAATTGTGGTTAAAAACATAACCTGCAGAGCTGGCATTATAAAACCTGAACGAGCTACCGAAAACAAGTCTCCAGGCAGGAGGTCATCATCGAAATCTCCTACTGAACTCACTTCCTTTGTCTGGTTTGAATTTCTAATGACCGCTTGACTTCTTGAATCCATCTGCTAACATGCAAGGTCACAAATATGCTCCCAGATTAGAAAATGAATATGTAACAGAGCGCGTTAGGCCTGTCTGTATTTATTATGCTTTTATGCTTCATGTAACATATGCACAAAGAGGCCTCTTGTGTATCCCCACCCACCACCCCCCGGAAACACAACATTTTCAATTTTTTTTTAATTTTAGCTACAGTTCGTGTTAAAGGAAAGGACATATAATACATATATACTGAAGTAGGTGAATGTCGGTTCATATCTTCTCTGGTAGTCAAACATTTTTTTCATGCTTACAAGGCATGTCAGTGTGAAGGATATAAGTCAATTAACCCAAAGGACCGCATTCTTGCTACCTCCTCCCTTCATCACTCCATTAAAAAGAAAGCTGCAAAGAGGAATAGCAGGCAGCACTCTCGCTTGTGGAAAATCATTACACAATCTAAGAAAGAATAGAATATTCTGTGCCCAGGCTTGCCTCCTGTTATTGCACCATTAATAACTTTTGCTGCTGCCAAACAGACAACACCAAGCTTGGTTAGAGAGGAGCCGACTAATGCAGTCAGTAAATTAAAACCATCGGTGTTCGTTTTCATAAAACAGACCAGTCTCTGTTGTCAGAGGTTGCGCCCCCCCCTCCTTCCCCCTCACCTCTTCCATCATCCTTCTGTGCAATACATCTATTTGCGCTGTATAGTTTTTGAAAGAATTACTGCATTTCTCATTTCCCACTGAGCAAACAAACCCTTAGAAGTGCACTCCACATCAAGCTACTTTATGACCCCTATACGCAGGCTTTAAGTTGGCAGGAGGAATGAAAAGTTTTCATCAGAGAAGGTGAAATTATAACGTGGGAAAGAGGCTTGTCTCACAGAAACACAAGAAAGCCTTTAACAAATGACACTGTACCCATTTCTGTCAGGGGCTGCGACGACGAGCACAATACGCTCAAGAACAATTCATCTTTTTTCTGTTTTTTCAATTTTATAATTAAGACTTTGTAATTAAATAAAAATGCTACATAAGACTTGCATCCCATTCGCGCTATATGTTCATATGTTCAGTTTAATTATGTGGACCCTATAGCTACATTGTGATTTATGGTTGTTATAGAAACAACACTTGTTCCAACAAGGTCTTTGAAATTAAATAAAGCAGGCTTATGGAAAATACACTAATATTCAAGCGGTTTATATGGCCTTCATAAGAATTAGTGCACAGATTAAAGAGTGGAAAGGTTAGATAATATGAACATGTATATATATATATATATTTATATAAAATTTGCCCTAGTTGTGTGTCTTGTGTGTTAGTGTGTCAAAAATGAAAGCTAAAGAAACATCAAGAATGCAACCAAGCAAAATTTTGCAGAGAGACCACAACTCCTAATCTGTGAAATTGGATGAATTTAAGTTGCCTACAAAATGGGATTAAATTGTATTGGCTGTAGTTTACTGAGAGGGGGGCATGTGTGAAAGGAATGGATACGGATGTTACAGTATTAAAGAGGCCCCCTTATATTTCACCCAGGAAACACTGTGGAGAGCATCCAGGGGGAGTCAATGGGCTCAGGGAGGCTGGAGTGCCAGCTCAAGAGAGAACGCTTAACAAAGGCTGTGTGGGAGGGCTTCTCTACAGTGTACGCTCATGAAGTGGACCATTGTCTCAAGTTTTCCCCCAACTGCCAACCCACACGTGTAGTCACAAACCTACCACCCTAGATACACCTAATCGCCATGAAACAGCCTGCGTCCTCTGCACATCGGTGAACTGTGCCCATTTGCACATGCTAACTGTTAGACAGTTTGAACTTAACCTCGCTAAGTGCAAGAGGGCTCATACTAAAGCTCTTAAAAAGACACTTTGAGAGCACAAGGCATTATTCTAGATCACTATGCCTGTGTGCTGTCTGAATAATGGAGGGTTTGGCAGCATCATTTGGAAAATGGTGGTATTTTCCAGTGTTTGTTGGCTGATGTTAAACGGGAACTTAATTTTCCTGAGAAATAGTACTACTCAGCCTGTGGGCACAGCTTTTTTTCCCCCTTTTTCGTCTGTGTCATCTTTGCTTGGACTTTATAGACACATTTTTATGGAAAGCCAGTGTAACAAACAAAAATGTATATTTAGGAAAGTGTAAGATCTTTAGAGCCTGCCATTTGGCGCTCGTGACTAAAGTTAATAGTTCCACAGGTAATTTAATTAATCAGCAGCTTTCACTGTTCACAGCAGTTTCAGTGGAAACTGCTAACGGTGTGGTCTACTAATCTCCCAAAAATCAACAGCACATCTTTCATTAGGAGGCAGTTCTGTAAAAACACATGCATAGGCACACACACACAGTACATTTCACTTCTATTGTTCTGTTATGGAGGGAGAATCTATATCTAGGTAGACTAGGAGCAAATTTAATTAATGACTTTGGTAAGTTCGACTGGCTAATCAATTCAGAACACAAAGCTAACACAGAAACAAAGACTACGCCAAAAGTTCAACATCTTTTTTTTTTTAAAGCACCCCCAAATACTGATGTGACACAAGCAACACGTCAACTGAGCATCATAATTTGTAACTCTCCATGCTTATTAGGTGGTATCTCAGGCATTATTGGCTGAAGTAATTAACTCGAGCCACCCAAGGGTAAAGGTGTTCATGGTACATATGAGGGCTAAGCCAGCCAAACTGGGGCTAATAATGAAATCAGATACAGTCCCGGAGTCGGGTCACGTGCCGCCAAGCTTGGTCACGGCTTGCGAAAAGTGTCCCGTAAGACAATTAAAATGCTGCATCAAATAGTGAAATCAGCCAACAGTAATTACTCCCTGCTCTTTAATGATACAGCTGCACAGGATCATAAAAGGATCATTTTGCGTAGTTAATTCTAGGAGCTTAAAAGTGAAAATATAAAATCATATTTTCCTCGGTGTAATTTTAAAATGATTATTCTCACAATTAGCTAATGGTATTAAGAGATTGGAATCTCGACAAATGGACTTTGTCTGCACCCCTCTTGTGTTGTGTCAAAAAGAACACCGGTATGGGCATTGACTTCCAAAAATAATGAGTTTCTCTCCTGACTTGATAATTGAAGATATAATGAGGAAGGGAGAAAAAACAGGGAGGTGAAGAGAGAGAAAGGAAGTGTGTGTGTGTGTGAGTGTGTGTGTGTGTGTGTAGGAGAAAGAAAGAGTGAGAGTGCCCCATATTTTTTGTAACAGCCCTGGGGGCTGGGCACATACACCCCCAGCATTGCAACCTACTTTTTACACCCTTTCCTTGGGAAAAAAAGGCCCAAAATGCCCAAATCCAATCTGTTTCTTGTGACACCATTGTCATTTTCACTCTGCGGCAGCTCTGCCACTTCCCTAAATGTGCGCCTCTGTCTTGTTTGTTTGCATGTACTAATGTTGACTGTGAGTACATAAATTACTGCTAAGCAAACATGTAGACATGCAGCAAAAAAGCAGATAAACAAATCGTGAAACAAGGGGCAGCTTAGTCATACGGTAGATGTATATGAAATTTCCTCTGAGCAGCTTCAGAAATGATTATTTTATGTCTCCACATGTATTCTTTAATAATGCACTTGCTGATGTGAATGGTTTTTCGCTTAATATGAATGTTTTATCAGCTCAATTCATATGAGAGACATATAAAAGTAAAATGATTATTTTTTTCCCCTTATTGTTATTTTTTCTCTCTCTCTCTCTTCCTTTTCTTGGGGGATGAACCTCCATCACACTTATCGCTTCTGTATCTGCATTGTAAATTAAATTGAACAAGGGCACAGCATTAGGATGCAAATTAAAGACCTTCAAAAAGCATTCAAATAATGATAGGGAGTAGAAAACCAAGGGGGCATTTAGCAAAGTATTGAAGTTTTGCTTGGCTGCCTTTATGAGGCCCTCATAACCATATTCTAGGACTTCTGTCAACATGTTGATAAAATGTATTAGTCTCATTTACAAATGTTGTTTTCATAGAGAAGGTGCTGCTTCCAACCAAATATTGAGTCATTTAAAATAATTGTTTGTTCCACAAATTGCTAAATTTAATCCATCAGCACACATCGGCTCCTCCTGCTGCAGATGATTTTCTGCCATTTGTTCACAAGATGACATTTTCACTGCTAGAATTTCATACAGCGTTCATCTCAGATACAATATAAAAACATATATATCATCCTTCGTTGTGAATGATGTTTCTCGTGTCTTAATGACAGAGCATCTGCTGACTTTTCCTGTCTAGCTTTAACAAACTGTTCCTTATGGGTGGATTAGTATCAAACCATGACAAACATATATACATTTTCGGGGTTGTTAGCAGGTCTGGGATCATTTATTGCAGCAGTTCTCAGTTGGTTTCCAAGAAGCCAGGGGCACGTGCAACCGATTGCTTATGGGGTCCTCAAAAGAAGTTTTCATAGATCAGAAAGTAGAGCTCCGATATTAAAATGGTTAGATCTACAGATTAGCTTTGCGCAGGTGTGATTAGAGGGCTGATTGTGTAAAATGAAAAATTCTGTTCACAAATATAAATCCATTGCAAACAATGTTTTACTGTCAGTGAACAGCTTGAGTTAATGAAGGAAAAGAGTCCTCTAGTAACTTTATAATTTATGTCTAAATGTCTTTTTCATGATATAAACAGATACATATTGCGTAATGAAGGATCCAGGGGTAGTAATGAAACTCAAATGAGATTTGTTGCAGCATGAATTTTGTGCAAGTTGTGATTTATTGTTTTCAAAAACCCATTCCACGCTCTCCTCGTCTCTCCGTGTATGTGCAGCACCTTTTGTTTACTGCAACTATCATCTCTCCGTCAGTCACGCTAGATTTATGTTATTTTCGGCAAACACAATAAGCTCGAAAGGCAGAGGTAGAGTCGCATGAGAAAGACAAAGCGTTTCTCTTCTTTCATCTGTTCTCCGTCTTTATCTCCACCTCTCGGCATGAAAGAAATTGCTGCCAGCAGGTAACACATTCAATTAATCACCTTATTCTTAGATACAAGTAAAACATGTATTCCTTGATAGCGTAGATACAATTCGATACATCTAGATATTCCGAAAGGCACAATTCTGCATGCAAATTTAAATAAAAAAAAAAAAAAATCAATCTTAAGCTCTTTTTTTCTGCAGAAGATGTGTAGTGCTTTAACAGGCAAGAGAAGCAATTAAAAGCTGGCAGAGGGTTAACTAACACCCAGTGGAGCAAAATCGATGAGCGGGCATCCTGCTTGAACTAATCACAGTACTGAGGTGAAGCCAGCCAGCAGACACGAAAAGTACAGGAAGCAATGACAGGGCTAATGGTTTGGAAAATGCTGCTGATGAATGAGGAGAAAAGGTTGTGACTCTGTCTTTACCCTCGTTTATTTACCTTGCTTCTGGGCGCCATTACATCTTGAATATGATACCAAAGCGTTTTTGGATGACACGGCGTGAAGGATGGTTAGATGCCTGGATAGATGGGTTAACATGCACTTTTGAATGTCAGCTACTTTTTACTTATATGAACCAGTGACACTACTTGCCTTGCAGGTAGTGCTCAAGGAGGCTGGCAGCTGCTTTTGTAGACATTAAGTCCAACCGTCATTTAGACAAAATGTCTCAATACCATTTTCTTGAATGTCTTCTGTGTAAATTACTGCTTACAGCCTGTGAATCACTTTTTTTTTTTCCTTTCACTCATTCCACCGAGTGGCATCATCTATCATTTTGGGAGCAATGAGCAAGCTAATGGAACCTCTCAGCATTAACAAATAGGACCACTGAAGAATGCGCTATTTGCATCAGGTCATTGTTTGATCCATAAAAGAAAGGAAAAATGATGAAGGAGCGGTAAGGGTGGGTGGGTGTGTGTGTATGCGTGCGTGGGGGGTGGAGGGGTGTTTAAAAAAAAGTCTTCGTTCCCTATTGAAGACAGCAGTCTTGGCAAAAGAGTAAACAATGCAGCCCTGCATACAGCTTGGAGACTTTATGGAGCCATCTCCATGGCAACCCCATTTTCTAGTCATATCTTTAATGAAAAGGTAATGAGAGAAACATAACAGTCCCAACTTCATTACCGGAGTAAGATTCAGTAATAAAAACTGAATCAGAGCGTCTGTCATTTGAAGGAGCAACAACAGCAGCAGGAGCAGCAGGCAGCTACCAAAACACACTTTGGTCATCGAGAACGAGGAGACACATGCCTGTTCTGGTCAGCTGCTGATAAGGAGACGGGGGTCTCATTTCAGAGTCATCACGTCTTATTTACCTGCGTTACATTAAAATGAATTTAACTTTTCAAAATGTGTAGAATCTGCCTTTGGCTTTATGGTCACACATAAGTTGCCATAAATTGTGCAAAAAGAAACAAAACACTCCCCCGAACAAAGTAACATTAAAAATGTCATTTTCTTGTACAAAATATGTTTATATTAAAGCAGATTCAATTTCAATAAGAATTACATCTGAATACCAGTTTTAGTCAGAGCCTGTTCACTTCCTGCTGTCCCATTGTGCTGAAAATGTCACAAGTTCAACAGGAAATGATCATGGACGGAACAAGATAGATACATTTTTTTTTTTTTTACGTTTAAGGTAATTGTATTGATGATTAGATGCCAGAACTGAGAGCAAACAATGCCCTTTTGCCTTATGTTTTTCCTGAGTTTCTGAGTGGACTCACGTGTCAATAACATCATCTAGTCCCCATCCCCCTAGCCTTAACGGTATAACTCCAGCCTGAGTTCCTGTTTCTCTGTAGGTAACAAAGCAATCACACACCTCCAGCCCACCTAGATGGGTTGTTAAGCGGCTTGCAGAGGGAGCAACATTGTAGGCAGATGCCTCCTATATGAGATTTTAACAGGATGAGCAGAATTTAGCTGAGCCATCAGCTGTTGTGGGCTGGAATTGAGATCAGCTGATGCACTGGGAATGTGGGCTAAGCTTATTTGTATATTCTGGGTTAAACAGTGGATTTATTTAATTTTTAATTTTTATTTTTTTACAGCTGCTGTTGCTGAAAAAAATAAAGAAACCCAAACAATATATTTGTGGGCTTAAATTAGACTAAAAAACTGAGGAGAATTCACAGGCTGGTGAACAAAACCTCTCATTTCACATAGCTAATGTGAAGAAACGCATGAGTGTACTTTTAAATAAAAAACAAATCTCATGCCACTGTATAAACTGTAAGAACGATTAAACTTAGAAGGTAAAAACATAAAAATCAACGTATATATGAAATAAAAAACCCTTTTTTATATTTCAGATCACATTTCTCTTTCATACATTGCTAAATCTTCATCAAATGCATGGCTGCATATGAAGCAGTGTAAAAAATGCATTTTATGAGGGCAATGTGTCTTAGTACTCCTTACACTCTCATTACATACATATTTGACAGAAAGGATATTACACACGAGTGAGTGGAGGCGTGGAGTCGGGGGTGGATCAAATCCTCTTGGACAGTCTTTGCATTTTTACACCAGTCTGGGGATCGCCTCTTTGCATTTTACCGAAAAGCTCTGCATTCGTTTTGTTTGTTTAATTGGATACGACCTCTGGAAAGGGGTCGCCCTCCAGAAAATGAGATGTGGTCCCCTTTTGAAAACCCTGTGAGGTAAATATGCGTCACATTTGAAACCATGTCTCACTGCAGCAGTTTACCTTGTCGTCCTCTCCTCATTATCACAGTAACCTTGTGATCTGGCCAATTTTTCAGTCGTAATGATGCATGATATTCTGAAAGTAATTTTAATCGGGACCGGGGAGATCCAGCTGCCAGGTATCAAAGTCTTTGGCTGCCTTCAGCAATGCACTCGAGCCATGCGAAGTCCACCAGTAGCCATCCTTTCTCACCTTCCTCCCCCCACAGCCCTCAGACATCTTCCATGCATAATTAGGTAGAGTCCTGTGAGAATAGCGAACATTTTTTTTTTAACCAAGAGGAGGATTTTAAAGAAGCACAGTGTAATGTATTATTGTTTCAACAAGCAGTGGTCCCTGTTGGAGCCAGATACTAAGACAGCCCTGACAGATCCCTGACATAAAATCACCCAGATTTGGCATTTTGTCAAGCACTGATGCGATGTATTCCTACCATGCTGCAATTTAAATTTAACAATCTCTTCTTGAGTGCAAGCAAATGCTAACTGGGGGTTATACTGGAGTCAGCTGAATGATAAGTCGTTGGTATAATAAGAATAATGATTAGAATGACTACAGTCCAGATCTCCTATGAATACGTTTAAGGATAATTGCGCACAGTAACTGGACTACTGTGTTTACAAATGCACAATGACGCCAGAGACAGGACAGTCCGGGAAGAAAGAGTCTACAGAGCAGCAGAGGGATCCGTTTGCATGAATACATTCTTTCCTCATTGTCCTCTCAGACAGGAGGATCATTACTGGCTGGACACATGCTCTGGCAGCAACAGCCTTCATTATGATGCAGCAGTTGACACAGGTTTAACAAAGAGAAATTTGTCTAGCATTTATTTATCTGGAAGAGCAGAGTCTGGCACAATAATGCTGGCAATGGTTATACCAGGCTAAGGTGGATAGACACTCAAGTAAGTTGGCAGTGGCTCACAGTGCTGCAGCCTCCCCTTCCCCTTCTCTCTACCATATCGCCCTCTCACACTTCCCTCAGGTGCAATGCTTTCTCCACCTCGCACATCAAAGAGAAGGCAACAGAGTGAAAGGCTAAGGCGCAGCGTGGCACACAGTTCATCTTCTGTTGCATCCCGTTTTCGTTATTCATTTCTAAATTTGGATTTTTCTTGATAGATTAAAAATATTGGTTTTTGTCCAAAATTTCATCCGCAGCAAGATTTATTTAATTTTTTTTATATCATTAATGATTGAAGGCAGAGAACTTTTTCCTGGTAAAAGTCTACACTGAAGAAAAGCAGAATTGACCTTCTCATCTGTGGGGAAGGTGTGGTTATTAAGTACTGAGTTTTTGAGGTCTATCTTCTTCCTTCCAAGCTTTGCTGGAAGAAGAGGGTGGAGTGTTTGGCTCGTCCTTGACCTCCCCGTGAACCAAATCCACCAGGAGTCTGTTGCTGAGGAGATTAAAATCAAGCAACAATGAGGCACTGCAGGAGCAAAAAAAAAGAAGAAAAAGGGGCCAGTGCTTCCTATATGTGGCACCAATCTGAAGCTGTGGTGTTTTAACCTTTTTTGCTTGTAAAAAGCCAAATCTCTGCTTCTGCTATGACAAGTTCGGTTTCCTGTCGGAGCAACAAAAAGGTCAGCTCCCCCCATTTTTTATTTATTTACGGAGACCCAGGAGGAGATAAGAGATACGTGTGCTCTGTATGTCTTTGAGGCATCATCGCAGTGAACTGTGGTATCTGTCGAACATCCAGGGAGTGCTGTGAGTGCTGCACCGTCGTCTTATTACAGACAGCAGGTGCAGATGGTTAAAGGCAGGTGCTCTGAGAAAAAAAAAAGAAAAGAAAAACAAGAAGAAGGGGGGAAAAAAGAACAAGCACCTGGTCCCTCTGTTGTAGCAGTCTGGGGCTGCTCTCACTATGATTAGCTTTGTTTCTCCAACAGAGCGCAGCAAGGAACAAGACCTACAACTTCATTAGGGCGGAGCACAGCAGCCCTTCTTTTGCTTTTGTCCTACACTTGACTGCTCTAAGTTAGGATAGTGTGTCGGAGAAGATCAGCTTTTTATTATGCGCCACAGCTCTATCACAGGCATCATACCTCTTGACAAGAAAAGAGCTACAATCTGATGCATGTTCGATGCTCTGACTCACAATGAGCGTGCACCGATAAAACCCTTTTCTGATTTTAAAAAACACCCGTGCGGAAAGAGAGAGACAAAGCCCTCAGAGCTGACCCGACAAGCAGATCGCTCCTGCAGGAGTTTGGCTGGGATTCAGTGTATGATTCTGACCCTCTACTGACTTTGTTGCCATTACAGGTGGCGAGACTCAAAGCAATGCCCAGGAAAATCTCTATAATTACAGACTCAGGATACTGTAGTGTATCTTCAAGGACGAGCAGAGGAAATGATTGCCGTACAGTGTTTGTATTGTCAGAGTTTGTATGCCCGCAGATTTGCTTTATTCATGGCCTCACTTCATCTGCCAGCCAACCATTTAATAATTGAAGGAATTATCAGGCCAGTGGATCCAAAGCCCCTCAGAAATGTGTCATGCCCCTGAGCAAAGCCTGCAGAAAAGGGGAGGAAAAAAGGAGAAAGAGGGGCCTTTTAATTCAGTACTCTGTGTGTACAACTACGCATGACAAAACCCTGCAATGTTCCACCTACATACAAAGACACATGCACACAAAGTTAAAAGACAGAGGTTGATGATGCCACAAATGGCAAGCTTTGACTGGCAGAATATCAATACCTCATAACAGCGGGAGCCCATGCATGTCAGATAAATTTATGATTCCCTCCAAATGCTGCTCTCCTATTTTCCTCTGCATCAAAATGGGTGTTTTTGATGTAGCTAGATTTCACCATGCAGTTTGGCTAGTGTCCCTCATACAAAGAATGTGACTGACGCAACATTAATCTCCAAACAAAGACACTGGCACAACTACTCCACACAATTTCAGGGCTATGAGGTGGCAACGTCAGTCTCGATTTCTCACTGCTCCTTCACAAGCTGCTCCACTTTCTCCGAATTCTCATTTAGATCAAACAAAACACTCCAGAAAGGAGGTGAAATGGTACCGTTTAAATCCGTGACACACATGCACACAGGGGACCTCCTTCTCATTTTCTAAACAGAGTCGTGGCAAGAACTTTTAAATTTGCCATAATAAGGTGTGACCTACATGAGAGTGAGCCAAAGCCCAAACTCCAGCTCCCAGCAAGATTCCCGTCTACTGAGTATTCCAAAATGTAATGCATGAACATTAAGGAGGAGAGCGCTTCTCCTCTAAGACATAATTCTCTCATGGTTGACACACGACACTTCCTGGAGCATAGGTTAGAATATACACCGCATCCTTCAAGGCGAAAAGCATGCAATATTTATTTTATTGATGCACTGTTTGGTACATTAAAAACACGTTACCGACACCAGCCAGAGGTTGTAACATAATATAATCTCTTTGACAGTGACATATGAAATACACCCCTTAGCTGACATTCATGAATAATGGCAGCTGTTTGGAAAAACTCTGAGGTTTATTTTCAAATAGGTTTCAGTTGCAATGCTGCAAAACAGCTATCCTGCTGTTTGGGTTTAGTGAGTAGGTGCTAGGAAATGCATCTTTTATATATTGTATGAGCGCAGGACATTTTAACATGTGTTTAACAAAAAGAACAGGAAGTAAGGGAGGAAGGAAGGAAGGATGGAAGGAGAAGATTTTGAGATAATGACTTGACTACACATTTACTGACAAATTAAAAACTAGAGACTTAACATTGCAGAGATATTTCATCATGTGCAAGGTGCTTTGTGTTATTTTTATGGCAGAGCTCCCTCAGAATAGAATCTCTGGGTTAAAGTGGCAGTCGTTCACTCTTTCCAGCATCTGTGTGAAGGGGTAGTCTATTCTGCGTGGACTAGGGGCCTCGTTAAGGGTGGCAAGCCCAGGGAGTGCTCCTGAGGCAGCTGAAAGAGAGCCGAAGCACTACCAAGAGAGAGAGTAAGAGAGTAAGAGAGTAAGAACATACCAGCCCTTTGCTCACATAGCTGCCGATAATTTTCTAGCTCCAAACCATAATCCTGTAAAGGTTACAATAACACTGGACTCAGCAGATAACTTGTGACATCTGAAAGTGTTCCTTTGGCAACATTGTAACAACGCAGATCGAAAGTTACAAGAAACCGGTCGGTGAGATTATCAGAAAAAATACCTGTTTTACAAGAGACATTTTTCAGTTATCAGGGTAAGATAGAGAAGAACTGCTCAAGTATCCTTAAGGGTGAGTGACAGTGAACCAGCATCCTCAATGCTGGGTACTAAAAACTGAAGCATCCATCCATTCACTTCTACTAACCAATTTAGTGTCAAGGTTGGCCTGGAGCCTATCCCAGAGGTCATAGGGCAAGAGGCAGGGTACACCCTGGACAACTTGTTAGGGTGTACCCCAGTAGGGTGTTAGCTAACTCAGACACAGGGACAACCTTTCATGCTTAGAGTTACAGTCAATTTAGAATCACTAGCTAATCTAACATACACATCTTTGGACTGTGGGAAGTCAGAGAATCCAGAGAAAACCTATCCAAACACAAGGAGAATGTGACAAGTCAATGCAGAAAGGCCCCAGCGAGCTAGTGGATGTGAACTCTTAGTAGATGATGATCATGAGGTAGGGCTGGGTTGGAAAGTGGCATGCAGATGTATAGCAATTGCAGGGAGTTGCTATAACTCAGCGGTCCCCAACCCACGGACAATATTTTAGGCCCGACAATATTTTCACGGACCGGCCTTTAAGGTGTCGCGGATAAATACAACAAAATAAAACTAGTACCGGTACCGAAAAAAAGAAGATTTATTCATAATAGACGTGAAAAGACCCAGGAAAACCGAGTAAACGATAAAAACGATAACAAAATAACGCTGAAAACCGATAAAAACCCTGAAAACCATACATTTCACACCTGAGCCTCAACTCTCGCGGCCTGGTACCAAACGACTCCCGGACCCGAGGCCCGGGGGTTGGGGACCGCTGCTATAACTTAAAACATCTATCCAGTGAACCATCAGCCTGGGTGGGCCAGGTAGCAGGAACTGCAACTCAGCTTAACTTCTGTGTACGTCTACAATGATATGAGTGACTTTTTAGTCACCCCATTTAATGTTTTCCAACCTAATTTTAAGCTGAAAGTGAAACCTGGACACAAAAACAGGACTGGCATGTAACACAAAGTGTAGCAACCTTGTCCCCCTGTTAAATTCAAACCCAGCCATCATTCCCCCTCCCCTGAGTTCCACCCCATCTGTTCCTCTGGTAGAAAAGTGAGGCAAGAGGGGGAAGGAGGAGAAATAGGGGTTGGGGAAGTGAGGTGAGGATAAAATCAGGATTCGATCTTCAGATAGAGGAGGTACAGATGATGGTTAAAAGGTGGTGGGTGTTTTGCATGTGAAAGGAGCAACAGAGTGAGTGAGGAGGAAAGCCAAAATCCAGTTGTCAACCACTTGACAAATTGCTTGTTTGGTTCTTCTGAATGTGCAAGTAGTCTTATAAGCAGATGTGGCTGTAAAATGACTGGAGACAATTTTGTTGACAGGTTGTAACAACATCACACCATATTTTGTGTGAATGTGTGAAGCTGGAACTTGTGATCGCTGTAAAATGAGGACGTTTGAAACCGAATAAAAGAACTCTGCTGCCGCTGATGTAGCTATCAAAAGGCTTTCGGTAACAGCAACAGTGCATAACTCCTTTCGGACTAATTAAACGTCTGGTTTCTGCAAAGGTTTAACTTATCAAGTGTACCAAGCAATGTTAGTTTAATTTCAAGAAACAGTGTCTTCTTACATTTGATCACCCACACTGCGATTCTACAAATGTTAGTTTTCAGAGAAACTACTTTGCGCTGAATAAATACTTCCAGTACAAAAAAATCAGCACAGCGAGATTTTTTTCCTCCTTTAAAGTGCATCTTGAATATACAATAAAACACAAAGATAGCTCAAGCATTAGGTGTTCTTATCTGCCTCTAGCCCAGTATTCAGACTGCTTTACGTTTCTTATTTCCTCCCTTTGTTTGTCTGCCATGGCACGCACAACTCCTGTCACTTTCCCAGGCTTGTAAATGAAAGTGGTGGCCTGGTAGTCACTTCTGTGCGGCCATGCATAAGAGAACCTCCTCCCTCCCCCCTTGACCTGCAGTTGCCACTCAGACTGACATGTCTTGTTTTGTCTCCAAAATTCCTCCTTAGCCAAAGGTCAAGGTTCAGTTTGCAGCGGGTGGGAGATTCCCCTGCCACATATGGAAGCAAATTAGCGAACTGACTGGATTTGTTGGGAAGGTTGCTTGTGGTATGACAAACATATCCTCCTCCACACTCACAGTATTTGTTTATCAGGTATTTAGTCAATACCTAAATTCTGCATTATGCATGAGGCTACACAATACTTAATTACACTTGCATGATTTGGATTCCTCATTCAAATTAGGCTGTTTGATACATGGGGTATTCTCTAGAGAAGATATGTAATTACTGTACTATTTCTATTTGGCATAGAAACTCCTGCTTGCATCTATAAACAAGAAGAAATGTGAAGGCAAAGATACTTGTTCTGCCATCTAAAAATATGGTTTTAGTCCACACTTACACAGTTTTCAATCACACAAATGGAGTTTCTTCTTCTCCACAGTATAATGAGAGCATGAAGGCTTGGGTTTATGAATTCAAAATCCTATTTACCTTTCTACTACATTAAAGATCCTTAGCGAGGAGCACTTTGCGCCAAACTATTTGATGATAAAACCTTTGAAATAATGATTTAAATTTGAAATTGAGAAGCAGTCGCAAAGGATTCAGTCAGTATTTTTCCCTTTTGAGCCAAACTTCTTCATCTGGGGGCAAGAAGAGAAGCAGAAAGGATGGACGGGAGGAAGAGAGACGTGTACGAGGACATCTGTGTGTGTATGAGTTTGTACGTTTTAATTGTAATGGGGGTGTACATGTGTATGCATTTGCAAACTCAATGTTTGTGAGCATCGCCGTGCATTCCTGTGTGTAGTTTGTCTCTTGCCGAGTGCTTGATTTTTTTGAACCACTGTAAACACACCAGAGCCTTGTTAACGATGCCACTCAGAGTTAATGCTCAAAACAACTTTCAACTGAAAATCCGCTTTTCAGGAAAGTCTGAATTCCACGCTTATTACTGCAGAATAAATGCTGATCCGCACTCCACCTCAACGTGGCGTCGGAAATCTTTGGCAGAAACTACAAATTCCCTTTTTAAACATAGCACAGAGTGTGTGTACACCAGGTAAACTGTATTTCCATAAACTGTCATTTTAGGATGCACTCTCGCCCCACGCACGTCAAAATTTCCACGGTAGGTTGCTGACAAGGGGTGGGGGGGACATTTGCAGTACGTGGAATAAATCCTATGTTTTCTTTTTCTGCTGTTAAAATATATCTGACATATTCAAGGAGTGAAAGAAATGCAACAGAGACATGCATCCGCTACCAGTAAAACCCACAAAGATGCCTCAAAAAACTTCATATGGATGCTGACAACAGTGCACTGTGTGTTGAGGTTGCCCTCTGCTGGGCTCTCTTTTGCAACTTTGGAAGATAAGTTTAACTGCTTCAATGCACAATGTAATGTTACTAGATTAACATTTTAACAGAGCATTTACACCAGACTTCACTTCATAGAGGGAGGTGCTAAGCTATAGGCTGCCGAAGGTGCAGAACAGTTTGACAAAGATTAAATGCTGGCGTAGATGCATAAGTAATTGGAAGGATGGGAATGTAAATACCTCAGAGCAAATTTATTATTATCAGGAGACTGACTTCTTGCTCTTATTGCATTTGCTGTTTAGAATAAGAAGAAATAATAGCTTCATATTTTACTCTGAAAGTTGTTGTGTTTTTTTTTTTAAATATTTGCATGTTAATAGCTGTAAAAAACCTATTCAAACTACCATAAGAGCCCTCAATCAATCATAGCAGCGTACTTATGATAAGGAGCACAATTCCACTTTTGTATGTATCCTGTGGAGCGTCGCCTTGACTTTGAGAACAGATTAATAAAAGAAAACCTGCCCGGAAATGAATAGGTGTGGAGCCTTTGCACATTGCATTGCCTTTGTCTTTGATTTGATTGTTGTTACACAATGCTTGAGCTATTTGATGTCAAGACATCGGGAAATTCGAAGATTTGATCACAAGTAAAATCAGTGAAGAAAACTAGCATAAAAATGATTGCCTATGATTTTCTGATGATTGTCTTATTACAGATTTGCTATGTGAAAAGTGACTCCGGAAATCTCCCTTTGTGTCGGATAATTGGTTTAAACAGTGTTTAGACCTTTTGATTAAGTAAGAATTATTATCATACTTAAGCAGCTTAACTGTTGTGCACCGCTTAAAAGTCCCCAAATTATATTTATAATATACAATTGAGGTTTTTTTTTTCCAGATTAATACAACCTAAATTATTTTGGATCAATGGATCATAGTTACTGGTAAATAAAGAATCACTGATGTGCATTTATCTATTTCATATTTCAGCTGTTTTCAGTTTTAATTCCTGAGATGTTGCTTGATAGATTAATTGATAATAATATGATTAATCTGCAACATAATAAGAAATACAAGTTTTCAAATAAATATTAATAGTAGAATAAATAGATTAAGGAGATTAAACGTTTACTTCAGCAAAATACTCAGTTAGTACTGAGCTATCATCCAAAGGTATTAGGTACTGTAAGGTTAAGCAGATAAGACTAAAGGGCATAGATCCCAAAGAAGGCACAAAGCGCGCACACAACAGAAGGTAAACAGACACTCTGACAAAGGATTGAAGGGAAGGGCAGGGCTATGAATACACTTAAGGGTAATAAGGGAGAATGGAAACAGCTGGGGAAGAAGAGGCAGGTGAAGTAAATCCATAAATAATGATACAGGATGTAAAACAGAAGGTAAGACACACAAAACAGGGAAACTCAAAAGGTAAAATGAAACTGCATTTCAAAAGTAAGAATAAAGAAGCTTAAACTTACCCCCCTCCCCCCCAATGGAAAACAAACAAACAAAAAACCCATAAGAAAATACTATACAAAAGCTCAAAAGGTCCATGACGCAGCAGCTTGTTGAACTAATCCCTTGACAAATGCAAAAACACATAATTGTATGATCCTCATTTGAAATAACACCAGAAATCATTTATTTCCATGTTTTAAGAAAAAAAATCCCTTGGAGACATATAAATAAGGCAACAGTATTCAAAGTTATTTTTATGTCTTGGAAGAGTTTGGGGATTTTCGGTATATGGATGTGCTGCGGGAGTTTCATCCCATTCTCCAGTTTCTAAAGTGCCTCCCATGTGAATTGCAACGACACAGGTTTTTGTATTTCTCTGGGGCTGCTGCAGCTTCATCAGCATGACTGATCTCATTTATCATAGTCGCATTCAAAGAGGCCCGAGGTGTAGGGAAGGGAGTTTCAACGGCAGTACCATCAGTGCAAAAGCACAGATCAGTGAGCTGCTGGGGACCATATGAATGCATGAATAACAGTTTGTATTTAGGATTTTGCTGCATGTGAAATTCCAGGATGGAGGAGGTGTATGGTGCCTCATAATGGGATAAACAAACAGATCAAATGGCTGCACTGCACTGCATCATCTTATGTACTGAATTCAACATTCCTGTGTCCATATTTTATGCTGAGATTTGCAGAATAAAAGCTGATTTTATTCAAACAACAATACCCTGGGTATATGTAAGTGATTTCTCTTGATTGTTAATATTACAATATAGTAATAGAATTAAATCTCTTTAATCTTACAAGAAAAAACAAAACATTATCTCAAAAAACAAGCAGAGGTATGAGCAGACAGAGAAGCTCCTTCTATAGCTGTGTGAGTACACTCATCATCCCATGATAACCCTCTATGTAGCTCCACTTACCGCAACATTTTGTTCCTTTGCTTGTAATTGATTTCTACTTTAATTTATTAATATAGCCTATAGAGCGCCTGCAGCACAATGCTAGTTATCTGGGGCCCACCAGGAGCCTAATCTCTTAAGATGAGCTGAATTAATAAGCGTCTTCAAGTAACATATTGATTACAGAATCAATGCCTGTTTCTTTGCATCATGCTCAAATCATTATTATAAAATATAACAGTATTGTGGCACCTTGTTCAATCGTTTTACTTCAGTGCGCATTTCAAAAGGCTCTCTTTTGATTGATAGTGTGTCTTACATAATGAGAGGGCATTCAAAAATACGATGTCTTGATAGTTGTTTTCCACCACCTCCAGGTTGTTATTGATAGGGGTTATCTGATTCCCTCAGCCAAAAAACCCTATTGTAGTGGAAGAGTTGCTCTTAACTTTTAAGGGTTTTTAATAAAGATGAAGTTTCATGGCTTCCAGGTCACTTCTTTCGTTCTTTCTTTCATGCCTACAGGCAGATGTGGATTTCTACAAGTATAATTTACAGGAATTGAGAGTTTCGTGCAAATATAGAATTATCAAATCATCCAGTCGTGCCAATAGGGACTAGTACTGTATATCTACACCTCGATCATCAATCTAAGTTGAGAGAATAATGTTGTATCCCTTCCAGGCACATACTGTACCAAAAAGAAACAATCCGAGGATACAAATCTGATGTCTTTTTTTTCTTCAATATTGTTACGTCAAAGGAAAGATGCTTTCAATCTGTAATTTTACCCAGAAACCAGCTCTTCCACTTTGAGCAAAATTCTATTTTTATACACTCATAATACCACAAATCTTCTTAGAGGTTTTCTTAAGATTACATGTGACATAAGAAGTCACTTCACAGTACGCACAAGCCTGTTTTAATGTTATTTTGCACATTTGCCATTTGAAAGCATTTTCCTACACAGTGCACTTACAGTAAGCACATCAAATATCATTTTGAGCAGCTCAGCAAAACATTTATTGGCTTTATCTACATTATACATACATGTATTCTCTGAATATCTTAATAATAGGAAGTCCTTTAGGATTGTTTTTGTGGCAGAATGCATTCAGCACTGCTCCGAAAAAGAGAAAAGGAATGAAAAAGCAGCTGTTACATATATAAATAACACACCTCGGTGAAAATTAGCCAACAAAATTCAAAATTGTTGTTGTCTCCTAGAAATTAGTCAGTTATTGCAGCTTGACAATATGTGTACATAAAACGAAATCAGTAGATCACATATGCAAACTTTAGCAAGCTCTATCACATCTCTGCTGCAACACTCTCAGCGGGTTAGTTTGAGTGCAGTGGGATGAACATTGCAGATATCAAACCAATGCTGATCCACCTCCTTATGTGGCAGCAGGCCATTTCGTGGCAGAAAGGGCCGTCGCCAGCGATCACGACTGCCCACTACTTGCCAGAAGCGTATGCCCTTGAGTAGAAAGATGGCATTGTGAGTGTAGGAGAAGTAGGCAGCGTCAATGTTGCCATCTGGATGGTCTGTGTTCACCACAGGAGGGAAAACATCTCTGATGTTTTTTGGGAACCCTCTTGCCAAGTTGTTGGCTTCCATGCTGAATGCATACACCTGTTCAAAGAGATAATTGCTCTTTTTTTTGTTATGCAGAAATCAATTCAATTATACAATGCAAACAATTCACAGAGGAACTTTAGTGCATTTGTTTGCTTGAAGACATTCCCTCATAATCCTAAGAAACAATTAATTAGCTTGGGTTTTCTCCAGGACTCTGCTTTTTATATCTGCATGTTCTGCTAATCGGTATTGCTAGATTGCAAACCACAGATGGAAACAGTTTGATTAATGACCATTAAGCCTAAGCCACATTTTAAGTCTAAATAATGTATAATGTATAATGGTCTGTGTGTTTTAATATCGAACCACATCATTCCAACTTGTCATTTAAGCACTTCATGAATATTTCCTAATTTACTTTCTTACTGAACCTCATGTCTTTGCTCTTGTATCAGTGTAATAATATCTGACAGCCAGGTAATATTGCACTTACAAGATTGTTTTTAAAGAAGTAGATGTGGGAGTCCCTCCTGTCATAAAAGGCTGTGTCAATAGGACTTGGCACCCCTGGGAATCCTTCAGAGATTAACCTCGGATAATGGTGGCCTTCAGAGTCTTGTCCAAACACCTGGTCGTTCTCACTATCATACCTCCAGAACTGAGTACCTGTAGATAAATAAGTTAATTACATTTTCACCAAGTATTCATTCGTTCACTAACTCTTTTCAAACAGTATAACTCTCCACTTAGTGTACCTCTGAAGAAATATACAGCATCTCTTCTCCTGGACCAGACATGGACATGTGCATCTACTCCATCCATTGGGATCCCATGCCAGCCAGTTTGCAGCGGAACTGGATCACCATAACGCGTTCTATTATTTCTGTTCTCGTACAGCCAGTACCAGCCATCTCTCATGAAATAGGTGTTAAAGCGGATCACCACCTCCCCATAGGGTGTCTTCTCCTTTCTGATCCAATCAAACACCGTGTTGAATCGACCTTTACAGCCTCCTGGTGTCAAATGCAAGCACAACAGGTGGGGCAAAAAAAAGGATTTGCGTCAGACAATTAGGGCAAAAATACAGCAAAGTGCATTTCTCTAAGAGTGTATAAGTAACCACTAGATGGTGCTGTAACCATGTACCATAGAGTTGCTGTATAGCTTTTCTGTCCATCCAGTCCATTTCAAAGCTGGACTCCTGCGGTAGATAGCTGGGCTGCATTATGGATCCGAGTCTATATATGTGAGGTAGACCCAAAACATGGCCAATCTCATGAACTGCTACCTGAACGGGTTTAATATTTTTAAGGCGTTGTTAGAGCAATGCGTTGTTAATCACTGGAATTATTTAAATCTGGCAGTTCCTTTGATCGTGCAGTAATATAATTACTTTGAGAAGGCTGATTCCACTGCCAACATTGGGAGTTGTGAAGTGCTCATCATCATCAAAGTGTATATCACCCAGGAACCAAGCATGGGCAAATTCTTGACCAGTGCCATCGAACTTCTGATTACATCCCAGATGCCTTCCTATGAAAGAATTTCACAACGATGCAATATGTTATTTAGCACAAAAAAGAGGTACAGTGGAAACATTAATGATCCTCTTCAGACATACATACACACGACCCTAAGAAGGGCCAGTCTAAGAAGACTGGTGGTGGTTTACTTAGTTTTTGTGTTTAATGAGCCTCATTAACAGATGTTTTATTAGTCTTAAACATATATGTGGCCAAGGAGATAACATCCTTTAACTTTTTTATCCTGAAATGAGAAATTAACCTTCACAGACTAGTGATGTGAAAGATCAAATCTAAACATTCCACATTTTATTCAGAAAAATAGTGATTTACATATCCACCTAACAAGTGAAAGATCCCCAGTGTCATCTCAGGAGAAGACACAAATCCTTTTGGGGTTGTGTCAGGAAGGGCATCTGGCATAAATCTCTGCCAAACCAGACATGCGGAGCTACCTGCTGTGGCCCCTGTGAATAAAGGAGCAGCCAAAAGTAGCTTTCATGCTGCAATGAAGTTCATAAACATTGACTAAAACCCACCTGTACCAAATCCCAGCCTGATGTCAACATCCTCCAATGGGGCATGTGTATCCTCCACAAATTCCAGTGGCGACACTTCACTCCACATCCTGAAAGCCAGTCTGAAGATGTATCTCTGGTCGTCAATAGTCAGCTGGCTGCTGTAGCCTTCTCCTATCAGCCGCCAGTTTAACACCTTCTTGGAAAAAGCCATGTGGCCAGTTGGAGTCAAATCTCTCTTCCGCCTGCTTTTGGATATGAGACTTGCGAGAGGTTCCTTCTTGCGTCTCACTGCTTCACTCGGATGCGCGTTCGCACTGATATTTCCCGTTTGGCTGCCCGGTCTGCTGTCGTGCGAGCTGTTTAGGGAAGTGATCTTTAAAAGCTCCGTTGTATAATTCATGCTGGTGTCATTGGAAATGGCTGTGAACACACCGTCTGTATCATTAAAATTTAATATGTCGTCTTCAGAGAAATTTGCAGTACCTAAAGAAGTGCCACTGATTATGTCACTTGCTGTGTTGTTCCTGTTGGTCTCAGTAAAACTGTCAGTGGTACTGTTTTCAAAATCAAAGTCACCACTGCTCTGAGGTGCTGTAGTGATGACAGGGATGGTCAGACCAGTCTCTTTATCAGGGACTCCACACCTTGGTTTGTTCATTGCTAACTTGGTGGCCTCATCAAACACCCCTGTAACAGGCAGACCTGAAACCCTCTGAAACTCTTTAAGTGCTGAAATAAAGGCTTGGTTCTCATTTTGACGGTTATAGCCCTGCTGACCACCAGCTCGATGAGCAGCCCTCGAGTAAGACGCTGAGGTTCCCTCCTGGATTGTGGCTTGAAGATCGTCGAGGAAGTCACCACTGAAAGAGGTGTCTGAATCCTCAAACCGAACCTCCTCCCAGTTAACTGGCTTGATGAATCCATATCTAGAGAGAAATAACTAAAACAAGACACGGGTTACATTAGACAAATCCTGTGTCTGGTTAAATGGATGCTGACGTTTGAGAAACACAGGAAGTCAAACAAGAAGAACAAAAACAATATACCTCAGCTGTGTACTTGTCTGTTATAGCCTGAGCTTTGTGAGAATTAAGTGTCTGCGTATCAGAATGATCCCGATTATGGAAAAGTTTCTCTGCATCAGTTGTGCTAATGTTGGTCAAAAAGAACATAAATATCAGCTGGATTAAATTCAGCATCGTGGCCTTTAGCGGTGTACTCCTGGGTCTATATGCAAGATGAGATGATGACGAGTGAGGAGCAACGCTGCTTTATAAGCAAATCCTTTGCTTCTCCACACCCCTCAGAGGTGTGACTCTACAGATGTAACCTGCTTTCTTCACCTCTGCGTGAAAAGTAAACTTTTACAATCTACAACTGCTCAATTTGACTCTTTCTCTGTGGTTATGTTATACAAGCTTCAGTGGTTTTAAATGGACTGCAGCTGATCCGTGGAAAGATGTTAAAACCTTCACTTTCATGTGGACAGTAAAAGACAGGGGTGACCCCTGCAAGCACTGTGTTGAACAGGAAATAAACACACAAACACACACAAGCAATTACCACAGACAAAAGCTTCAATATTATCACAATGATTGCCTTTTATTTTCTCAGTCATTTTCTTACATCATATAAAGCAAATTATAATTTTATCTTAGACTTTCCTGGCTCTGGTGCTGCAAAAAATAACTTTTTTCTTTCAGTGCAAAAATAGCAGAATCATGTGTCCAACAACAATAAAGATGAGCAGTAAAGCAGTAAAACACACAAATAACAGTACATATTTACATATATAATAACAACAAACACCAAAGATGAGGCAGGTGGATTTTAAAAGCTGGTCACTGCAGAGTTTTAGCTATTGCTATCGCCAGGTGTTCAGCTGTTGGCTTTTCTGCAGTGCAGCTGACACAAAGGCCTTCTGCTGCTATTGCATCTTGTGTAGTAGGCCCTATGGCTGCAAACTGGAAACAAAGACATTTATGTGAGTAAAGCTCTGTTAAGCACTTCAGATTCATGCATTATTTAAATCTATTTGTGTATGACTGTGAGGAAGATGCACCTTTATTTGAGTCAGCTGTTCAGCCGAGAGCCTCCGCACCACTTCAAGGCAAAACTTCACTCCTGATGGACTGAAGAAAGCTATGCTTGCTGGAATGCCCTATAAGCACACAAACAAATGAACAGCTGCTATATTGAAACAAATAAATAAATACAAGCAATAAGAATGACACTTTACCTGCTCTGTGAAATAGTTCTTTAGATTTTTCTCCAGATTGGGATGCTCTGCTGTTTGATAGACAGTTAATGTCTCTAGGGGCACTCCTGGAAACAAAGAAACAGATCCCAACAGTGATAAAGATAGTGCAATTATTATTTTATAATTAGAATAATCCCAGTGGGAATTTTATCACCTTGACTTTTAATTGTCAGGCACAACAGGGGGAATGCTTACCATTTTCCCTTAAAGCCGTGGGCAAGACTTCCCTTTTGATTGAGCCACAGGGGAAAAAAAGCGGTGGGATATTGGTGGCCTCTCCTATGACGGGAATTATACGTGAGATCATATGAATAATAAGAGCAATCATAAAATTACTATTAAAATTAAACTGTGAGGAATGTGAGACTCCAAATTTACGCCGTACGTTCAATAATAAGTCGTGATAGCACCTCTGCTGTCCCTGTGTCCTCTCCCAAAGGGTTCAGACCTAGATTCTGTACTGTATGGGATAAAAATCATGAAAAGGAAAAAAATTGATAAGCTTTACAGTAATGTGGTAAATTCTTGAACCCCCCCACATTTCATTATATTTTGCTAGAAAATGGAAAATAGGTGCAGCGATGTTTTTAAAAGCAGAAAACACTAAAAAGACATTAGGGTCTAGTCTTTTCTAAGTTATCTGCTATGTGTAGACACAACAATTGTTCATTCCTTGACTTGGGTGCATTTTTTTTTTATACTTGATGCATTCATAGGCCAGTGTTAAGTGGCTTAACAACCAAACCACATTCCTCTGAAAATGGCACAGTACAAAGCCTGGATTGAAAATAAGTGGAAAAACCAGCAAATGTCAAAAGACAAATTTGAAAGACTTTCTGAAAGCCTGGATGAGTAACTCAAGAGCACTTTGAAAAATTACAAGGACGTCTGAGTCCTTGGAAGTAAAATATAAAGAAATGAGGGTGGCTCAATACTTTTGCACAGTCTGCTAAATACTGACATAAGAGTGTGGCAGTGAAAACACATTCAATCGTTTCAGCTAATTCAATGACTAAATTAGAAACTCACTGAGAGACTCAAAATAAAAACCCACTGTCAAATGTTACTGAAAAGAAGAAGCTAAAGCACACATGTAGAAAGTGTTGCACCTGCTTGTTTTGTAAAGACACAGAACAATCACTAACGGCAAACTGTCACTTGTGTATAACAAATGGCTGAAGGTAGACAAAGCATTTCACACATCACTATGAGCACCAGGTGCCCGACACACTCTGGTGCAATTAGCACGAGTTTACAAGGAGCTCAAGACGCAAAGGAGGATTCTGGGAGAAATTACCTTTGTCCATAGATGTGACTCACCTAATGAAGCGGTGGCCTTCCCAACCACATAGATGGACTTGGTGTTCCATTTGTTTTTCACTGCTTTGTGCCATTCTCAAAAGCACAACATACACTGGGCATTACAGAAATGTACTACACAAACTTAACTTGTATTTTTAAGATCTTTACCAAAAAAAGTCATTTATATCAATGATATACAGAAGCTTGGAGAAAAGTAATGTTTATCACCTTCCCTTCTTTCATCCGCTTCCAAACACATCCTTACAGCCTCCACTGCTCTTGGACTGGTAAATATGAGCCCACCGTATTTCTCTGGTTGGAAAAGCTGGAATAAGCAACAAATACATAAATCCATTGAATATGCAAACTGTTAAAATGAACGAATTAATGAAAGGAAAATGGAACAACAATTTACCTTATCTGTCAAAGTGTTTAATGACACAAACTTAAAAGACAGCACCGGAAGTAGGGTTCCTTTATGTCCTCGTGATTCCAGCTCCTTCGGAGTGAAAATAATAACTGTTCAACTGACAAATTTTAAGAAACTGGTTAAAGGTTAGTTGATTTAACTGTAAAGGGCGTGTACCTTAATATAGGGATCAGGTCCAGACTCTCCATGTTTTGGTTCTTTAAGCAGCAATACACGCATCTTGAAACACTGGATTATTAAAATAACAAAGATGGTTAATTCCGAACAAACTAAGGTAAAATAGGTTTACTAAGGTCTGCAATAATGTAAAGTCACAGGCTTAAAGCTTCAAAAACACTGAGGACAGTGGGTGTGAAGGCACTTTAAGCAACGTTACACCCTAAAACGGTCACATGCTGATAAGACTGTTGTTGAGTCACGATCATAAGACTGTACATGAACAGCGAATAAATTAAGCGAATGGGCCATTTTAGTTGAAAGTGTATGTTTAGTGTCTTCTTCCGTAAGAGTGTTCTTGTTTACCCTAGCAAGAGACGGTGCATGACAGACTATCTACGGTAGCCATTAACAGAACCTGTCTGTGATAATGTGTGATAGAGGCGAATATTTTATCCGCGTATAGCTACAGTGACACGAAGTACAAACGGTGAAAAAGACGAAATATTAGGCAAAATTTATGTACCTCTAGTGTTCATTCAGACTTTCATCATCCACGGTCGAGGAGGGGAGACAGAACACTGTCTAATTTACTAACCTTGTAAAATAATCGTATTACAAGTAATATTACAAGAATGTGTTTATTTAATTTAAAAATATAGTATCAATAATTTAAATTAATATCGACTACACGTGACAAAGAGTTCGGGGGCATCTGAATTTATTTTCGTCCCCGTTTTATAGAATGGTTTATTCCATTTCACCAACAGGCGACAAGCCGACATTGAAGCTCTGAATGTGGATTTAATAAGCTGCAAGCCGTGTATATGTGGAGCCATAATGGCGGCTTCAGGGTTTTAGTTTCGTAGCTGATAGTTGCTAGTCTTTGCCCCGCCCACTTAGTAGACACGTGTGTTTTAAGTTTGCAGCATGGCTTCATTGGCTAAGAAAAGGGCAGTAGGTTTTGGTGAAAAACCCGAGGAAAGTGACAACAGCTCCGATGAGAATCCAGAGGAGGAAGACGATTCCGGAGAAGAGGACAGTGAGGCGTCAGATGAGGAAATTAATGAGGTAAAAGAACAAACACGTCTTAGAAGGGAGGCATGGCCTTGCTAACTAGTTAGCTAAGTCAGCAGTAGGGCTAATGTGAACGGGAATGCTCATGAAAATACTTTTTTGGTTAATCATGTGAGAAAATAAATAACTAATATACTAGAAAATGTTATTTCGAAGATGCTGTACTTGAATACGCTGTAATAAGTTAACCCTGTGGAACTCATATCGGAAAGTTTCGCACAACAAATCAGAGTATGGGTTACAATAAAACTTGCAATTACGACTTCTACGCTTTCAGGAGGTCGTTGTAGACTTTGAAGCTCACACCATCTCAGACAATGACTTCAACGGCATAAAGAAGCTGCTGCAGCAGGTTTGGGTTCACTATTGTTATTTCACGTTTCAAATACTGTGTGCAAGCAGCTGTCACTGACGTCATTTCTGTTATGTTTGGATCCAGCTTTTCTTAAAAGCTCATGTGAATACATCAGAGATGACAGACATCATCATCCAACAAAATCATGTTGGAAGTGTCGTCAAGGTGAGTAACTCGGTAGTTAAATATAAAAAGGATTTGTTCATTATTTTTGTTTATTTCTCCAGTTTCAAACCAAAAACAGCTGTGCTCAGAAGTTTACATACATGATCAAGGAAATATATGTCATGAAAATTTGGGCTTTCAGTGATTTCTTTGAACTGTTCATCTTAATGCAAACTATGCATACTGCACACATCTTAATGACTTAAAAAACTGCATTTGGGAGTACATGTTTGAATTTCTTTTGGAGTTTTATTAATCCAAATGGGATCAGAAGCAAACATGAGGAACCAAAGGGCTGAAATATATACATACATTTATTTAAATTTTTGATTAGGGGTGTTGAAGGTTATACAGTGTCTTGACTTGATGAGGCCAAGGCCTATTTATCTTATTTGTAATCATTATTTACTACAACTGGTAGTTTATTTTTAACAGCAATACTAGAGCAGTTATTCGAATGTGGGACTACTTTGCCAACATCTGGCCAAAGACCTAAACTGTCACCCTGAGATGAGTTGTTTTGGATGTTCAGGAACCACCAAAGTTCAAGCCGTGAACTGGAAACTGCTGGAACACCAGCGTCAATTCACTGTCCACAGAGAATCCTTTGAACCTAAGAACACTATACTTTCAAACATGGTGGTGGCAGCGTGATGCTCTGGAGCTGCTTTGCTGCTAACAGCATTGCTACATTGTACAAAGTGGATGGCAACATTAGGCTGGAATAAATTCAAATGTGTGCACCAAAGTGTTTTCTTTTTTAAAAGATTTATGTTGTGCAATCATTCCACCAGGAAAAGGAACAGAAAAAAAATCATTTAAAACCCAAGCTTGATATTCATGCTCATTCACATTCATTTCTTAGCAGCTGTTTATTTACTTGTCTCTCTACTATGCTCCAGCAAGCTGAGGTGCCCGAAGACAGCGACGATGATGACGACCCAGATGAAGTGTTTGGCTTCATCACCATGCTCAACCTCACAGAGAGAAAGGTCAGATGACTAGCAAACTAAAACGAATTAGTCTTAAATGGGCTGGAATATGTCAGTGTTTGTTTGTTTGTTTGTTTTTAAATATAAATTGTCATACCTACGTCTGGAACTGTTCACAGGGTGTACAATGTGTGGAGGAGGTGAAGGAGCTGATTGTGGATCAGTGTGAGAAGAATGCTTCTCATATTGTGACAGAACAGCTGGAGAAGATCTTTAATGATAACAGCAAGCCTGTGGGGCTGCTGCTAAGTGAGCGCTTCATCAATGTGCCTCCACAGATTGCCCTTCCACTGCACAAACAGCTCCAGTAAGTTCTGCTTTACCTTCTCATTCCATCTTTAGTGTTTTGTTATTGGAGTGAGAGCAGGTAGAAGATGGCCAGGATGGTGTTTGAAAACATTGAAATAAGACAGAACATGTGCAATACTTTGCAAATCTTATAAATCAGCATTTTATTCAAAGAATGTATGAAATATATCAAATGTTTAAACTGAGACCTTTTAGTATTGCATGAAATATATTGGCAGCAACACATCTTAAATGTTGGGACAGGTCCATGATTACTATAGTGTAGGATCCCCTCTTAACAACTATTGAACATCTGGGAACTGATATTTACCAGTTAACCTAATTGGCTATAAATGATTCCAGGTTTTTCTTTTTAATACCACTTACTTTTCCACCTTTTTATTGCTCTCATCCCAACGTTTTAATACATGTTGCGGTCATCAAATTCAAAATACTTTTTTTTAATTTATTTATTTTTATATGAAACATTTGATGTTTTTTGTTCTATTAATAAAATATGGTGGTGAGATTTGGAAATGATTCCATTCTGTATTTATTTTTAATAGAAACTAGAAAAACATCCATTTGTGTGGGTTAAAAGATTTTCATGTTATGGTCCTTTAGGGAAGAAATCGCTGAAGCTCAGAGGACAAATAAGCCCAGTGGGAGGTGCCACTACTGCCTGATTATCAGCAAGACCTGTAGAGAAGAGACCAAGAGCATCCCAGCCACAGGAGGAGCTCCCAAAGAGGAATACATGTTTGTCAATGCAGAGGAGGAATTCTTTTATGAGGTAAAGCGGGGGGGGAAACCTGCACAGAGTTCAAGGTTTTAACTAAATATTTATTATACACAACAGGGCTACTTACTTAACAGTATCTGGGTAATAATACAGCATTTCGTTAACTCATGTCAAACTTCAGATAAATATTTATTTAAACAGCCATCTGATAACCTATTCAATATATTTATACTCTGATTTCAAGCCTGGTCCGTGTTTGCCTTACAGCAAGCCATCTTGAAGTTCCACTACACAGTCCAAGAAGAGGCGGATTCCTGTTTAAGTGGGAGGTGGTCATTTACGGATGTGCCCATGAAGCCTTTTAGGACTGTGATGCTGATACCCACAGACAGAATGCCTGCCATCATGGAGAAACTCAAAGAATATCTATCAGTGTGACCTTCACAATAAACCAAGACACCTATGGACACAGTGACAGCTTTCAAGCTTCTGAAAAACATTCAGTATATTCAATTTTTGTACAGTTGGCTGTAGGAATGCGTGTATTCATATTTAGAATATGTAGGGCGATAGTTTACCCATTTTTAGAAATTTTAAAGACAGTTTGTACAAATTGTAAAGACATAGGGAATAATCACATACTTGAATACTGGAAGAAACTACATGCAACTGCATATCAAAGGTGTTTATAGGAAGACTTCAAAATGAGATGAGTTTGGTGTTAAGTTGTGGTAAACAGAAGAATGGGAGTAATGGCTACAGAGCAAATGAGTGGTATTGTAACACTGTAGGTATGTGGTTTTTAACATTCAGCTACGTGTTTCATCCCTTCAAGAGCAGACTTTCCTTGATGTACATTCTTAGATAAATGGGCAAAGCACAGTTATTCTGAGCAAGTTGTTTCATACGTATTTCAGCTTTAAAATCAGATCCTTGGATGTGAAGGTATACTGGATATATACTGCATAATAGGGAAGTACATAGGAGACAAATTACTTTTTACTCGAACATATTTTTTTTTGCCTGTGAGGTATATCAAATGACAGTGCGCATAAAGTCCACACCTAAGCAGTGTTGCGGAAAACCCCCTCACTCATTGTTTTTAGATCACAACTATTAAACTGCAAACTTTTCTATATTTACAGCACAGACATCTTTGCCTTCTCAGCACTGTAAGCACATTGGGTAGTACACATGAGTAATTTAATGTAATAAATTAAGCTTTACTGTATTAATTATACAAATGTCTTACAAGCATTCATGCATTTGCAGTCTAAATTTGTGATTTTTCAGTTTACTGAATCATACATCTGTCATACGTCTGTGTCACTGCTGCACAGCCACTGTTCACGTCACCACTTGTTGTTGCAGCTTCCTGTTTCTTCTCTTTGCGGTTTTTGGATCCATGTGGGTCCAACATGTCTTGCAGTATATCTTTGCTTTCGCTAGGGGGCAGATTGTAGAAGAAGTACAGTGGTGCAATTTCAATGAACCTAAAAGAGAAATTTGAAAACCAATATTAAATGTAAAACATTTGTGTCAACACAAGATATTGTGTAGATAAAGAGATTAAAAATATTCAAATTAAAATGAGATCAAATGGCTCATGCTTACTGCAGTAATAAACATGTTTGTTTTACCTCTGCACTACACGACAGGTAATCCTTGAGACCTCAGTTCTAATCTGTACACAACTGTTCTGATGGGGATTTGGGGGAAAATTGAATTGACTTACACTTGCGGGGAAATTTCCGAGACTATTCTCATGCAGTTTTCTGAAAGGATGTACTCATTGAAAACAACCCACTCAGGCAGTCCCAGCTTGTGTGACTGAGCCCCGTAGCAGGAGTGTGGGTGCACCTGGGCCATGTGCTTATGTGCAAGAATGAAGTAGTTGCCTGATCCGTCCACATCTCGAGCAATCTGGGAAAAGAACAGGCCTCGTAAACTTGAACACAATTGAATTGCTGGAGGCAAATTCATTGATATTGACATTTTGTTTTTCTGTACCTGCATGAAGAATCCAGCCAGCAGAGCTCTTTTGATGTTGTGAGTGTTAGTCTTGGTTCCAAAGGAGGGTTCAGAAATGGGGAGCTCAATTCTGTTCAGTGTGTCAGTCAACTCTGATCTAATGGAATCGGCTGTCCTCAACGCAGAATGATCTAGAAAATAGTCCTGGCACCACTTTTCAGTAGTCAAATCTGGGAGAAAACATCATGCACAGAGAGAGAAGCGCTGTGGTCAGCAGTATTTACGTCAAGTTTCTATCACAGTAAAAACAGTTTAATTCCTAATGCCTTTTAAATAGATCAGATTGAGTGGAAAAATGACAATGTGGAGGTAATTAATTAATTAATTCAAGAGTATCGTAATATGATTTACTAAAATTTCAAGCAGTTTGCCTCTCGGAATCGAAAGTTTGTTCTTGGGCTTAAATGAGAATGCATTTGGTATTAACATACACATTTTAGCTTTTTTTAAAAACATTTTTAATGTCTTCTTTTAACTGTTTTTTGCGTTAATTTTTAGAATAGAATCATTTATTCTGATCCATCTGGTTATAATTCTTCATGAAACTGAAATGTAACATCTGTCTCATAGGATAACACAGTCTTTGAATCTAGTTTTAATTTACCACAGTAGAGAACAAAGATCAAGTCACCAGTCATTTCATTAGGTACACCTGTTTCACCACCTGCTCATTGATGCAAATACCTTAATTTATCAAATCACATGGCAGCAGCAGCCCAATGCATTTAGGCATTGTCAAGGTGACCTAGCTGACGTTGGAAGCGAGCATCAGAATGAGGAAGAAAGATTAAGTGACTTTAAATGTAGTATGGTTGTTATACCTGACGGGCTGGTCTGAATATCTCAGAAGCTGCTGATTTTGCCAAAATGGGGATTTTTCCACACAACAATCTCTAGGGTTTACAAAGAATGGCCAAAACAGTAACAACAAGTGAGGGGCACACTGTTTCGACCTGATACAAAAGCAACAGTAACTCATATAAGCACTTGATTCAACCAAGGTATGCAGAAGATCATCTCTGAATGCACAAATGTTGAACTTTGAAGCAGCAGAAGACCACACCAGATTTAAGAGCAAAAAACAATTGAACTAAATTGCTACAATTTGCACAGGCTCAACAAAATTGGACAATGGAATACTAGGAATGTTGAGTCTGTTAAGCTTTGGTTTCTGCTCTGACATTTGGATGGCATAAACACCACGAATGCATTAATTCATCCTGCCCTGCATCAACAGTCCAGGCTGCTGGTCTAAGGGATATTTTCTTGGCACACTCTCCGCCCCTTACAACCAATCAAGCATCATTTAACTGCCGCGGCCTACTTGAGTATTGTTACTCACTGTGTCTATCCCTTTATGGCCACACTGTACTGGCTCATTATCTTGGCTGCTTCCAGCAGGATAATGTTCAAATAAATAAAGCTCAAATCCTCTTAAATCTGTTCCTTGAACATTACAGAGGAATGTTTCCAGCACCTTATTGAACCAATGCTATGAAGAAATAAAGCTGTAAGGTATAAATAATGAAGTGGCTGATGAGACTTATCTCTTGAAGAGAATAGATTGGTTCTGTTCAATGACAGTCTTACATTGTTCTCTCTGGTTTTGTTTGTAGGCGTTGTAGATGTTTATGAGGGTGAAGTGATCTCCTTCAGGGTGCTGGAACTTCCTGTGACACTGGACTGCCTCGTGGCTCATGGCAGCAGGCGGCTCCACAAAGCAGCTTGGTGCTAAAACACAACAACAAACAAGGTCGACTTCACTGAGAGAAACCACTCTCACCAAAGAGCATCAGAAACTGCAGATGAGCCAATACTACGCTGTCCACCTGGTGATTCTACAAACCAGTCAAAGGATCCTCACTTGTAACTAATCTTAAATTCTGGAGTGGGAAAATGTAAAACGTACGTACCTGACAACATGGCTGTGATTGTCAGCATCTCACTCACACAGTCAAACTCGCAGGATGCTAGCAGCGCTTTGGCCATCTGAGGTTCCAGAGGGATTTCAGACATTATGATGCCAATTTCAGACAAGTTGCCATCATCGTCTAAAGCTGCAAGGTAATCGAGCTCCTCCAGTGCCTGCATGAGACCCTCTGGATCTGCAACAACAAATGGAATATTTTAAAAATTCACACATTTCATTGCTATATCTATTAAGGGGGATAAAATCAACATCAATAGCAACTTGTGTCATCTGAATAATCAAAGACACACTCATCACAAATCAAATGCCTTCGGCTTTTATTTCTTTCCTATAGAGAAAATATAATTTATATAGCAAGTGCCTTTTGTCCCACATTTTCAAAAAAATATTACAGCACTTTTGGCATGGACTTCCTTTTCATTGTGCTCGTCTGGCACTGCAATACATGAGACATGTTGTGTAATCGTTAATGAGCTGGCCTCTTCTGTTCATGTTAGGGTGGGTCAGAGCACAGACAATGGTTAGTAGCTGGGCTGTCAGCTCAGCTAAGTCATGGATGACTGGGCTCAAACAGCTACACAGAGCCCTTCCTGAGTCAAAAACCTCCCACATGCGAATCTTTGGCTTGGGTTGTGAGAGAGATGCTGTTAGTGGGAACCAGTAAAAACTAAAATAAAGAACAAAACTTCTTGTTGTCCTGCATGTGTTCCAGTGGCAACACCTCTGGACAGATATTTTACCTGGTCTGTCGATGAAACTGCACTGTCCAAGGCCTGCTATCTCCATCCTTTTGAGGAAAAGAACTGTCGGTGTAATGTTGGACTCCAAGATCTGTGGGGAGTTCTCTGCAGAAGTTAGGCTTGCTTCTGGATACAGGCAGAAGCATTTACCTAGAGGAAAAAAATCAGTAAAACCGTTGCACTTAAATTTTGTGTTTGTTTATTTTGCTTTTTTTTTTAAATAATGCTGGGAAGTTTTTTCTTTGGCTTTCTTAAGTCCAAATATTAATTAATATTGTAATATGTCCAAATCTACAAGTATGAAAATTATCCAAATGAATGAAAGGATGATAAATTAACCAGTCTGCTTTAGTCTTTTCTGTTGTTTCTAACCCAAGAAGCATCAGATTTAGTTACCAAAGATGGCAGCTTACATTTTTTCAAAGAAGAAACTTTTTAGATAACTGCTTTAAGTATTGCCAAGTGAGGAGATGACATGACATTATACCTGATGGTCCAGACAGCTGCTTGCGAATGTCTGCCTGGCATTGACTGATGGGTTGAAGGACCTCTGAGCTAGCTCTTACTCTCGGATTGTACACCTTTACATAAAAGTAAAAACAGTGCTAATTAATATCAGAGGAATGCTCATTTAAGATTGCTACATCACTTTGGAATTAACTTACCATTTTCTTCTGGACTCCTGTGTCAATGACAAATTTGACAGACTCTGTAGCCCACCATGCATCCTCACCTTGACGGGTACTGAGAAAAACCTTTCTGGACTTTGTGGAGCATGACTGCTCAGGCAGGACAGGAAGTAGCCCTCCTTGGCCTGAGCACAGGACTACAAGTACCATTTGTCCCAACTGTCCACCCAACCTGGTCCCTTCTCTTTGGAGTATACTATAGGCACAGTGGACCTCCTGCAGGAGGTAGTGGAAGCGAAATTTAAACCAGATCACAACAGGCATTAGCACAGTGAAAGAGCTGTTTGAAATATAAAATCTTTTACCTCAGCTGAGCCTAAAAATACGAAAACATCTCCACCCTCTTTGGTCCGATGGATCTCCAGCACGAGTCTCAGTGCTGAGTAGAAGTAGTCTTTGTTGCCGTTGTTGCTGTGCACAACTTCAGCAGTGCATGAGGACTCTAGACTGATATGCAGGACACTGCCATAGTGTCTCAGAAGCTTGTTTGTCATGGGCGGCACAGTGAGAACCACCACCCTGAGCTCAGGCCTCTGCAGCAGGATGTCCTTGAGGAGACCCAGCAGAATGTCTGTGCTAACCGTCCTTTCATGGGCCTGGTCAATGATTATGACCCCGTAGTGCTCAAGAAAAGGGTCAGACATCATCTCTCTCAGCAACATATCATCAGTGCAGTACCTGATAAACCAAAGTGATCAGGAGGGTTAATAATAGAGGTTTATAAAACAGGAATAAGATACGGTCAATTTGTCACCATTTTGCTTGAGCCTGTTAGTTAAAAGTACACACAGCACAGCCCC
>NW_024582398.1:2393412-2521072 GCF_018398535.1 Haplochromis burtoni
CAAACACACACACACACTTGGGAACAGCTAAAACCCTTTTAAGTTTTAAGTCTTAATTTTTTTGCTGCTGATTTAAACATCTAGCAGCTGGAGTAATATTATCTTTTATATAAAGTGGATCTCTGGCTGACTGGTGAGCCCAGTATTTACCCTCTTTTAGCTCCCTTTCATTTCTCCATGTCATACTCCTAAATATTGTCTGGCTCTTTAGCTGCTGAAACCTCCCCTGCGTTCACCAATTAGTCGCCAGCTGCTTCTGCTTTCAGAAATTAAAGGCTCGCTTCAATTTACACCATGCTGTGAAAATGATGCACATATTCTATAAAATAAGTGAGAATAGGGGTCATTTGCACATGGCACTGTAGGAAATGACACTCAGAGATGATCGTTTCTATTACTAACATTTACTTGATTAAAACTAGATCATGTGCAAAGCCCAGCACAAGTTTCAAAAGCAAAAAGTGTTTAGTGTGCATTGATATATTAGATGCAGTACTGTGCAAAAGTCCTGAGCCATCTTTCATTTCTCTCTATATATACACATCTCATTTTACTGGGAAAATGGATAATAGGATACTGTAAAAACAGAGTTTGTACATTTCTAATGTGGTTAAAAGTCAATATTTGGTGCAACCACCTTCACTCTTCTACATACCCTGAACTCTCTCAGTCAAGCTTTCACGTCATTTCTTTAAGTTAGCTTCACAAACAGTTCTCCAGGCTTCTTGAAGGACATTCAGAGCTCCTCTTTGGATGTTGGCTGCCGTCTGACCTTTAGTATCGACTAAGGGTCAGACGCATCTTTCAGGCGTTATGGCAGGTCTTCTTAAAGATTTACATATCTTTAGGTCTACCACTTCCTCTTTTGTCCTCCACTTGTCCAGTTTAATATTGCAATATTTCGGAGGATTCTACTACTGACTGTTTGACATTTGGGACAATAAATGACTAATAGTTACTGCGCCGTAACAAGAGTCGTTGAATATTAGGCTATACAGATATGCGCATAATTTCCTTTGAACTGGTCGACTTTATTTAGATCAAGAATGAGCTCTGTCCTTTGTCAGCAGTGAGCTTCCATCAATTAATAAGGAATAGAGGAAAGGAAAGAATTTAAGAATGAAAGGGGAAATTTGTGGATTATATTCAAATGATAGTCCACTGCTGGCAGTGAAATAGACACAGTAAGAGCTCATTAACAAACCTCAAAACAGTGTCAGAGGAGCAGCAGGTCTCCAGAGGGATGGTGTAACCAACTTCATGGCCTATGTTGACGTCCATTTCATCAGCGACACGCAAGGCCAGATCTACAGCCCGCTGTTTGTCGGTCTGAGTGCACACAACCATACCATGCTGATACTGGGCAGACAGACAGAACTCTGCACACCACTGAGGGATCTGAAAGAAGATCATTGATAAATGCTTAAAAAGTCTTTATAGTAAAATATGATTCAGGACATCAGTACTACCTCAAATATTAAACAAGAGAATGTTTTCTACCACATCAGCTGTTTTTTCTCACTCACAAGAGTCCTTTTCAGATTATCCCAACAGCTTTTGTTTGAGCACACAGCAAAACAAACTGTGACAGGAGATATCCTATGCTATTATCGCTCATAATGCAAAACTGCTTTGGCAGCATGTGTCGGCTCCAGCGGATCAGGGCTTAGCAGCTGGAGGTCCCCTAACACCCCTGCTGGAGCCTTTGTGCAGACTGATGGTCAGGCAGGCAGGAGTTTACACAGCTTCACAGTGACACAACATCATCTGCTGAGCTGGGCAGCTTCTGTTCACACAAGCAGGGCAACACTGAGTGACAAACGGTAGTCCTAAATATATCGAATCGCAGGGAGCATTGGATTATTCAAACAATATATCTTACTTACTATTGTTTGAATACTTTGCGATTGTTTTATTGTACTTTTTATATTTTACATTTATATTTATTATTGAATCTTGCACCAAGGGAGTGGCACTCCAATTTCGTTGTACTCTGTACAATGACAATAAAGGCTATTCTATTCTATTAAGCATGTGTAATTTATACAATGTAGGTTATGCTCTGGTAAACGCCCCATTATTATGAAGCTCCACATTCATCCTGTACATAAGTCCAGGTTCATAAGTTGAATGTAAAAATTTCCTTACTAAAATAATAATAACACTGACTACACTCTTACCTGTGTACTCCTGCCAGTCTTTGCTGCCCCGGACACAATAACCAGCTGGTTGTTTGCAAGAGCATCCTCAAACTGACATCTGACCTTCCACACACTCAGAGTTTTCCTCTCCTTCAGTAACTTGTAGTAACGCGAGGAAAAGGGCAATCCATCGAACTGATTTAACTCCAGATCATCTCCAAATCCAAAAGTGTCTTCTGCGGGACTTTCTTCACGGTCAGGACAAACGTTCGGCTCTGCCAAATTATTTTCCTCCCACATGACATACGGGTTTATCAGGACTAGTGCGCATTAAGTTTTCTTCTTCCACTCCAACTACAGGTCCATTCTTCTCAAAACGGAAGCATAGAAAAACAGACTGCGTGCCTTTCCATCTGGCGTTTAAAAAAACACAAATCCCACGCTATGTTCGCGTATTTGGACGGAGTACAAGGTGAGAGAATCCTTTTGCTAAGGCTTTTGTTTTTAATGTTTTACTTAAAGCTGTTCAAAGTTCGCAGCTGTCCACTTTGGAGCTTGGTGCGCGCAATGTCCATCGGTGCGTAATTTCATCTCAGCGTGGTTTCACACGTGTTTTGATTTGCGTAGAGCTTCACATGCACCAATAAGCACGTCCGAGAGACTGTCATAATCGCCTGCATATTATCATGAAATCACGTGTAAAGCAGTGAGGACACTTATGGTGTCGTTGTTGCCACCAGTAACAATATCTCTAAAAATATCTTTTCATGTAACGTTGAAAGGTACAAGCTCATTAAAGTGTATTAGAATTTCAGCAGTAGTCAGCAGGCTGTATATAGATGATTATTATTGTTTTTATATTTAAATGTTAGCTGGAATTCCATTTTTAACTTTAGTTAATGTTACAATTATATTCTTACATAATTGGCGTTCATTTACAAATCACCTTACCTTTATCAGAGTAATAAATGAAACTATTTCAGCTCCTGATAAACAGCAAATCTGTAAAAAATAGAGCTAAAGCTCCTGAGAGCAGCCAAAAACAGATATGTCAGTAATTTTGATCATTATTTAAAGCTTTTAAACCCAATGTTTAGACACTTCACTGAGGTGACACTACGTCTCACCCACTGACAAATAAAATGTGACTAATTAGAAAATGCTGGCTGAGGCTGATTTCAAAAGCTCATCAGAAACATTTGTCTTCGTTAGCGCGCGGCCTCAATTTCTTATCAACAAGAGATTTCCTCCCCAAAGTTTCCTTTCAGTATCCTTTTAATTACACACAACCACTTAACTCCACCACATCACTGCAAGCGAATCCTGATAGTAAGCAGTTCTATTGATTTAAGTGTTATTTCTATCCCCTATGGAGACCTTGTCAAATTGCTTTAAGAAAAAGGCTCACAGCATTAAAATGAGATTAGCTTTTACAGCAAGTATGAAGCCTTAGACTTTTCTGAAAATAAATGCTGCTCTAAAATGTTAGATCACCCTTATTATAATGTTTATTATTTGAAATGTAATTTAAAATTGGTTTATTAAGCATAAAAAGTGCCAGAGGGTTCTGACACTGAGGTTTTGAAATGTGAAGCTGGATGAAATCTTTTTGTATTTACACTGGCTCAGGCTTGTGGAATGAACATGTCATTGTTTTTTTCAGTTTTGAATCTTTAATTGATGAGTTCAAGTGTCGCCTGTGTTTCTGTAAATGTAATAAAAAAAGCATAAAAAGTCAATAACAAATGTTTTCAGTGTAAAAAACAGGTTTACTAATACTGATTGTTTAAAATACCATGATCAGACACAGACACTTTAAGTGTTTTTTTTGTTTTTGTTTTACATATGATGCCTTAAAGAACAATCCTTAACAAAAATTCTCCATGAAAAAAATGTGCTCACCTGTAACGCAACATACAAAGAACATACAATGTAACATACAAACAGGTCTCTATTAGGCATAGACAGACAGCATTGAAAAAGCAAAGTAAATAAAACAATGCATGTAAAACTAGTGCATTATTATAAAGAGTATCAAAAGTAACAAAATTCTATCCATATCAGTTTTTAGCAGACATATTTGTGAACAACAGCGGTGCTCAAAGGAAATGTTGCTCATTGTGGATGTATATATGTATTTATATATGATGCACTGCAATCCAGCAAAAACATTAAGTAAACCAAAATGATAAAACAGTGTTCATTTTTTAAAAGATTATCTAAAATATGTAAAGTAGAAATGTTTAAAAAAAAAAAAAAAAAAAAAAAAAAAGGAAAACTAAAAAATGAACACTTGAGTGAGTCAGCATATACTGAGTAACCATTAAACATCATTTCTGTGGCAGAATGAAATCTAAAAATGTTTTCTTATCAAGTAAAACTGTCCTTTCCAGTTAGATAAAAACATGACTTAAAATGCACATATGAACACCGCAGCCAGACTTTGGCTGTTTACATGCGAGGAACACCTTTAAGCAAGTCATCAGTGATTCCATGATTTAATCTAGTCCTTGGTGCAGCAAGCATAGAAGGGGAAAAAAAAATTAAAAACACACATGACCTTTAGCAAAGCAAATATTTCAGATAGGTTTACTCTTTCTGAGGGATACTTTCTTGATCTTGGCTCATTTTAGATCTCTGTACCCGGATCCCTCAAGAGTGCATATTGGGCCTTGCAAATGAAAAGGAAATGGCAAATCAGTGACATTTCACAGTTGAATGTGTTACCTTTCCGTGATAAAAATGACGAAGAAAAAGGAACAGGCCTGGATTTCATTTTTGAGCCAAGAAACGACCCGTCTTCTTGATTGCAGAACGCATCAAAGATCTGTTGTATTAATATCACAATCTCCTTTGCTGCAGTTGTTTCAAGCCTTGTCAGATGGCCCAAAGTTGCTACGCAGAGCGTTACCCTTCAAGAAAACCCCAGTGGATTAAAAAAAAAAATACTACAAATGTTGTTTGATGCTCCCATCTATCATTGCACAACTCTTTTGAAATTCTTCACTTATGACGCAAAACAAAACCACAATGTAATGGGTTCCCTTCATTTAAACACATTCCACAAAAGCGTCTCCGTTGGCACAATTTCACAGATCGCTCTCCTTCATAAATGTTGGCTGATGTGAAGGCGCGAAACGAAAACAAGTAATTCAAAATTCAAAGTTGCTACCATGTCTTAAAAGTGTCTGGCACAGTGCACTGCGTGGCAATAAATACTGAATATAAATACTTTACATGTACCTGAGCTCAGACTCGTAGCACCATTCAGAGACAGAGCACCAAAAGGGACACGGCAGGTCTCCTGATTCAAAACTCAGAGAAGCCACCACCTTTTTAAGGTTTTTCAGAGTTTTCATAGTGCAAATCTTTTCAGTCTTATCATAACAATGTCCCTTCTGGCCAAAATCTCAGCTGCTGTATTTGACGTTGGCAATAATGCAAGGCTTTGGTAGTGTTGGGGGGTGCTTGGGACTCGGCCTAGAGGAAGAGAAAAGTGGAAAAAAAAAAGTAAAAAAAAATGTTTCAGCGAGTTAAATATATCTAGGTAAGGTTTGAACCCACCTGTTGAGGTGTGGGATAGGACGTGGAGGTCTGGGCACGGCAGGCACAGGGCCACAGACACTAGGAGGTCCTTGGCCTGCGGTTTGGCTCTGCTGAACAGAGGGACTTCGCACCAGTCGAGACCCCCTTGGATCAGCAGGTAGAGGTTTCTGAGGAGGACTGGGCTTCTCCAATTCCTATTAAAGGACAGACACTTTTAAATAATGATGGAAACTCACCACCAGGTGGCACTAACAGTCAGATAATTATAGCCAATGCCTGCTTTTCTTTGAGCTTCTCTTTGAGGCGCAGACGCTGTCTTCTCTAACCAACGAATAACAGGAAAACTATCATGCTGTTTAAATCTTCTTTAATAAAATACAGAGATCATGATTCATTCCCTACTCTTCTCCTGGGCTAAGGAGACGTTTCCACAAACACCACAGAGAGAAAGGATCAACAGGGATGAACCTCAGACCTCACACACCCACAAAACAGTCTGTCTAAAACCCCGCTCATTTCCTCAGGTGGAGCTCTCACATTTAACAGTGCTTCAAAGCCCGCAGCAGAGAGATTTCACTCATGACTTATGTTCTTTGTTAACATCCTAGAGCTGCCAAACAGCTGCTAAAGATACAGTTGATGAAGCCTGCTGCCAACAGGAATCACTTTGCCATTTAATAGGAGCAGCTGAGAGGGCCTACTTCTTAAAGTAAAAACAGCCAAGAGCTTCTGTACGCCACATTTTGAACAGGTGTATGAGCTTTTATGAAATCGACGGGTGCTTTTTAAAAATTCTCCAGCAGTCAATACTGTATATTATCAATCTGCTTTTTAGAAGATGTTATCATGCACGCTGTATTGTGCTTTGTGTCTCTGTGTGCTTTTTCTGGCATCTTGTGCAATACACAGCATTTGTCACCTATTGTAACTGTCACCTGGAAGACATTTGTTATATGATTAAATCTTTGTTTTCTCACGTTGTTATTTGTTTTTTATGTATATGGTATTTTCAACATAAATACATTATAGATATTTAATGCAAAAAAAGAAATTCGGCAGTATTCCTGGGGTCGCTGGGGTTCAATTATGTTCAGTTTTCTTGATCAATTAGTAACAATGGATGACCTTTATGCTTTTTCCACAGGCAAAGGTGACATTTGCAAACGTTTTCGATAATATTCAATGTTACAGAACCGAAACATAAAAGCAGCCAAGGCTGGAAATGAATGCCGACAATTTTTGTCTGAGATCCAACCTTGTTCATCTGAGCCTGAAAGAATCGTGCACCAATGATCTCCAATCAGTTTCTGTCTTTTTAACAACACTCAAACACTCAAATCATTTAGATTGGCTCTTTTTACTTCTGTCTCTTTGGGCTTGAGTACCTCCAAGAGTACAAATCAAATCAGTTTAAAGTCAAATAAGAATTACTATTTGGCTTTCTGTTCCTCTCAGTTTTGAAACCCTGCAATGCTATAACTAAAGCCCATGCAATAACAGTGGCAATAAGTTTGCCACCCTGTGATATTTGTACATACTTGCTCCTTGCAGTTGCTGCCCTCACACGCTCCCCTCCTGTGAGTCTGGCTCCATTTTTATTATTTATGTTGTGGTTTTTGTTGTAGAGCTCAAGCTTTGCTTGGATGGCGCTAGCTCCTGGGCTAACCTCGTTATTTTATGTGACTGTGCATAACTGTCAACATGCCTCTGCTTTTATAGCACACGAAAGAACCATGAAAACAGTTGACATCAAAAAACAGCAATTTGAAAGTGCATCGAACATCATCATTTCCCCGGTTGGGTATTACAGGCCTGGGTAGCGAGTAAAAGCTCCCCAGACACAGCGGTGGCGAAATTACAGTAAGTAACATCATCGAATAAAATGTTTCCAACTGAGGAAACAGGAAATTCACTCACCATGACCATCCTGCAAGAGTTGTGATGTGATGCACTGTGAAATGACGCCCCTCTGGGTGCGACGTGGATGTGAGGTGGAGGGGCTCGGTGAGGAGGAGGGACTGGGGGTCTCGGTTGCCCAGGGCCAGGGGAGAGGGACACGGTAAGGGAAAGAGGGACTGGGTGGCTAAGGTGAACTGGAGGGCACTGGGGCAGTCTATGCAGGCTGTGGGGAGGGAAGGGGGCCGGTGGGAGCCCCGCCTCTGGCCCTCGGTGAGGAGGCTACAGAGAGATTAAAGTTGAAAGAGTTTGTCAGAAGAGAAACCGTCTGCTTCCTATCAGAAACAATCATGATAATCTCCTCCTCTTCCTCTGCTGTCCTTCCTGATGCTTTCAAAGATACATAAATCAAACACTCCCACTTAGTTGCTCTCTATTCCCCCGAGTTGACATCAGGTGACTTCGTAAAGGGAAAAGACCACGACTATCCCATGAGCACTCGCTTGGGCTTCTTAAAAGATGAACACAGCTAAAGAGCCAAAATATGAGTCTTGCTTGATATTTAAACCTGTCCAGATGTGCACAGCTTAAACACAATATAAGACTTACAAAGGCAGGCAAACATGCATTCAGGCGGCAGTTTAATGCAGCTCCCAACAACTGGAAAATGACCTCACCTGCTCTGTGCCTACATCAAACAGCCTTACATCCTCTCTCTTTTTACCGTTGACCCCAAATGAAAACCACATGCCACTAACTGAAAACACCAATCTCATGGTAATGCACAACAGCTTACTCCACTTGTGTGCCACCCTGCAACACAAAAGGCTCTTCTGACACAGTTTCTCTTATCCTTCAGCAGCCCCTAACTTGATCGATCACGGGTCACTTCCCATTACAAACTAAGTCAGGGCAATAATGTGGGGGGAGGTAAAGGCATACAGCGATGTAGGCACACAAGTACAGCAAAATGCGGTTTCTGCCTTGCAATTACGAGCAACAAGATGGCTTTAGAAGTCAACTAAGCAGCTGCATCAACATTCTTCATGTGCAGATGAATCAGTTTCTCTCTTAACAGACAGCTGTTAATGACATGAAATGTATTAGAGTGCCTGAACATGCTGCTCGCCACAGACTCCATTATCACAACCTCCTCTACAAGTCCATATGGAAAAGGATGATTTAATTGGATTTGAATGAGCTGCCATTTGTGTGAAAACAGCACGTCAATCTAGTTGAGAATGATGTGCGCTGTCGAAACAGCTGCGGCATTCCAGGAAAAATAAAACAGCAAGGATAATCTATTGCCGATCCTCCATTTGTCAGAGCCACATCTATTGGTGTGTATGCGATCGGCCGGTCAAAAGCAGATGTGTGCAATCTAGTGACCTTGAAGATGGTGGCACTGTGAGGCAGAGGCGGTGCCGGTCGGGATGGAGAGGTTAAGCTTGCTGATGGAGGCTGGTTAGGAGCTGTTGGTCCACTGATTGCGGCGCTTACTGATCTGTAATATAAAGAAGAAATTATATATCTGTAATTAAATACTTTATTATATTAATCATACACCAGTTACAATAGTAATATAATTTAAACTGTGCAATCAAAAGTAAATTCACCACTGTAATTGGATTCACAGTGTGACCAATCATAAAGACTCCCCCGCTCAATGGCACCTGTTGTTTTCATTTACGGACCTTGATCTGTTACAAAAAAGATGCATTATATCTAGAAATCATTCCACTATTACGGGCTGAAAACACACCTGATCTTCTCTATTGGATTTTTTTTGCTTGTAAATAGAAGTCTCAGTAGAGTTTTTCTCTTGATGCACATGGTCAGACCGGCACCCAGGACGACGAGTAGAGCTACCAGAATGCCCACTGTCAGATTCCCATTGTCTGCTCAGAAACACACACAAAAGTTTTGGGAGTATTCTCCAAGTTTATTCCATTATTACTTCAGAATTTCAGGATTTCTCACATGGAGTTTGTGTCTAAACATAAGTCCACAATTTATTGTATATTATGGTAAAAATGCTGAAAAATGACACTCTGAAAACCTTTAAATTTAATGACCTGAAATGCAATAAATCACTCCTGTGGTGTAACAGCTACTGACTTACCTGCTTGCCTGATCGGACCACTGTCCACACTCCCACCGAAACCTGCCTTGTCACAGAAGGGAGGCGCCCAGTGAGCCTCACAGTGACAGTTCTTGTTGTTATTGCACACCTACAGTATATTAAAAGGACAGTTAACTATTATATGAGACCAAGCGCCCCCCTATTTTTAACACCTTTTACACTCCATACATTTATTATGCTGCTTAAATTTAATAGGTTACAAATGAGTTATGTTTATGCAAAGGGATGCAGAGTGATTCAATACAATATCATAGTAAATTTCTCAATGTTAAAAAAAAAATCTCAGAAATTAGAAATTGAGTTGCCGAAAAAAGAAGTAGTAAATTTTCATTTACTTTACAGCCAAGTAACAATTTCTCAAATTTAATACGATAGAATAAGTAAATGTGGGATTTTTGCTTGAGATATAAAGTGGCAGAAATAAGCTTCCTCTGAAGGGTGTCTGAGCTCGCCCTTAAGAGATAGGGTAAGGAGCTCAGTCGTTCGGGAGGGGCTCAAAGTAGAACTGCTGTTCCTCTGCATTAAAATTACCCAGCTGAAGAGGTCTGGGCATTTATCTAAGATGCCTTCTAGACATCTCCTAGGTGAAGTGTTTCGTGGAGATTCGGGACACACTGGAGAGATTACATCTCTCTGCTGGCTTGGCAATGCCTACTGAAAGAACTGCAGGTAATGGCCAGGCAGAGGGAAGTCTGGGCAGATCTGCTAAAACCGATGCCCTCCTACACCCATGACCCAAATAAGCAGTCGAAAACTGATGAATGAACAGATGATAAAATCATTTCCATTCTTTATGTGCCGCATGAAGCAGACAGAATCGACCAACAGCCAGCCCTGCTAGGCTCCGCGTAGCAAAAATGTCTGGTATAAAATTCAGAGCAGACCCTTTCTCTTAAACCACATTTTTATAATCTCTCTCTCCCTCTTCCTGTCGTGCAGGAATGGTAAAGTCTAAGAGGATTCCCTATCTGAGTAATATGGAACAGGTGAGGGCCTCTCTCCAAGGCAACATCTTGATCTAATCTGTACATGCAGAGGTGCCCTGTCTCTTTTTATTTCAGCAAGTAAAACATTCCTTAAAATTTCATAGACATGTCTTATGGCGCTACACAAACAAATATCGCTGTATAACACCCGGACACGTTTCACTTTAACAGACAGTCGCAATTCTTTCGTCTGTATACGTTTGATGAAAGAGCAACTTAAACAGTCACAGTCACAGCCAAAGCCTCTGGGCTTCACCAGGAAATTTAATACTACAAAGCCATACATTTCATCTCTAACAGGACCACCCGTAGACATTTGATGGGTGGCATTTAAGAAAAATCTAATCTCTATTTTCCCCAGCTCAAAGTCAGACTGTGTGTCATTGCTCCGAGGGTTTGGCCAAACAAAGCCGGGCCTTCAGATTTCAACAGATTTTTCGGGACAAGGAAGACTGCCTGATGGTATGATGAATGACCCTTTACGCAGAACAGAAATGAAATCATTATGTCTAATTGATTGAACCTTTCAGCATTCAGAGTGATTGATTGCAAGGCAGTGTAATGGCTCTCTAGCCAGTGTGTACTGGGCATTCTGAACACATTACAGCCCAAACGAGCCGATGTGAAGGCGGAATACGGTTTGTTTTAGGATTGACAACTATCACATCGTTTTTTTTCAAACAGCGAAACAGGATGAAACGTACTGTACTCACCCCTCGACCGCTGCACTTGGCCGAACAATCGTGCACACCGAAAACACTGACGTTCTGGCACTGACGATTCAAACACATCTGAAGCAGAAAACGACACGAAAAATCAACAGTGTGAGCTCAAAAACAATGTCAGTAAATTTCCAAACCCTTTCATTTTTAAGGTAAAAACAGATAGAGGCGCTATGCCCTTTCTTTTAATTTGCTTCTGACAGGCACTTCAGCGGTAAATCAGTATAGCATGAAATAAAACGATGTCACCACTGACGGGAATGTATCAGAAATGTATTATATGTCTCCTTAAAGGCACCAGACACAAAGAGAGTATAGCACAGCAGAATGTGAAGATGAGCTTGGCAGCAGCGGGCACAGAATGTAATGCCTTTGCAGATGAGGGCGGAGGGTAGATCCTCCTTAAGAGTCGAGGCTCATAGAGAGCTAAATTAGACTAAATGGACTAACTGTATCAGCGAAATGACCAATGGCTAGATTGATGAACACTAGGAGATGCCAAATAGACTGAATAATGTTAAGTCAGTTAAGAGTCTGAGCCAGTGCAAGTCTGAAATGACAAAAGGACACGGCTTAAAGAACTCCTCAAAACATCTTAGTCATGGCCTTTCACTCCACCCCTTCTCCACTCTTATTTGTCAGCAATAAGTTTTGTGTTTATATCGACTTACAGATTAGCATTGGTGCTATTACTTTCATATTTGTTTTTGTTGTTATGATTTTGAACCACGTTTTCTCTGTTTTTGTCTCTGTCTGTAGTTACAACCCAAATCAGGGACTGCAACCTATCTAGGCACTCTTCCGAATTATACATCCAAAGAATTGGGACGCAGATTCAGTGTGCTTCCTGTGTTTTACTACAAGCCACTTCCTGTTTTATTTTGGTAACCGTTTTCCATGTATGTCTTTTGTGCTTTTTTCACAGCATGTTTATGTTGGATGGAGTTCTCCACCCTGACTGGAAGTTAATAAGCACTTCTCCTTTTCCTTTTTTGGTATGTACCTTAACGCATACATTTTTAGGACAGTGGACCAACCGTTTTTCACATTCAGTGGTTTGATTTGATGTTATTTCATTCCTTGATTACAATGATGATGTTTAATATAAAAGAAAATCACCCTCTCTTTCATTTATAACTGTTCATTAAAAGATCTACCGGTTCTTTCACTGGATAAAGCAAGCCATTTTAGCTCGTTTCCCCCTTTATATAGGCTACATTCTTCTGATTGACTGGTCCTCACAAACAGAAGGTCTGAACAGCAGGTAGGTGGGAGTGCTGTGCCCTTGAGATGAGAGTAGACAACCTGTCTGAAACTAATCTTTTAGAGCCTTCAGAAGTCTGAAATGTTGGCCCATAGGGATTATCTGCACATATGCTGACCTCATTATTAAACATGAAGATCCATTGTTGTAACAGTATATATGATAGAAGATATGAAAAGCACAATAGGCATCTTTCATGAACTGCTCATAGAAATAGCAACATCTACTTAACCATAACTGATAAATGTAATGAGACTGAAAGCACAAGCCTTAGCTCTCACCATTTCATCTCCACACTTGGTTCCTGTCAGGACCAAGCCAGGATCAGGCATGTCATCACCCAAGTAGACATGCGTACCTCGGCACAGTATTCTTCCCCCTTCCTGAAGGGGTATGTTGGTTTCAATTGAAACAGCGTTGGTGCCAATTACTGGGCGATTAGCTCCTCCTTGACACTGGATTTTGCCACATTTTGCATCTCTGTAAACAAACACCACGGGGAATAACAATATAATAATTAAATTACATGTCACTGTTTTGTGGATACGAGGAGCTTTATTTTCATTTTCATCTTTCTCCTTCTGTCCAATTAAAGAAACTGAAGAACAGGCAGCTCGTTTACGCCGTTTCCAGATCACAACTGAGATTTTAGAGACAGAACTTGTTGCATTACATCAAATGACTCTGCAACCCTCAATTAGGACTCCAACTAATGATTATTTTCTATCATCTAATGGATCAGCTACTTGGGGGGAAAAAGCTTCATAAAACTGAGACACCAATCTGGCATTTTTGCTTTATTTTTCTTAACTACTGAGAAAACTGTGTCAGCCTCATTCAGTCACACAGAGTGGTGCCTAGCATTGAAAAAGTGCTCCTATTTCAATGAGGTATATGCATTTTTTATGAAATAGGTACAATATGCTTTATGTTCCTAACTGCATTCCATAAATCACATGCTATTGAATACATTCACTAGTTTCTATGGCGACATCAGGACTTACCGCACTTCACATTTGGCAAAGGAGCCTTTTGTGTCCTTGCCACAGTTGCCATAAGGGTCTCCTGCTGAGTTGACCCTTTCAAAGCAGATGCCTGGAGCTGGCTTGGCTCCTGCAAGATGCGTTAAACACATAAAAAGAAAAAAAATCGCAACAATTGTTGAACTGTTGAGTGTGATGCAGCAAGGGGGATTTTTCACGTACCGTGACCCCACAGTGTTATGCACTGCTGTTCATGAGTCTGACAAATGCCATTATAACAGTAGCCGTCCACATTGTGGCAGCCATGGCCATCATGAAGGTAGACGTTGGAGGGACAGTGAGGACTGGTACCGGTGCAAAACTCAGGCAGATCACAAGAGTTGCTGGATTCACGGCACAGTGTGCCTGATGGCTTCAGCTACACGACAACAAAGACAAAGACCCACAGTGAAGCCCAGAGAAATGTGAATTACGCCAAAAAATACATTTCTACTACATCGGATTAAAGGATGTCAAATCAAGTTAATCAGAGAAAATAACGTTTTTGTAAGATGTCTGTAAAAATACTTTGTACTGAAATACTATAACACATATTACCTGACAGTCCTGGCAGCACTGTCCATGTGCACAAACAGCATCTCCTTTCAGAGTGCAGGTGGTGGCATTGCAGCAGGGATTCATACATTCCTTCCGATGGAAAAGAATAGTAAAAGAAGACAAGCAGAGAAAGGAAAAGTAAGTAAGAGGGAACAAAAGTGAAGAAGAATTAACTCAGCACAAAGAGATCATATTTCACCCCAGAGCAAAAACTCAAATTTTGTTATCAGAGGGGATGCAGCCCTAGCAGGACTGTGTAACGTAGCAACTAAAAAAACCTGAGTGAAGAAAGGAAACAGCAGTTTCTAGGTTTCGAAAAACATCTGACAGGATTTTTTCAGACCCCAGAAACCATGTTGAACTCAATAGTAAAATGAACAGGAGAGAATGGTAAATGGCCTGTATTTGTATAGCGCTTTTACTAGGACCCCAAAGCGCTTTACACAACCAGTCAGCCACCCATTCACACACTGGTGATGGCAAGCTACATTGTAACCACAGCCACCCTGGGGCGCACTGACAGAGGGGAGGCTGCCGGACACTGGCACCACCGGGCCCTCTGACCACCACCAGTAGGCAACGGGTGAAGTGTCTTGCCCAAGGACACAACGACCGAGACTGTCCAAGCCGGGGCTCGAACCGGCAACCTTCCAATTACAAGGCGAGCTCCCAACTCTTGAGCCACAATCGCCCCATTCCCTGAGAAAAGAAAAGGACACACCCTGCAGAAACCCTAAATAAGCAAGCAAGTGCTAAAATACTTTTTTAAGTTAGCATAACGCTCAAGAATCCAACTAAGACAATGTCTGAGAAGATAACAAAGAAAGACGTAAGTTTAAATGAATGAAACTTTAGATTATATAAACACAGACGATGCTACTTTACAAGCAAATTGTAAAAGACTGATTTGCACAACACTTCCACAGCTAATAACTCCACTTCAGTTCAGGCAGGTGTGACAGTAGCAATCAAAAACTTAACCCACACTCTGCTGCCATGATATAAGGCTTACTCAGGTATTCTTCGTATTTTCAGATGCAATTCTTCTGAATACAAATGTAAGCAATCTACAGTAATTACTTTGCTTACTAAACTGGCTCGATAATTTAAATAGGCAAAGGTTATCTTAATTTATATACAACTATTTGGAATATTTAAGTGAAACTTCAGCAATCAACATTCCAAACTGCTCACTTTTTAGCTTGAGTAAAAAACAAACAAACAATCAGGTACATATTTAGTATTGATAAGCCAAGCACTTCTGCAAGGAATCTATAGCAGCCTTAACTCTTCTGGGAAGGCTTGTCTTTCCACAATGTTTAGGAGTGTGTTCGTGTGAATTTTTGACCATTTCTCTAAAAGCCTCTCCTCTATTTCATCCCAAAGCTGTTCTTTTGGATTGAAGTCAGGACTCTGTGCAGGCCAGTCAAGTTCTTCCACACCAAACTTCCTCATCCATATCGCTATGGACGTTTGCTTTGTGCACTGGTGCACGGTCATGTTGGAACAGGAAGGGGCTGTCCCCAAACTGTTCCCACACTACACTGTTCTTGAGTTAATCTGAAGGCCACGTGAAGTTTGGAGGTCTGTAGCTATTAACTCTGTGGAAAGTTGTGCACTATTAGCCTCAGCATCCACTGACCCCGCTTTGTGACTTTACTTGGCTTACCGTTTTATGCCTGAGTTGCTGTCATTCCCTGTCACTTCCACTTTGTTATAATTCCACTATTAGTTGACTGTGGATATTTAGTAATGAGCACATTTCACACCTGGACTTGTTGCACAGGTGGCATCCTATCACGGTGCCATGCTGGAATTCACTGAGCGCCTGAGAGAGTACCTGCCTAGGTACTTGATTTTATACACCTGTGGCCATGGAAAGGATTGGAACACCTCAATTCAATGATTTGGATGGGTGAGTTAATACTTTTAGCAATAACGATTATGGTTTAGAAAAATTAAACTCCATTTGACAACTTTTGTGAGGCTGAGGCATTTCGGTGAAGACTGTAAAACATCCTGAACATGAGGTGTAGGGCAGACCCAGGATATATCAGAGATATTAAACCTATTAGTGCTCCCCTGGAAAAGCTGCAGGTGCTGGCCAGGGACAGAGAAATAAGGGTGTCCACCCCAGACATAAAACAGAAAATTGATGGATGGATGGATGGATGGATGGATGGACTAGAAAACATCTGTGGCATGGTTGTGATAGATCAAAGCGTTGTGGAAATATAACCTCACTTTAATACACATTTAAAACGATTTTGTGAGCTTTTGAAAAAGCCTTTGCCAAAAGGAGGTTTAAGCTCAGCATACAAATATGCCCTTTTTTTAAAACTATGGTTATAAATTTACAGGCATCTCCAACTTTGTCCAGTTTCCCAAGAACGTTCCAGGTGCAGATGTGGAGGCTGATGAAAAAAAAAAGAGGGGACTGTTCCCAATCAGTGCATTAATTTAAAAAAATATTTTAATCACGCACTTTTAGGGGCAGCTATAGATTCCATTCCATTTATCTGAAATAGAGCAGGTGCGATACGATGACTGACATGCTCTGTTTACATTTTTGTCACTCAGCATGCCATCACTTATTTCATTGCTCTGGTTGGTTTAGGTCACTTAGATAGCATCCAGAGGCATTTTGGAGGGAGAGAGAGAGAGGGCAGATCTACAATAACATTTCCCATCTCACTGTTGAGCACCATCTGTTTCCTGTTAGCCTCTATCGTGACCCATGCACCGCACCAATCAGTAACACTGCTTTCCAATACACATGGAAGCAAGAATTCAATCAAGACTCAGAATATACGATATGCACTTTGTGTGTGTGTGTGTGTGTGTGTGTGTGTGCTTGTGCATATATGATCTCATGCAGGTTGTCTGGACCCCCGAGGGTCAGCTCTTTTCCTTTTGCCATTATAGTCTGAATATGCTGCAAGAGTTGGGAGGAAGTGGATGGATGGAGCTGGCAGGGGACACAGCTGATATGATGGGCCTTCCAAAACTTCTTTCAGTCTGAAAACCATTAAGGGCCTTTCCCATGGTCCCTGGGGCCAAAAAGAGGCAGAGAAGTCACGCTGAAAAGAAGTAGCCAGTGATTGTGAGGAGCAGGACCCAGAGTTTTTAATGAGGCTTTTTAATGGCGGAGAGGGGTGCTGGCTGAGAACTCTGATCTGGCCTGAGTTGGCATGACTCTGCTCAGTTTTGTGGAGAGCTTTATTATTGTTGCTGGCTCAGGTCAGCGGAGCTTATGTTAGCGCTTTGTTTTTAAGGACAAGGCCACTTTCAGTGTGACCCTGACTGAAACTTGAGCAGCTCACAAAAGAACTCATGGGGCGTAAAAGCATAAACAAATTACAAAAGACAACAAGGCGTTCTCTCATTTAGGCTATTATGTAATTCAAAATATCCCTCTAAATCACAATAGATGTCGCCTTCATATTTCATAATTCGATAAGCAGCTCGCCTCTGCTAATTGTCAGCCGAATCACGATTATCTGTTTTATCATCCTGCAGTTGTAACAGTTGGCAACATGCACTTCCATTAAATATGTGCATGCCAATGCAGATTCATTTAAATAATTCACTAGTTGACAGTGTGAAACTGTCAGCAGTGCTTCCTCTCAGTGTACTGTATCACAATTAGACATCAACCCTCGCAAACATGTCTTCTTTCCACTGATTGAATTAATCCATACTCATATCTTTAACCTAATTATCAGAAGAATGTGTTTGCAATACAAAAGCTTTGTGCCATTAGATTTGAAGCTGAGGCGAACTACTAGTGTCAGGGCAGCACGCCCCTCTAGCATGTCTCCTTATTTAATTTGCTGTAGAATGGAAAACATAATTAACAATGATTTATGAGTAGCAGCTAAGAGTTTTTGGCAAAAGCTGCAAGAGACCTGAAAATAAAAACATTTTTTATTTTTTTTATTATGACCTGCAGCACCCTCACCTCCAGTTCTCCACAGTCACACTCCTCTCCCTCCTCCACATAGCCGTTGCCACATTTCTGCCCACCATACAGCACTTTGACCTCTGGCATATTGAAGAGACACATTCCAACGCCTTTTTCGAAACTAGCCGTGAGGTCCTTCCTGCTGCAGCTGCTGAACACCGTAGGAAAAGGATACCTGCGAGTGAAGGAAATGTTACGTGAGTCACACAAATAGAGAGAGAGAGCAAGAAGACAACTGAGATCCCCCCACGAGAGCCCTCTTTAGTCTAATGTAATCAGGGCTAATTGCTGCTAATCACAAAATCAATTAACCACTAGAGCTCAGCGAGCTCTCCAAAGTTCCATCAGCATATGAACAGCACAGGGCCCCTGTGACTTCTCTCTCCATGGAGAGTGGGAGATCTGATTAGACATATTTTATGAGAAAAGGATTATGAACACTCAACCCAAAAAGTGCTTCCTCTGCAAGACGTACAACACCCATAAATTTAGGAGAAATAGGGGATTGTGTGTTTTTAATATTGTTTTTGGAACAGAGAGAGAGGGTGGTCTGCACCGTGGGGAAAGCACTCGGCCCGAGGCTGTGTCTGCCAAAAGCTTTGTTAAAGACCTCATGTGGCTTTATTGAGCTTTTCTGTGATAATATAGTGCCTTAGATGACAGCGTCTGTGTAAAATGTGCATGAATAAGTCCAGATTGTATCTCATTCTTTGTGACTCCTGATACAAAAGCACCATATGAGATTTTTAATACTCCACTGACACAATAAAACTCAGCACAAAGCTGGAATGGATGAATATATACGTAATCTTCAAACTTATATCAGTGCTGTGCTTCATAGATAAGTACATGCATGAGACAATTCGTGGATGATTTGATACCCAAATGTCTCGTTCAACCGGTGTGATGAAGGACCCTTGAATTTTTTTTAAATGTACATTCTCATCAGGGCCCCCTCGACTCTGGAGAGACCCGCCTGAGATAAGCAGATAAGTCTCACTGAATAAGTGACCTCTTTAAAAATCACTTCCTCTTTTATGTGAAGCCATCTCTCACAGTCTCAGTTTTCCATTATTCTCTTATCGTTGTCTTTCTTCATTGTTTATTGTTTCTGCTCTATTGCTTTTATTCTTTTATTGATATTTATTATTTAAATTGTCATCTTGTATCTTGCATTTTGCACCTATCCCCGCCAACTTCACCGTAGATTTATCTTGTTTTGTTGGACCTTAATGATCGGCTTTATTCTGCTTTCTTGCTAGTCTGTAAAAGCCCTTTTGAAAAAGGGTGTCATTTAAATAAAATGTATTATTATCGTGCCATTTTATTATTTATGCCATCAACACTAATGCTGACCCTTTACCACCTCTGCCACCCACGTGCCTGTTCGTGCCTGTGGCTTTAAAAGCCTGATTTTCTTTCCTTTGCATGGGAAAGAGAAACCTTTTCTACCATATAAAACACATCTATCTTGAACCTGGCCACAGCAGCAACGTGCTCAACAACTGAATATTATAGACACAGTCAAACATGAAATCCAGATTAGTAAAACTTTACTGGCATTAATTTGATGATATTTTTATGTAATTTTTAAAGGTTTTTCTGGTGGATTGTTGACAGGAAATGTCACAACTGCAAACAACCCACAATTCTTCACTTCACTGAGGTCAGTATGAATGTAGTAGAGCTGTTGAGACCTACTGGCTGTATTGCACACAAGCTATAAAACACTTACTCTTTGGAATCTTTGACTTCTGAGAAGGAGAAACGTCTGTGTAACTTAATGCTGGCAACTCTTTCAAATTGTGTTTCCCTCTGATTGGGTTTTCACATCTAATACAGCTCTAAATATGTCATGACACTTTGTGAATGTTTGGCACGGCCTCATTCTTGGCTTGTCTTTGATTTCCAACATGTGCGGAGGCGGCTTACATCACCCCTCGCTGCTGACCCCCCCACCCCGTTCGCAGGTTGCATTAGGTAAAAGTGGGTTACCTCGAAGCAGATCTCCAGACATTCTGGATTAAAGCAAAAGATCAGAGTGGCTTTGTAATGAAATGAAATGGTGAAAGGAAAGAGCATTAAAGACAGCTGTAGTAATAACCATAATTGTGCCCTCTTTCCCCCTCCTCCTCCTCTCTGATCAACAGCTGTCAAGACTGCTGTTCAACAAGCAGGGCACTTCCTTAGCAACTGCTGTTGTTGATTTCCTCCTTGCCCCCAAAGCCTGAGCCAAAATTGCCCGTTGAAAAGTTGAACCCCCTCCTTCGTTGCATTCATTCAGTTTCCATGAACTCAGCCCTGCTCTTCAATTACCAGCCTGTGCAATGCATGACAAAACTCTCACGTCCGTCTTTTTTTCTTTTTGTAACTCTTGAGATACACGAGCTGCTCAGGGATCCAGCTGTTCTTTATGAGAGGCAATACACAAATAATTGGTATAGCCTAACAATCTGGAGGTAGGAGGAGGAATAATGACTGTGAAAAGGCAGAGGCACCAATGATTTACAGTGGATGGCATTTAGCAGCTGCAGTCCTCAGGGCTAGCAGGCCATTGCCAAGGCCAGTAATGGCTGGCACATCTGGTGCATATGGTGAACTGGAAATGCTGAAGACAACCACTCATCGTCTCGGCCAAAAGACCCAGTTTGACTCAATCTTGTTCCCAGCTGATCCCATTCTTGTCTTGGTTTAACCCCTTAGCAGTCCTATTAGTCCCCTAAACCATCCAATGTCCCGTGGGCGGTACGTCCGACTGCTAACAGTTTAAGTCGAATTGCCTTGCCTTTACGACAAATCTTTGTTCCGTCTTATCGAACTCAATGTTTCCCACCCACTCATGCTCTAATTCCAGTATAGATTGAATATTTTTTGTGCTCTCTGGTTCATCTCCGACTTATAGTCAGTGTTTGACAGTTGGCTCCTAAGCTTCAGAGGTCCAGCATTTGATGGTTGAAAGAGAGTACAAAACAATCACTGACTACAGTGTAGCAACATCGATGCAAATGGAGAGAGTGGGGATCGGTCTATGATAAGGAATAATTTCTGCACAGCGCACAATACAGAGCTGGAAGCTTTGCTGCTCCAACAACAAGGTAGATAAACTGTGACATTTGTTTGTGTTTGTTTGTTTTGTTTGAAGAGGTGAATGAAGTAAGTAATCTTTAAAGGAAGATATATCTGACAAAATGTCCTGCCTCCCTACATATTTCTTATTAAAACATAAAATAACCAACACACGAGCGTCATCTTAATATGAGCGTTTGCTGTAAACTATGACCTTAAAGCCAAACCCTATTATACCAGTGATTAGTTGCAACGTATCACATTAAAATTCAGAGAGCTGTTAGACCCAAATTTAGCTCAGCGGGGCTTTTTCCTCACAGCTTTTCCGTCCTTGCAGTTCAGATCACAAAAATTCAATTTATACTGCATCTTTTCAGCCATGAAACAGCGATGAGGTTATGAATCAGATCTTCTGCAATATCCAGTGAGAATATTTTTAAAAATACCAAATTAGTCTTTTACTGACATACATTTAGGAATTGTGAACAAAGAAAATTTGAAGCTGAGCATGACAACTGACGAACAAAACGACTGCTGCTTCACCAGATATTTCATATGGATTTTTACAGATTCCTTAATGCAAGTAGAGCCCGAGCTCTAAGCGATGCCATTAGGTCATATGATCTGCTGTTACTCCTTGACGCCATGTCAGCAGGGCCTTGTTGTAGATACTGAAGAGCACTGTTTCCCCACGGAGCCAATTAAACAAGGCGCACTAGTGAGTTCCTGTTCATCAGTGAGGCATGAGTCACATTTCCATGGCATGCCTTTGACTCACTTTCTGTGATTTCTAATTATTTAATGACAAAACATATATATCAGCTTTGTATTACAGTCATTTTGCAACACACTCTCTTTCAGAACATATCAAGGACATGCATGCCCAGAAAATCAGTGCTATCTGCATATACCTAAGAGCCAATATGTTTTAGCTAGAATGACATGTCAGTTTTTCTAAAATTATGAGAATCATTCATCTTTTTTATTTTTGAAAACCAAGACGCTCTATCCCATTTTGATTTGAGCCAAGCTGCTGTTCAGTCAGAATGTAGTCTATACTCTCTTTTTTCATTCTCATGTCCTGCACACCCTGCTGTATGTTTTATGAGCTCAACATCTTACTTTATGGCCCTTGCGATAAACAGCTTCCATCCAGAAAGCTGCACTTTCTGAATGAAAGCACAAAAACCGGTCAATAAACAGTAAACCAGATCATCAAACCTGGAGCTCGGACACAACGGAATAAAATGGAAGAGGACTGGAAGACTAATGCACAACTGTAGTTTCTGCATTAGTCTTTCAAATACATGGATTTCTCATGTTTGTGCACACACATGCACGTGCTCATATGTCCGCAAAAGAGTGATGAGCTCATTTGCTGTGTTTGTGTTTGTGCGTTTGTCGAGGAGATATAATCTCAAAGGATGAGAAATACCAGCGTGTTCTCATTTAGAGCTAATGGGTGGATGCAGAGATGGATAGAGAGGAGGACGCAACAAATGGCCGTGAGCAGTGTGAACAGGAAACAAGCGGTCCTCTGTGCAGATGTGTAGTTGGTACTGGGTCAGCTTGCAGTTTTATTGCCCGCCCCCATCATCTACCCCACAAACACTCTCTACCCCACAGTAACAATGACAAACTGGATCTCATTATCTCCTTTGCCTTATTCCTGGAGCCACAGCAAGGCCAGGAGAGTCTGAAGGGCACCCGTATATAAGCAACAATGTTCCTGTGAACCTACAATTACTCTGTGCCATTTAACTAAAACAAAAGAGACTTATGAAAAAAAAAAACGGTACTCGTGATTGACTGAGTGTAGGCGAGCCTTGCCAGTACTTTCAATTACAGAATGGAGGGGCTGATAATCAGACAGGCATTTGTGGCAGTTCTTTCCAGAGCAGGCCTTGAGTAGAGGTGTGTAAGATAACACGGTTTCGTAAAAATATCTGATTTTCTCTCTAAAAAGAAAAACAGAATTCGGGTAATTTTAGCAAAATGTTTGTAGAAATATAGTGCTTTTAAGCAACTGCAGGGGCCTTGAACTGGACCCATGGGGGAAACTTTATGGTACTGACCTGGAATAAATAAAGAGGCAGAATGAGAGAATGTAGAGTTCCTAAACATCCTTATTTAAATGTATTGGTTCCTTAATCCTGGATTAAAAAGCAGGGCAGAAATATTGAGCAAAGAGGAGGAGTAGAGGGGATTATTTTTAAAATCAAGGACTAAATAATTTATTTCTTTTGTCTGCTATAATAAAAAAAAAAAAGCAAACAGTCTCCGTGGAGAAAAACATGCTAAATATTCATGTATTATTTAATTTGCCTTTATTTAAAGTGTGGCACAAACACCTTTTTTCACATTCAGAGAGGTTCATCATTGCTACATGCAACTTCAGATTCAAACAGTAAGGAGAAGGTGGTGGGTTTTGCCAACATTAAAACTACCGTTTTCAGGGGTCTTCAATTATTTACTTGGGGCTGCTAAGAGATTTTCCAGCATTAAAGTTGCATGTATATCAAAGAATAGCGTCACTGTAACTGTCTGTGAAAAGGGGAGAGCCAGACGACAAGAGGAGGCGAGCAAAGGAAACACAAAACCATTTTATTTCTACTTCAACAAACATTTCTTTCCCTTTTTAATATATTCACTCTGTTGCCATATTTGGCAAAGACCTTGACCAGGAATACCCTCAATCAGAGTATAATGTAAATCTACACTTCTTAAGACTCGGTTGTTTTCTAAGTCTATAATAAGGAATACTGTTATGGTGTTTTTCATGGGCTTGGGCCAAACCAAATAGAGAGGGATGTTTCCAGCATAAACACCAGTCGGAGGCTCCCACAGACCACAAGGCCTTGGCTGAAACAGACACCCCAATGTTTCTTCTCAGAACGTCCTCTGCATCTGCTGGGTCTACTATAAGATGTCAAGACTATGGTGAGCAATTAGATGTAATTGAGCTGTTGAATTTTAAGCCATTTTGTCACTCAGATACTCTTAATGAGCAACTTTCTTGTTTCCACATGTACAGTACACATGTTTAGTCTGCAAGACATCATCTGCATTATGTCAGGGAATAAGTCAGTCAGTGTCTTGTGCTGTCACGGCCATGCACTGCCACTGAACTACTGGCTTCCCATTCGGAGTGAGTCATATTGCCTTGGGGCATTAGCACAGCTGTTGAATCTGCCATAAACCCAATGGCCCAACAGTTAATTGGCATAATTTGCTTACTGCTCAGCAAACAATAAATTACAAGGGAAGAGCATGTGGAATTATGTTTACATAAGATCGCAATCAGGGTTTTTTGATGACACTTACTGTACTTAATGAGTACATTAATTTAAATTAGTGATAGTTTTATATTATAATGATGTATTTTAGATGTGTGCCTGTGTTTTTTAAGATGGGGTGGAGCTGAAACTGTGACTCACCCAGTGGAGGGAGTCATGATGCAGCCTCCACGATCCACAGTCACTCTACAGCCGCACCCCCGTTCTGGCGTGTCATGGTTCATCCCAAAGTTGTGTCCAAGCTCGTGGGCCAGAGTGACTGCAGCACCCAGGGGGTTGTCTGAATGGTCCTGCAAAAGAGATCAATCACAAAACGTGCCGTCTTACCTCATCTCCCCTCAAACCTCTTTACCTCGTGATTCAGAGCTATCTCTGTATTTCCAGGCTAGGCATGAATCCATGAAGCAATATCCATTATTAAATTTGCTCAGTATACAGATCTGTCGCAGCAACAATAGCAGAAGCTAATTAAGAACAGACGTTTCTGATTGCATTCTCTGAGGAAAATACCAAATAACAAAAAAATTAACGCAAGCCAAATTGTTGTTCCCCACAGGAGCCACTGGAGAAACATTACTCAAAACAAGTGAGTGTAATTGCATATTGCCAAGATTAAACAAACAATTCTGTTGAATCTGTGCTTATCAGAGCATTTCGTCTGCTCGACACTGAGGCACAGAAATGAGCTATGAAAGCAGACTGCGGGCTGTCACCTTCAGCTCGCTCGTCAAACTCTGACAGAGGCAGATGTGCTGCTTCATCTTCACAAATAAAGACATCCTCTCGGCAAATAGGTTGGAAGACAAAGAAAAACCAAACGGCCTCGGTGAAAATCAGACACTCAATTTTGGCAGGACAGAAATTAAAAATAGACGGTGTTAGCAGATGCACAGTAAAGATGAACCTACAGTGGCACACAGAGTGAAACCTGATGTTTGCTGGGGATTTTCTGCAAGGTGTTCAAAGCATTAACACACAAAGAGGGCATATAAATAATATACAGTAGATGGCTATCATGGATGCAAAGCTGTACATGTCAGACCACCTCACTTTTGGAGTCTCTCGTCACAGCACGTTATTTTGTAGCACTGTGCAAATCAAGCTTAGGCTGCTGAACTGCTCTGCTGGGGGCTTTTGAAAGAAACAGTCAGCTATTTTGAGTGCAATCCAAATGTGCAGCCCAGATTCATGCAAATAAGTTGGATTCTGTTTCCTGGAAAAACCCCATTCAGACTCATTTACCAACAGATGAGGCTGAGGAGCTCAGGAGGGCATGTCACGCAACCGTCTGTGCTTCGTCTCACCACACCAATGAAATGAAATGACATTTAGGGCTGGTGAATTGAGATTCCTCATGTCTGACATGTCTAAGATTTAACTGCCTGAGAGAGAGAGCAATGAGACCCACAGGGAAAGCCTAACTAATGAGTTCAAAGGTAGCTGGTAAATGAAGAGACACAACCCGGTCAAACACAGTCATCAGTGGCTGGGGGTTAATCCCCATTTCTACAGCCTTAAGTATGTGTGCATACAGTACACAGTTCTATCCTAATGATCCACTCCCTACTTTACCATCTGCAGGACAAGAGTGAAGAACCATCTGGCGACCAAACCTAACCAGCCAGCCAGGCCTTTAAGACTGAAATAATAGGATGACTTGTGCTAATGCAACACATTAAAGTTCTGTAATGATTCATTATTTATGACTTGCATTTTCATTCAGCGTGTGATCCCTTAAAATGTATTAAATACGATTCAGTGGCATTTCCCATGTATACCCTCCTCATACCCTTCTTAAAAACACACTTATTAGCCTACCATGACGATTCCTCCTGACTGCTCCGCTGTGCACATACTCATGATGGGTGCCATACCAATAGTGGTTCCCTGGAAATACACCCCACTGAAAATGAGAACACAGTGGTTACTATATTGCTCAAATATGCAGCCATGCATGTGTTCACACTTCTGTCATCAAAGGCGCCGTTGAGGATTTCTGACCACTAGCAATATGCGGCGTTTCCTGTAACAGAAGATGATGTTTTGAAGACTGCTGCGGGTCCACCAGTGCAAATGTGCTCTGGCAGCTGCATTTCAAAAACATATATTAAGGCTTTCATACAAGGGGCAGGAAGCATTTCATTTGCTTCTAATTTGTCGTGAATGCCAAATAAGCTGAAGCTTTATTCAAAATCGGGAGCATACGGCCAAGTTAGCAGCTGTGTGAAATTATACATCATGTTAGATAAATGCCCACACATCTCACCTTACAGTTTTAAGTCTTTTACTGACAGACCAACAACTACTGTAACACTGCTACTGTTAATATCTTTCCACTGACTAAAAATTATATATTCGTTAAAAAATTCCACCTCATGTTTCTGTTAACATTTGGTTCACTGGCAGCTGTAACAGAGCCATTGTTCTCTGAATGTTTTCTTTTTTAGCCGTGGTTGTTTTGTTAACATTCATCTACCAAATGAGAGGGGTAACAACTGTGTAAAGACCCAAACACCCATCATGTCTCCTTGACAGCGTCTGTGTGGCTAGCATCTACCCACATACCGTAGGATGGGTCGTTCTGTAACTGGTGGACAATGTAGGCTATAAATAATGGTTAAAAATGACATTTTACTTTATAATTTTGTGTTGTGTATTTAAAAAAAATCAAATATGTTGTGCGCTACGGGTTTTGCAGATGTTTTAAAAGGTGGGAGTTCAATTTTTTGTAGTCATGTGTTTATTTTAGAAACTCTACACCACCCAGTAAACTGGGTAGCTCCAAAGAATAACCATCAACTGTACTACTAAGCATCTTTTGTTTAGTTGCGAATAAAGAAAACCTTTCATACAAAGGATTTATCCTAAACACAGGCATTGCATCTCTATGCTACAGTACCTGATTAGCTGGGCGTTGTCATGTGGCTTTTGAGGCAACAGCTTGACCTTTCTCCAGTCCAGGAACTCGTGCAAGGTAGTAAATGGGTCCTGGGTTATGGGACACTTGTCCACATCACTCCACACCTCCAGCCCCACGAGAGCCACACGGATATTCAGAGCCCTGTAGAACTAACAGTTTGGAGTCGGAAGCAGGGAGAGGGATGCGATTATAGATGTGTTTAATATTTTTGCCACTGTCTTTACTGCAAATTACCTATTAACCACAAATGCTATAGAAAAAGTCACTTAAAACCGAAAGTGGCTCTGTATAAGTCCTTAAATATTTATCAGCGTATGGCTCTCCATATGAATAAATCAGCTTTTTGCTTCTGTTGTGTTTAACAGCCACCCACGGCACAATCTATTAAACTGGCTGCATCACAAAATGCTCAGCCAAGTTATGAAATTGATCATCCATTCATAATCCAATCAACCTCTGCCCGCAGGTCGGTCAATTCTCACCAGGCTTAATGTGACCTCTAATAAATCACAATCCACCACTGCATTCCCTCTTTGGATTCAATTGTTACCTTGTCCACGTAATTAGCAATCTCAGCCAGCCGCTGCTTGACTTTGTCCATGTCCTTGCCTTGCTTCTGAAACTGAACAATACAAGTAGAGAGAATGAAGCAAAGTGCTGCCCTCTTGAATGCTTATTACCCTCAAAGATAGTATTTTGGACATATCGCATTATAGTGTAACACTGTATCAGTTGTAGAAATGTCTTCATAGGGTGCGCTCTAACCCCCATTCTTGCCACTGCTGCTGTAGCTGTTATCATCAAAAGGCTCCTCGGTAAAGGTTATGCTGAGAAGATAACCTCAACTGCTTTGTATTATATTCAGAATTTATTCAGGCTCTAAAGCATGTGACTTTGACCCATGTGTCTCAAACTAGTGAGAAACTGTTTCTTCTTTTAGCTTTCTTAAAAGGTCTAAGAGCCCACATAAGGAACGGTCTCATTTGTGAGTCAAGTGGTCAGTGATGTATGCAGCAGGATGTAGATGGAGCTGGAGAGCGAATTGGGGGAGCGAGTGGACGCATCAGAGCTGACACAAAGGCAGTGGTGGCGCCTTCTTATCTGTGTCTCAAGAGGAAGGAAGCTAGCTTGGGATCTGGTCTTTGAGCCTCTTTACTTTGGAAGTCAGCAGGAAGATGAAGAGGATGATGAGACGTTTGACCTCTGCTTACCTCTCGGTTGTCAGCCACAATGATCAGCTCCACATACTTGGTTGTAGTCTGGGCATGGCGTTTATGCTGCAAGAGATAAATGAAAGGGAGTGGACAGGCAACAGTTGGATGGAAAGCAGAAAAGGATGAAAGATGGAGGAACAGGAGATATGAATCCAAGAAAAGAAAATGACAGAGGAGGTGGAGGGTGCAAATAACAAAACAATAAACCAGGGGATGAGAAGAAAGGAGTAGGAGGAGAGGGTAGAGAGAGAAGGATGTTAGTAAGGAGCACTTTACTGCAGCTTTCTGGAAAGGGCAGCCTAAATTCAGCAGGTGGCCACTCGAGATGGCTTTTCACCTGAACTGCACTCTACACAAAAGGCAGCAGAAATGAAAATCAGCAAAAAACAATCAGCTACGCTTCACATCTGACCCAGTAAGAGCCACTAAGGTCACACAAATCTGATAACACTCCAAACGAATCGCTATTGCTTGTTTAGTGCAGTACTGCATGGTCTGTTGGCACACAATATAAAGAAATGAATAGATTTTCTCTATAAAACGTAAAAAGATTTTTGATTTGCTAAATAGATATAAAATAAAATTTTCAGACAAATTTATGGGGATTTTACCAGCTTTTTTTTTTTTTTTTTTTGCACCCAGAGGATTCTCCCCCAGATGGTTATTATAAAGAATGCAGGTTTAACCCTCTGGGGTCCAGGGTATAATTGGCCGTTTTTGACTACTTTTGATTTTACCTTTATATTTCACTTTTAAAAACTGTTTATCTTGCCTTGTTTGGTATCATTATTTTCAGCACAACCTCAAATATCTGAAATTGGAGTTCTTTTTTCATTTTGACATACTATATTAGCACAATTGATCTAAATTCAGACAAAAAATTTAAAATCTTAGTAGAAGAAAGGTATATTTTTACTGTAAAAACCACAAACATGTCTAATGAATCATTTTCATAACTTGAAATGCAAATAGAAATTGCACAATTCTAAAAATTATGCACAAGTTTTGCAAACAACAAAGGTATATGGTACTATTTACCTAAAATTACAGCCAAGGCCTCAGGCGGTTTTTATATAACCATTTAAAACTATTTACAGAACAATCAGGTGTTCTGCATCAAATAAGAAGGCACACAAAATATTTGTGCCACTCCAAAAAAAGAGTTTCTGTCCATTATAAGACAGAGGAGAATACCACAGGCCTTAACCCTGCAGGTCTGACAACAGGAGGTGTATCAGTCCAGTTTTCCACGCGCCGGCGCGTCCGTCGACCCCAGAGGGTTAAGGCACTGGGCAGGGAAGCTACTGAATATTCAGCTCTTTTTTTGTGTGGTCAGAGATTGTGAGTGTTCAACCTGTTTTGAATAGACAGGAAAACGGTGTGAAACTAAAATGACAATTTTTGAAATAATATCAGTTACAGCAGCGAGTATACTTAAGACACAGCATCAAGTCTTGTGCCACCCCTGATTTCTTTGTGTTTTGGTAGGAAAATGAGAAAAACAAGTACAGCAACTGAAACGTTTATAAATGTATATGGAAATACAAAATATAAGGAAAAAAAGGCTTAAAAATCAATATTTAGTTGATCACCTTTATTCAACAGATGCTGGATCAACGTTTTCTGTCAGGTCTTTGTGGATTTCTGCGAGCAGTAAATACTGCTGTAGATTGTTGTTTAGGTCTTCCACTCCACTCTGCCCAATTTTCTTAATGTTTTTAAGGACAGACTGCACACCATGCCCAGATATGCCAAGTTTTTGGCTAATAGCTCCTTGGGAATCACCTCATTAATACAAAATGCTACTTTATGTCTGTGAACCTATATTCCTTTGGCATTTTTCATAGATTGAGCTAAAGAAAAAGAATACAAATTGTGTGTTTTGTGACAGGCTGCTAGTAACAAAATGCCTTAAGAAATGATCTCTGTTATGTCTAGACACAACATTGGAGTCATCCCTTAAATTAGGTGCAGTTTTTAATGCTTGAATAAGCATTAAACAGTACTTGAGTCTGACTCCTTGGAAGTAAAATATAAAGAATAATGGCCTGGCTGAGGATTTTTAAAGGTAAAATTGTTATTGCTAAAATTGTTAGGCTGACATTTTAATACTAAACAGGAGTGTCCAGTCCTATTTAAGTTATTTACCATTACCATTACTGCTGATTAGCAGTAAATTGACAAACATTGAATGGAATGTCGTTAGTGTTTGGGCATAAACTGGTTCATTAAAATTTTGATCTAATGGTATTTATGAAATTAAACTTATAAAATCACCATTGTGATGATGATGCAACTTCTATAAATCCAATTGTAAACGAATTCACAGCCTGTGGTCACAAAGTACATACTGATCACATGCTTTGGCATCAACTACTTGATACAACACGCGGCGCTACAGTCTGTTTCACCTGCATATAGGTACACACATGCACACAATCTTGTTCTTTCCACTCACACACTTGCAGATCCTGCGAGCTAAAGGTTCTGACTTCACACCATGGCCCTCTTTCAACCTGAGCCTCTTTATCCTTGCTGGCCTGGCAGCTTGGATCCTCTCTGCTCTTATCTGCCTCCTCCATAGATAAGCCAGGATGGGCAAGTGTGCTCTAAATACACCCTATGGTGATTAAGTCTCTAGGAGGCCACTGGGGAGGGAAAATACACACAAATACTGTTCTTTCAACTCAGTGAAGAGCAATGTTGTTCTGGAGGAGAATCCAGTCAGTTAGAGTCATAGGTCTAAATGTACAAAAGATACTTTCTAGCATCTTTATCAAAATAAAACTGAAACTGCTATTGGAAGAGGAAAACACTGCTAATTTAAAGTGGAACACAAACCTGTTATCCTATTTATAACATCTATCTTATCTAACATATATCTGGAAAATCTGCATGACACACCCTTTATTGATGAAACTTCCACTGGTGTGCAGAAAAAAAACTCAACCTAGATAATCAACCTAGGTAATGGAGTGAAAGAAGGATGCATCTACAGGGCAGCAGATGCTGATGTGGTATACACCCTCAACCTACCAAAGGAGGTGATGTGATGTCTGTAATTAGTTTAGGCTAGCATGTATAAGCTCATAGTTCTTTAATATGAATTAAAGCACACTTCAGACATGACTCATCCATGTGCTATGATCTGTTTCAAGCATGAAAGACAAGACACTCAAATCATGGTCATTATGGATAGTCACATTTTCAACATGGGTCCTTGTTAGAATTCATGTTGCAGACGTGCTGTCCCTCTCAGCAAGCCATCATATCTCTCTACCCTTTTCAGCCTCATCTGATGTTCATCATCTAAGGGCACTCTTGTCAACACACCTTTTAATCTTTAGACCCTCAAGCAGGGTACTTTGCAGTTCATCAAAGCTACAGTGCACACCTCTGTGCCCCCGTGTAACATGCTGAGATGAACCTGCATGCCTTCTGCTAAGTACAGCAAATAAGACTTTGTGCTTTTTGATGTACTTCTTCTCTCTTTGCTACACTAAACTCTGTTTATTACCATACTCTTTGCTATATTAACAAGACTGCTTGCTAAACTCTTTCGCCATTAGTTAGACATTGATGTCTAAAACATTGTCTCCTCTGTTTTCACATTTTTAACTTGACAATGGGGTTGCGACATTCGACATCCTGATGAATAAACTGCATCTTAGTGGAGATGATTTGCATTCTAATTCTGGCATCTCTTAGCATATAATGAGTGTTAGGGACATAGTGCTTTAAATGAGAACATTTTGATCCAATAAAACAAATAAAAGTTCATTTTTCACACGGGCATAATCCATCTGAACTTCTAAATTGCGTTGTTGTCAGGGTTTGTTCATTTGTCCTAATCTTTGTAGTCCTCTTAAGATTTAAGACAACGCTTGCCACTAAGACAGCGCTATAATTATTTGCAGATATCAAGCTCTACAATAAAACATCAGAAAATCCCTAATACTGGAGAAATAAATAAATATAACAATGTGAAAACACAGGATGTTTCAGCCAGTATACCCATATGTTTGGTCTGCGTCCCACACTGATCTCAATGAAATGGTTGCAAAAATAAAAATCAGTTTTAACTAAAGCCCTGGAAAGTCCCTCACATTTTTTCTGCATTATGATTTTAGTATGTTTGCTTAGCCTCCAACTGGAACATCTGTTTCACCTTATGCACCACCTATATCCGAGTCCTTCCCTGTACTAATCTGCTTAATCAGCCACGTTTGTCCACTCCTGCTTTACCTCACCCCAAAGATAAAGATGACTGGAGTTTATGTTTTTCACTTATCAGTGCTCATCATCTGTAAAGCTTATGCTTTCTGAGGTTAGAAACTCCCCAGGGCCGTGCCCCTTGTGATTTATCTCTATGCTCAGTGTTGTAGCAGGGGGCAGAGTGGGATGGGGTTTCTTAAAAGCAATCTCTTTAATTCTGGATGGTCCTGCTGGAGGCCGTAAGCACAACCCAGCAGTTTCATCTCACATTAAGAGCAAATGCTATTGCTAAACAGCGAATGTACTTTTTTCACAGGCTTTTTTTTTTAAAACTGCTCTCCTAACACACTCCAGAGCATCTGTCAGAACAAGTATCGGCTTCAAAAATATATATCCTGGCACTGTTCAATTCTGCATTTTATATTGTCTGAAGTCCAGAAAATCAAACTGAAATAGCTAGTTGATGCAGCTGGTCATCTTTACATCTTTTTCAGAGCCTCACGTGATTATAATATCATCCTTAATGCATAAAGAAAAAACAAAAAAACAAAAGAAAGTGTTAATTTCTTACTGGGGACTGTAATGTTCTCTTAAGTCTATGAAACAGAGAGAGTTTTGCCTGTGGTAGCTGCTCTGTGAAGACATATTTAATAGCTAACTACTAATTTTAGCATACTGTCATAACCATCAGTCCCATAAAGAGGCTGCACAAAAGAACTTGAGAGACATTTTTTTAAAGGGGTTAATATATCATAGAGTGCTATGGAAAAAAATCACCCCTTATTTCTTTATATTTTTCTTCCAAGGAGCCAGACTTCTTTAATTGTTTAAAGTAGTCTTTAGCAACAGTTCTTCAGGCCTTATCAAAGGTCTTTTATCTCATCTAAACATTTTGCTGAACCTGACCATGTTCAGAAAAACGTACTTAACACTGACCTATGAATCATTCAAGCCTAAAAAGGCTTGAACGGACTCAACGGATGAACCAGTGTTGTGTTTACACATAGCAGACAACTTAGCAAAGAGCCCATTTTAAGTTTCTTTCCATTTATTTGGTTGAATCTACAAAAAACGCCAAAGATAACATAATTATCTTTGATTTACTTTTGGACCAATAAGGTGGTTCCCCAAAAGCTATTAGCTAAAAACTTATATCTTGGCATGGTGTTCATTGTGTCCTCAAAACAATTTCGGGAAACTGAACCAGTGGATGGCAAGTGAAGCAGTTTCCTACAGCAGATGAACCGCATCCAAAAGTCATGTCATTAGGAAGGGAAAAGAAATTTAAAAAAAAGACCTGATACAAGACCTAAGAAATGCATCTGGTCGTTTAATTAATCCACATACTGTTCACCAAAGCTTCATCTGAAATGATCTCAGCATGAACAGTTGCTGTAAATAAGCCATTCTAACGGAAGGAAAACTGAGAGAAAAGTCTGAGGTAGCCAAATCACACATTAACTGCACTGAAAATCAGTGGTACTATGGAGTGATGAATCTTTATCGGGAAGTTAGAAATATTTTGGTTCAAATTGTCTTCAATATTGTAGAGCGGGTTAGGAAAAGGTACAACAATGAGTGTCTAGAAACAAGTTAAAAACATGGCGGAGGCTCTGTCATAGTTTGTGACTGCATTTCAGCCAGTGGTGCTGGAGATTGGAGGAAAATTGGTGGAATTATGAATGCAAAAAAGTACCATCAGATTTTGATCCACCATATAATACCATCTGGAAAGCACTGATCCCAAACACACTTCCAATGCAGTAAAAGCATACCTAGATAGATAGATAACACACACAATGGAAAAATACTGGTTATTGACTGGCCTCCCCAGAGCCTGAACTGCAATATATTTGAAGCAGGGTGGGATCATCTTGACAGAAAGCGGAACAAAAGGAAGCCGACATCCAAAAATGAGGTTCGACTATCCTTCAAGAACTCTGGAGAGCTTAGACTAAACATTGCAAGAAAGCTTACCTAAGGGCGTTCAGGCTATGATGAAGAAGAATGGTAGTCATACTAAATACTGACTAGAAAGCTCACTAGAACTGTACAAACTCTGGTTTTGCCTTATATACTGTATTTACATGTGTTCCTATAAATCCCATTTTCCCCAAAAAACATAAAGAAATTGATAGTGGCTCAAGACTTTTGTACATTACTAGATAATTTATCCAGGTATAAATAGTTAGTCCTATTAAAGCTACGTCTTTAGGTTTCACTGAAGTTAAATGTTTAAACTACAAAGAAGGCTGAAAGCTAAAACTTTTTCTCTGCTCTGCCTGATTTTACGATCTGACTTATTTGGAAAGGAAAGAAAAAAGACAGGTTGAAAGGCCAGGGATCTAAAGTTCAAACCATGACCCAGTCTGAGAGTGTACCTTTGTTGAATGAAAATAAAATCACATACTACATACTGAGAGTTTACTAGCTGTAGAAAAAAAAATGTGTTTAATAATCCTTACCCTTGTGCTAAAAGCCTTGAATGGGCTGCCGTCTGTGTGCGCAGATGAATAGGTCGTGTTGAAATCATGGCCACAGGTGCCAGGAGCAAAATTGAGGTGTTCAGCTGTGTAAATCCAGTGAGTCCCATCAGAGCGATCAGCACATGGTTCCAGTACATAGGATCTTTCGCCAAGAGATATAAAACCCCTGCAGAACGAGGAAGAGGCTATCAGAGGTGCAAATATCGACAATGCAATAAAAAATAATCAAACGTGATGACCAAGATGACATGTCATTAGCGATGAGTGTACCCATTGTGCATAAGCTGTAAGATTCTGTAAACCTTGCACAATGTTCACAATCACCCAAACTCGTGCTGAACCAACTCCAAGCCTGACTGCTGCAAACACAAATGGGGAGCTATTTGTCTCTGTGAGCAGGTCAAGAATTGTGTAGCTTCTTGTCAAAACTGTTCTGGTGATCTGTTATTATTATGCAGACAGGTTTAAGAATAACTGAAATAAATGAATAAATATCAAGACTGAGGTCAGCAGAATGAGCTTCACAATCAGGCATATCCCTCTGCAGAGGGTGTCGACATCTGGCTGCTTCACGAAAACATTCCTGATTGTGTCCAGTGATATTGCTGCAATCCTTACTCCTCACTGACATTTGCAGTGCGCTTCGACAACACTGAAATCCTCCACGTTCTTAAAAACCTTAATGAATGTCAGGTTTAAAGATTTGCAACCGTACTACATACATGGGGTTTTACCTTGGTTTGCATGGTTTGCAGAAAATTCAGTATTTACTAACACAAATTAAGCAGCCTGAGAGGTTTTAAACAAACCAACAAATTAGCCATAATCTAAACCATTAAAACTTGGAGTAAAGCCATTAATGCATCATAACTATTGGTTGTAACTGTCCTCTTTGCACAGACAAAAACTTGTGCACAGCCCAAATTTTACCTGGAAGCTGATGTGTGCAGCTAAACTGGGAGCTTGTTTAAAACTTGGCCAATGTTATTAAGAGTTTTCGCCCAAAATGTACCACTCCAGCTTCAACAGTTTAGTTGAGGGGGTTAGAGGCGTGGTGTACTCAGAATATAGCTATCCACCCCAAGTGAATTTAGTAGTGGTTTATTTCTAATGACAGACATTAATAACGTGTTCCAATATGTCATTTTGGGCATAATAGGAAAAAGATGAATTAATTATTTTACTCTATACACAAAATATAATAGTGCATCTTTTTAAATAAGACAATACTCAAAGAACTGTCAATTACATCATGCTTGCTTTACCATTGTTCTTCCTTCAAAACTTCAAATTTGTCAGTATACAAGTTGTCGGCTTGGTGCTACTTGCTGCAGGAGAGGCTGGATCTTTGGATGGTTAGAGGTTAATCGGTGACAAATGCGGCCCCACCCCCCACAACACTGAATTGGATGAGCGGGAGAACATGGATGACGTCTTATTTTTGTGTATTGGACATTTTAAATATTTCTTTCTTTCCTAACATGTTATCTATTGTCATCCAGATATAAAATATGCTGATGTTTCCATTTAATAATCCAGAGCATTAAACATAATATTTACATATTTGCTTTTAAGCAAAGCAGAATGCTTGGAAGCTAAGGCAGGATTAATTTAAACATTATAATATAGTAATGCTATCCAAATACTGTATGCTAAAACATCAACAGATATTACCTTATTATTATGAGGTTATTACAATTTTATAACTATGTGAAAATTCAAACTCACAGACATTACCTTCTTATTTCTAGCAGCTTATCAAATTGTTACCAAGCTATTACGCTAAACTACGCTGTTTGTTACCCTACTATTACCACTTTATTACTCAGATGTAATAGAAAACTGCTACTGAGGGATTTTTGGCAATGTGGAGAACAAAAAACAAAAAAACAAAAACAAATTAAAGCAATCAAACTGTGTATAGAACATTATATTATGATAAGCAATTTTGCATATTTGCATATTGCATTTTATGCATATTTTAAGTGACTTTAAATCTACACTATGTACCGTTCTAGCGACACCTGGCACTACAGTATAAACTTTTACAGGTCCCAAAGCAGAGAGATCAGGGTTAGCTTGTTGAATGTATCACTAAGCTTTTACACCAGTGGTGTCATGTGAAAAAATGGGAAACAAACTAGCGCCTGGCACACTTACTTAATCCCAGTGCAAGTGCTGAGGCTCACATCCGAATTGTCATGACCCTCCACCTTACCATGGTAGTAGCAGTTTGCCTGAGGGAGCACAAAACAAACAAAACAATAGGATTTTAAACTCAACACAGAAGGAATAGAGCAGCAGCGTGTGAAACAAAACAGGCGTCGGGTTTTAAGCAGAGTTCACCCCAATCAGCCCCAGGTGTTACACTGTAACTGTGAAATACGAGTAAATTAACTATAAGGGAATAGTATTTTGCCAGCTTAGCAAAAGCCATTCCTGCTCATCACCACAGGCTAATGATGGTTGAAATCTGAGTTCCACATTTCCCAGCACAAGCTTTGCTTTCTGCCGTATTCCCAGGTACCCACTTTCACGGACCACCTGTCAAGCTGCAGCAGGGAGTAAAGAAAGTGAATTAAGCCTGTGTTTATTGAACAAGGCCTAGAGGGTGTGGAGGAAGTGTCTGGTTTAGAGTGAAAACAGGCCTTCTGCTACAGCTAGACAGCCTTGCTCAGGTGAGGTCCTTCTGCCACCCTGTTCTGGAAAACAAGGAAATGTGAGTTTTCCACCCCACTTTGACTGCCTCTAAATATAGAGTTCAGGCAGTAAATTTGGATGTCTGGCCTTCTTCGAGGTGGTTACTCTCTATAGGCAGCTGAATTTGCATGCCAAGTGTCTCAGTGGGTTTCTGGCATTAAAGGCAATCCTTGCTTAATACTGAATCCCAGCACTTTTAGCAGTAATTCTGTTATGATAATCCAATTAATATCACACTTCTCCGAATAGCTAGAGGAAAAGGGCTTACCAAATAGCATCTTTCAGTCTTACCATCACCTTAATTTTGGTTGACACATGTAAAATGCACTCAATCCCTTTAACTACATTCATGAATATTTCATATGCAACTAACTCTTTAAGAGGGGTTAGACGCAGTGACAAAATCACCATGAATTATTAGGTTTAAGCATTGTTTTTCACTGGGCTTATAAACACTGAGTTGCAAGGAAGCATCTCATGAATATTAATGTTGTTCAATATCTATTGGGTGGAGGTAATTTCTTTTCTGATATGTTATATGCCAGTTGACGAGTTGTTCTGCTGCCTCCAAAGTATTAAAAAGACAATAAAGTTGTGAAACACTATCTGGATAACTCTCAATCTTTGAATTCAGGTGTTTTCAGTCCCCATGGCCACAGGTGTGTAAAATCAAGCACCTAGCTAGCATGCTTTTGGAAACACCTGCGAAAGAACGGGTCATTCTTCACAAATATGGCACTCTACTAGGATGCCACTGGTGCAGCAAGTCGGCTCAGGAGATTTCTTTTGTTTCTAGATATTTCACTATCAACTGCAGTGCAACACAAAAACTGTCCACTGGGAGCTTCATGGCATTGGTTTCCATGGCAGAGCAGCTCCTGTAGGTGTAAAGCGTAGGTGGTTCGGTACTTTTGTGCAGCGTATTTCACAAGAGAAGTGGACCGAAACCTTGGAAACTTTTATGCGGACACTTTCTGATGGTGGACTGGACAAAAAAGAGAGCAATCCATTATAGTCGGGCAAAAAGGTGCAGGGACAGGAAAGCACATTACATGAAATATGAAATTATAGTTTAGCAGAGAGGAGTAGGGCTGGATTTAGTACACTCAGTTAATGCTCGCACCTCATGTTTCTTTGATGAGATCATGACTATGATGCATTGATATAAAGGATATGAATAGACTTTTTGTTCCTAAGGTTTCTGCAGGAAGACAGGAAAGTGCTTATGCATTCATATTTGAAATACAGAGGATTAATAACCAGAATCCAGATTATTGTGGGTGGAAATCCTGGGTGTGAACATTACATTGTTTATTATAACCACAATCTTATTATTCTGTTACTGCTTTAATAACCATGGAAATCATTCATATTCCCAGTAGATGGCTTTTGTTACATGCTATGTATTTATTGGATTGTACGTGGACTTAGATTTAGTGAGAAAGGGAGACTGTGTAAAACAGATAATGGGAACGATGGTGGGAGAGCTGACTCATACTCAAGTCACTCCCAGCAGTACCTTGCCTTTGACACAGAACTGAACCCACAAGATCCCTTGCCCAGATCACTATATCAGTCTCCTCCCTGCCGGCAGGACAAATAAATTAACTACAGATCAGTCTCGAATGATCTGGTTGTTTCCAGTAAAAAGATCCTCCCATGAAGAACTGGCTGTGGTCATGAGCGAGGAATGAGAGAAGGGACGGAGGTCAGAAGTGTCCGCACTTTTAATCAACTACTGCAGACTCCACAAAAGTCTCCACAAAAGAAATGCAAACATGAGGCAAAATGCCACATTCCTGCGTCTGGCTTCATCCATTCTCCCAAGTTTTTATTTGTATATCGGCTGTAGTCACACAAAACTTGTAACATAGACATTTATTCTTTATTTTCTTTGTGTCATTTTTATTGTTATGATCATTGTTACTCTTTCTGTCCACATAAACATTATGCAGCTTTTTTAATTAATGGATAGCTATGGAAAATGGGAAGCTATTTATCCACCCACAGCTGCGGACTCTGTATCTCACACTCCACTACAACTCCTTCATTGTCTTTGTGCTCTGGAATGGCAGCAATTCTGATGAGCTGGCCAAGTCCTGCCAGGGATGACCCAACTCTGGTCTCGAGTGGAAAATCATTTTGCTGTGTGGGTTGGACGTTACCGAATATAATAATCTCATCTTTTTGTGCATTTCAGCTATAAGTCTGCCTTTTACACACAGACCTCATAGACCGTTTATTGTTATCGAAATGAAAATGCAACGTTAAATTGCTTTCCAAACTGCTGATAATCAAATCCCTGAAATCAAGCAAGCTGGTGGCAGTTTTATTTCATAGGGATTGAAACTGCTCCTCATGGTTCAGCAGCATCAAACTCATTCATTACTCTGTGCTATAATAGCCTTTCTTTTTCTGAACCTCAAAAAAAAAAAAAAAAAAAACCTTTTCAAAAGATGAATATTTTATTTACATCCATTTGTAATATTTTAGAGTATTTATGGATCCATAGAAAATTTGAGAGACCGGCAGCATTTAAAAGCAGAACAAATGTTGCTGGAGAAAACCTATTTGAGCTTAATGAATATGAACAATATTTATTACAGCACTGAAGCCAAGAACAAAGAAGGTACTTCAATTCTATGAGGTTTCATTTGTGCCAAGGATATGTTCCCAATCATGCCTTCTGTGTCGGATATGAAGAAACATTTATTTTCTGTTTTTAATACTGACTGGCCACTTTATTAGGCACACTTGTTCAACTGCTCGTTATTGCAAATGTCTAATCATCCAGCCACAACGGAGGAGCTCATTGCACTTAGGTATCTAGACATGGTCAAGACAATCTGCTGCATAACATGTTGAACTGTGAAGCAGACGGGCTACAGCAGTACTGGGTATCATGCATGTCTGCTAAGAACAAGAAACTGAGGCTACAATTTTACAAACCACCGGACAAAAGGAGACTGGAAAAAGATTGTCTTGTCTGACAAGCCTCAATTTCTGCCGCAACATTCAGAATTTGGTGTAAACAACATGAAAGCATGGACCCAACCTTCCTGATATCAACAATTCGGGCCGATGATGGTGTGTAATAGTGTGGGGGATATTTTCTTGGAACGCTTTGGGATCCTTTGTTGACCATAACCATTGTTGCTGACCATGACTACAGTGTACCTAACTTCTGATAACACACCATGTCACAAAGCTCCATCTCGAAAATCATTTCTTGAATATGAAAATGAGTTGCTTGCATTCAAATGACTTCCATGAACATCAGATCTCAATTCAATTGAGCACCTTTGGGATGTGGTGGAACAGCAGACTTGCATCACGGCCAACAAATCTGCAGCAATTTTGTGATCCTATCGTGTCAATAATGGACCAAAATCTCTGAGGAATGATTCCAGCATCTTATTGACTCTGCAGATTAAGAATTAAGCAGACAAAAGGAGGCCCAAGGCTGTATTAGCAAGGTGTATGTGATAAAGTGGCTGGTGAGTGTTTACCTCAGTTGTAGCAAAGCTGTTTGACAGATTGTCCGGCCATATGCTCGTGTAAGAAAACATTTGTCTGTGTCAGTGCAGACAAATTCATGCTTTGCTCTGCTGTTTCGCATGTAGTCCTGACTGTTATTTGTTGTGCTGTTTTTCACATCACATGCACGTTCAAATAATACAATCAAACCACACATAGTCAACACAGCCAAGTTAGAGGAAGTAAAGCTGCACTGACAAAGAAAAACGTTCTGTCTGGTGAACACTAGACACGCTGTGTATCTAACGGTCAAAATATTTTAGTCACAGCTGAAGTAAAGTTTAAATTTGAACTGGCAGACAGTGTGTTCCTCATACGGGAGCATCATGCAACCAACCAGAAGCTTTGCTTTTCTCTATGTAATCCCTTTATGTCTAAATTGATTTCTTCATGGTTAACATTTACAAGTGATTTGTTATACTTTAGAGATATATTTTCATATCTATATATTCTTAATTTTCAAAGTGGGAACCTCATGAATGCTTGATAAGTGCTTAATATTTCATGGTCACTGTGGCTTTCAGATTGCACCTAGATGATCACCAGTTCAATCTTTCTTCGATTCCTTCACAACAAACAATTCTTTAGGATTTGTTTTGATCGAATCCATTAAAAAAAAAAGAAAAATCTGAGCTGTTGCCTAAAACAGAGTGCATTTTCTGACCTCTATCTGCCTTCTCATTTCATCAAATATGAATCTGTCGGCTGAAAATGGCCCCACTCACCTGGATTGTCCTCTATGTGCGCACGACTGCACAATTCCAGGTGGTTTTAAAAGCGGTTCTAACTGCTATATCAAGTGTTCTTTACTTTCTCACGGACCCTAATATTAGCACAGCGAAGCAGAGTCTATCCAGAGGAAGAGTTTCACAAAAGGTCAACATTCATATGAGCTGCTGGGCAGGTAACATAGAAGAAAATGTAACAATGTTCGAAATTCAATCACTTTGTTTTGTCACCCACAAACCCAGAAAATAAAAAGAAACATACCGTGAAGTTGTGAACGCCTGTGACAGCGCTGCCATCTTCCAGGTAATGGGTTTCTGTATAGTTACTTGCAAAGAGCCCCCTAGAAAGGATAAACAAAGACAACAAACATTCAGCACTGACCCTTGGGGGCTTCATCCAAAAAAAAAAAAAAAAAAATCAATCTCAATGTCTTAAGCCATTCAACCACAGCCAAACCTGCATGGAAGATAAACAGTTTGATTTAAAACTTTAAACTGCTTTAGGATAGCATAAATTGATTCGAGAAGAAGGCATGAAGGGGAAAAAAACACATTCAAAAGAGGCCGAAGTGACGTTTTCTATTAATTCACTTTCCCAACACCATGAAGACGCATTCAATATCAATCAATAACTCATTCCATGTGAAACAAATGGAACAATAATTAGTTTACACATTGCAGACAACAGCAAGTCATGAGTTGATTTTTTTTTTCTTTTTTTAACGACTGGGAATAAATAACACTGTGCTTTAAATGAAGGAACCATATAGGTATAACCACAATTAATAAAAATGAGCAAAAAGTATAAGTCAGCACTGAGAATAAAAATACAGATTCAATAAAATGAAGAGGTGTATCGAGATACTTGTAAAACTCAGTCTACCATCACAGTTCATTTATTTTTAACCTATAAATTAAAACCAAAAATAACCTATGACCCAACAGTCATGCTAGTTTAATGCTTCAGTGTAAGTGAGTCCTGCATGTTTTACTATTATCAAGACATTTTGCCTTTTAGAGGATTTTTTATCATAAAAGAAAAGCTGTTACCAACCCACTTAATATTGTATAAGGATTGTCTATTTGACACAAAGACGGGTAGAAAATACAGGATGGAATTTGATTGTTATTCACTGGAAACAGAAGAAATTGCAATAGTGTGGAAATGAGGAACCTGCCACCTTCTTTCCTCTAATTTTGACAAAGCATCTACTTACAGTATCTCTGTCAACAATAAGGCTACATGGCTGGTAGCAAACTCAGTTTACATTTCATTTATGTTAAGTTATAGCTCCCGGCAGAATCACACAGACATCACACATGAGTTGGTGAAGTCATATTTTTAAGCCTAACTTGAGAATTTTGGTCCTAATCACCATTAGGACAGCCAATAAGCAATTAGCATATCACTAGTTATAATGATATGCTTGTTATAATTTCAAATATGCACATCATATTTTATCATATAAGACTTAAATCTGGTGATTGGGACCATAAACTATTAATTGAGATTATAGATTAAGTGAGAATTTCTCATAGACTTCTACGCAGTTTGACTTCTTTTTAAAAGCCAGAGCCCCCTACTGGATAACAGAAAGGATGCACGTTTAAGGCACTTTCACATTGGTCATCTTTAAGTCTATGGTTATTTTTTAGCATTAATGGCTCTGTGGTATAGTGATTAACATGTTTGTTTTACACACCTAAGATGTCAGATTTTGTGGAGACATTAATGGTTATATTTTGTCAAATCTATACATTTTTAAAACACACTAAAATGCAGCATTTTGATTTTAGATGCTTTGTGCTGTTCCTAGTAGCTACTTGTAGAATCAAAGTTTAAGTCCAACTTCTCTTGAAACAAAAACCCACAATCCTAAAGAGCCTCCTGTGGCCTTTATGAGCCAACAGGGTGAGATTATGGCATGAGTACACCAGATAACCTCTGGGTTGTGCTCTCCTCTTACCGCAAGACAAAGAAAATACCATCACAGCCTTATTATGATGTTGGCTGCCTTTCTCACCCCACCTAGAGAGGTTCCTGAGCACTAGGCTTTTCTCTGGTGGAGGAAAGGATACTCAGCTGGGGTGCTGTGGATCACATGCAGAAAGAAATCAACGAGCCAAAAAAACTGTGTGCACCCCCTCCTGTGTTGATGAGAACATATCTGTATTTGTGCTCAGTATTTGTGCAAACAAACATGAGAGTGTCCATGTACTGTACATACAGTGAGCACATGTGCTGTATTACTCTCCAGGACATTAGCAGATGCTTGGCTGGTGCTAATCCACAGCAGAGGAACAAACCTCAGCAGGCAGCTGGATCCTCTTACTGACCTCACCACTGACAACCCAGCTGGGAGTTTCAGCTGTAACAACCCGGGTAGGGGGGTTATTTTGTTTGGGAGCTATCAGCATGAGACACAATGCTTCCCCACCCTCCAGTCCTCTACAGAGCCAATGAACTGGTAATAATCACTAGATCAAAGCGAGGACAAAGAGGAGAGAGAGCCAAATAAAATGATGTGTTTCTACAGTCTTAATTAGGTCTATGCACTCAGTTGAACACACGAGTTCAACATCTGCCCACAACAGACAATATGATGTGGTGAATGCGCGTATGCATTTGCCTCGCCGCTTGAGTGTTGGCATGAAAAAACATGTTGCAGACCTCCATGTGTCATCCATATGTTACGTTCTTGTGGCTTTCGATGAATGAGCGCAAGGGAATTAGTGCCTTCCTAACACAGGAGAATCACAGGAGAAATCCTTTAAGGGTTCACTCACTGCAGAGTGTAAGTAACAGAAAAGTTAGGACCTAAGCTTACCAGACTGCTTAACAAAGAGAATAGTCATTCACTTTTGAAGTACTGTAGCCCTTGATTTATACTTATTTGACTCTCTCAGAGTTCGGAGCATCCTTGACCGCAACAGTGAGGATCATTTTTAAAACAAAAGCTGCTCACAATTCCATTTAAACACAGAGGGAATCCAATTAATATCTCCAAATAAAGACAAGCAAGTTTCATGCAACAATACATCAACAACAACAAAAAAAAGAAAAGAAAAGAAAAGAAAAAAGAAAAGAAAGAAATATACAGTGTGGTCTGAGATTGGTTACAGATAAATTACTGGACAGGATCTGCTTTTCATTAGAGTACAAACTATAATATCAGCTGACAGCTATGATTGGCCCATATTTGCCAATAAAGAAAGACTTTAATGTTCAAGCTGGTGAAATCTTTTTACAAAGAACATTTAAACATTTAAACACAGCTTTTTATACACACACACACACATACATATATGTATATATAAACACTCGCCTCAATGTACTTTATATTGTAAGGTAGACCCTATAATGAAAAACTCAACAATCATATGACCCCCTATAAGCAAGCACTTTGGCAACAGTGTGAAAGGAAAACTCCCTTTAAACAGGAAGAAACCTCCGGCAGAACCAGGCTCAGGGAGGGGCAACCATCTGCCGCGACCGGTTGGGAGTAGACGCAACAGTAAATGTGAGATTAGTAGGCTGAAATGCCAGAGAATCAGAGAATGAAGGTGGGTTTTGAGCCTAGGCTTAAGAGCAGAGAAACTGATTCCACAAAGATGGAGCAGTGACCGCAAAGGCTCTGTCGCCTTGTTGTCTGAGGGGTGCCCTTGGGACATGTAAGAGATGTGTACCAGTGGGTCTGAGAGACCTAAGAGATTAATGTAAATCTTATATCATAAGACTGATGATATAAACTGGGGCCTATCCATTATGAGCATGAAAAAAAATCAGTAATATCTTAAACTGAATTTTAAAATGGACAGGAAGACAATATAGCTATGCCACGACTATGATGTCCTCATATGCTTTTGCAGTCTTGCTGCAGAATGCTTTTGAAGAAGCTGCAGCAAATGAGAAACATGGGGAAACCTAGTTGCTTTTTCCAGACCATGAAAAACAGAAAAGATTTCTGTTTTGTTATGTTTCTTAAACTGATAGTAGCTATTTTTGACAACAGAACAAATCTGTTTATTAATGCAAAGCTCATCATGAAACTAACACCCAGAGCATGAGATGAAATGATCTAAACTGCTTAGTAACCTAACCTTTAATGTCTGCAAGCCTGCCTAGTAGAAGCTATAGGAAATATGGCAAGATAATTGTTACAAATCATGAACATTGAAATGAAAGAAGATGTTATATATCATAATATTAAGTGGAAGCAGATACAAGCTACAATGCACACGCAGATTCGCTAAAGGGGAGGGTCTGTCTACTATCAAGAGTATCATTCTGAGTTTAGCATCTTGGATAATTACAAACTGACTCCAAGAATCCTAATCAAACTGTTGATCTTAGTGATGTTTTTAAGCTTTGACTTTTAGTTGGAAGACCTATATGGAGATATGGAAATGTTTTCTTCTTCTTAATAAAAAAAAGTAGTAGTTACAATAACTTAGATTTGTATGCCAGGTTAAAGGAGGTCGAACAGGTACTGACAGGTCAGGGAATTGAGGGATTTCTAAGTGAGAAGAAGGATGTGTGACTTGACCAGGAGCCAGCATGGGGATGATATGTTGCCAGATCTCTCTGCATATTAGATTCTACTTTCGGCTGCTCTCTTTAAGGTTGCCATAGCATCCTCCTCTTCCTTTGTCCGCAGCCAATAGTAGCACAGTTTCCACTGGCGACCTGTTTGCCAACAGCACCAAAGGCAGTCATTGTTAACCTGAGCCCAACCGATCTGGTAGAGAAATCTCATATTGTTATGATCAGCGTGTTCAATTTAGCTACGATTTTACTCCACATGCCGTTCCTGATGAAACCCTCTTCATCTACTTCTACTTTGGACTTGTACTAGTAGCACACTGGCTCAACACAAAAAATGTCACCTGATATATCAACAGCAGAATTTTTTTACTCCCTAAAATAAGTTGGAAAAATCTAGTATTGGTTGTCATGAAGAACACGGATGAAATATTACTGCAATATCAGTGGAGTAATTTTTTTAAATGGTGCTAGCAGCAGGAATATAAAGCATACATGATGCAGTGGAGCAAAGTGAAGTGGGAAAATTCTGTTTTAAAATGGGTGTAACTTCGGAAGATATCAGCGTAATATGCCTAAGTGCTAAAACTAGGACTGTGAATTTTTGTCCCTCATTACTGACACAAAGTGTAAGGTGGGGATTTTTAATCAAAAACTGGAGAAATACAAGAAAAGCATAAACACTGTATGAACATAAGAAGGTTTTGTAGTAAAGAGACTAGAACATAATAAAAGTAGAAGAGCACATAAGAAAGATCTTTAATGGGTTTTACAACGATGAGTCTTCAAAGTGCAAAAAGCCTTCCGCTGCATGTCACCCAGCTGACAATACTTATGGGTGCATCTAATCCATGCCAAGCAATGAACCACCACCCAACTGCATTAAGTGTCTGAGCCACTCGCCCCGCGTGGCTGCAGCAGCAGCAGCTCACTGTTTATCAATCAGCGCAAAGTTAATGAGGCATAGGCAAATGGAGAGAGAGGAGGGTCACGCCCTCCCATTTAAAATGCATTACCCAGAGGACGGGCTTCCAGCAGGGCTCTGCTTGAGTGACAGGGAGTCAGCAATGAGGGAGAGGCGCTATGAGTTAACAAGTTTTCATGTTCTGGCTATTAAAGCTACAGAATCAGTCTGAAAATGCAGGCAGCCTGAGAACCAGACAACCACAAAGGCTCAGCGACTTCAAAATGGGACACAGTGCGAGGCAAAATATCACAGACTTTGTGCTACTGCGGCATCGACTTGTTTTCAAAACACTCGAACCAGAGATGTGTTTGTTAACTTCTCTGCATCTGTTCGACAGGTACACATAATTACAGCTGTCATGTTTTTACCTTGTCATGCTGCATCCATATAACTTTCTGAAAGAAAATGCATTAGGTGAGGATAGAGTTGGATTTGCTTGTCAGTAGTTTTGACACTGCAGACAGAAAGACAATGAAGTCGCTTCACACTAATCCTGAATGCCAGCAACTAAATGTCACTCCTGTTCTTTCTGCATTAAATTATATATTTTTTTTCTATGTTGTATCTCTGTTCGGCGTTGTCAGCCTCTTCTGTCAGGATATACACAAAGTCTTATATAAAGGGAATTTTTAAATAGAGGACTAACCTTTCAAACACATTCCTGGTTGGAAATGTAACTGAGAAAACACGAGGCTTGCTGACCAACAGTGATGTACCAATAAATTCCGCATTTTTGTTGCATGCGGTCTTCTTCATCAGGGTTTCTTCTGCTCGCATGCCAGGGGTCTAAAATGGGGAGGTATGTGAGGTACATTAATTGAAACAGACTTGATGAATCGGTGCCAGATCCTAATCAATCAACAGGAAGAGGGAGTCTCATTTGTGGGTGAAAGCTGACCTCAAAAGAAAGGTCCTAAATGTCAAACATTCTGCTTAGAAGTCATGCTGGAGAAAACATTTCGGAGCTTTTATATGTTAATGAAGCACCAGTTTTTTTATTGATTATGACACACAACTGTAGACTTGTACTGAAAACTTGTGATGTGATTATGGCAACAACTAAATGTCAAAGCATACAGGCAAATCGAGAGCTGAGCTCAAGTCACGCACAGGCTGTTAAAAAAAATACAGCAAAATACTGCGGAGAGAAGACTTCAAACTGTTTGGAGACTTTTGATAAAATCTTGAAGAAACAACAAAAGTTGAGAGTGAGAATTGTTCTTGTGAGAAAGGAAGGTTTTCCTGGAAAACCCTTTTTTTTGGATTAAGAAATATGGGAAAAGTTTGCTCAAGTTGTGCGGATCATAGCGTTCCCTTTGGCAAAATACAAAACATTCTCTTTTTCAGTCAGGGATGACAAACGCTCTTTCACTTCTCCATTTAGTTAAAGCAGCCAGTATAATTAAGCAAGGAAAAGGAAAGAGTAGAGTAACTTCCCTTTTTGCGTTACATGAATTCAATACTCTCAACTGACTTGAGAAGACTACGACGTTGGCAAAACAAGCTGAATTTCCCAGTCACAGTCTCCGATATGTCTCATTAAACTCATTAAACTCAGACAACCTAATAAGAGACTTCTGGAGAAATCAAATCCTGGAATTTACTATGATAGATGAGAAGTGAGGTTTTAGGCCTCAGAAGGGCAAGTTGCTCTAAAGCTCTTGGAAACCAAAGTCTCTAACGGAAAGTTATTTAGAACAGATGTAAAGATAAACATTTAGAGCAAATGAAATCGCCATCAAAGAGAAACATTTCTCGTAAAACTTAATCTGGGACCTCCAATTAGTACATTACATTTCAACTGAAAGACTTGTGAGGGATTGTGGGAGTTATAATGTCCCACTGCTTTTATGTGGCAAATGGCAAGAACCCAGTTTCACTTGGAAAAAGTCAAGGGAAAGTGGGATTGTGTGCATGAAAAACTACAGTGCAACTCCCTCAACACCACCAAAAAAACCTTGTCTCAGTGTTAGATTTTCTTTTTCCATGAACAAGGGAAGAGGGCCAGTCTTTCTGGCTGTGATGTGTCTGACATCAGGCGGTGTTGCAGGCTGGTGCCAAGTAGAGCAGAGAAGCATGAATTCCCCCTACTTGCCCTGTACTCAATACAACTCCTAACCTTCATGAAGCATGTCATGAAGAGAACCACTTGAGCATGCCAGCCAATGATTACGGCTTAAGAAAGGGGGAGGAAGCGGAAAAACAGAAAAAAGAAATCAACACGGCTGGTATTAGCTGTGTTTATATAGCCTGCCGTGTTCAGTAGAGAGTTAAGATGCTGCACAGTGCTGCTCCTGGCCTCAAGACCAATGCTCCAGCAGCAAACATGACAAGGTAAGAACCAAAAAATGATTGTGTCAAGAAGGCCAGTTGCCCTCCGGGTACAATAAGAATGCTTATCTTATTCATTTCTACACCAAGCAGGTCTCTTTGGCCTTCATCCCAGCTTCACCACATCATAAGAGCCTCATTATTATTCTTTACACCTGTGTAGCATCCAGGGGTGGTTAATTGGTCAGCAAGATGGTCAAACAGAAGAGCCATTAGCAGCAGTGGCATGCAATTATTGCAGTGACTGTCACCTGGAGATTGATGTGGTTAAGTCCAGGCACGCCCCGTGAAATCAATAAAGTGTCATTTCTGAGCAATGTCTGCATGATGGATTATTCCACAGGATCCCAATTAAAGAAAGGGAATGATGAATACCACCCCAACAATAGATGAGATAATTGGAATTAGGGCAGAAATGCAACACGTATCTTTGATAAAGTGTGAAGATAATGATCCAGACTAAAACTAATAAGGAAAATAATTGCAGAAAATCCTTTGAACATTTTCAGTTTTAGAACAGAATGAGACACAAACCAAAAGGTTCACTGACCTGTATTTAAAAAAATGGCCCAATGAAATCAAGTTTACTTTGACTGTAAAAGTTACTTTTAGCTGCTCTATTGTTACAGGAAAACTACAGCGATTAGCTCCGCATGTTTGATTTAGAACAACCCTAAAGGAGATTTTTGCCAAACTGGAATTGAACATGTGACCTTTTGCTTGCCAAGCATGTGTGTAAACCATTACAACTGACCAGTACAAAATTTTACAAACCGATACCAATATTTGGTATTTTAACCATCTCATATATAGGCCGAGCTTTATTTTTTTCCCTTTCAGACACACGACACATAAACAGATTTTCCCAACATTTGTCAGCATGGACAAACTATGCAACATCAACACTCATAACATGGCTGAAGAGTGTTTCACACATGCACGACGTTTCATTTAATAGTTAATAGTTATGAGTCAGGCTCATAGGTAGGAAGACGTGTTTTCTATTGGCTGTACAATGCTACATTTGCATCCTGTTCAGATTCAGAAAACACTGATGCAGCAGCTCTGTGTATTTACTGTTTTCACTAAGCCGTGGTTCAATGGGAAGTAATATGTATTAAAAAGATATCTGTATTAAAATTTGCAGGCTAAGCAGCAGAGGGGAAAGATTTCTGGGTGCCAGAAACCTCTTGGCTTCTGTTTGTATTTTGAGCAGTACTGACCACTCACATTAAGGCAGGCTTTGGCCTTATACGGTTAAATAGTCCGAATGCAATTCCAAAGCCATCTCTATTGTCTGGCTATCAGTTTATTTTTTAAATAAGTAAATACAATGACTGTAGCACAGTACAGGACAGATAGTCTTGGCCTGGATATCAGTTATACATTTTCTAGAAATCCGATGGCAATAATGAAGGCGCTTGGCCATTGCCCCCCAGAGGCTAAGTCATCAGACCATAGCTGATGGGTTCCAAGATTGGGTGTTAAGTGGCATATACCTCAATATTCCTGTCTGAAATGCATTAAAAATATACGTTTAATTTCCTCCCAGTTGCACAGTCCTGCGTCTTCACATAGGTGTGCTGTAAAATTCAACTACAAACAGTCTCAAGCAGGATAACTAGGAGAAAGGTTCGACTTTGATTCAGATGTAGTCTGTTGTTTTTATGCATCCGTTCTCTCTTTTGTCTCTTCATCATTTGTCACTTGTTGACATGTAACGTCAAGACACATCTGGCTCTCATTTGTTTTGCTTATGCCACGGTCTCTGTCACCCAAAAGCCTTCATGCACGCGCCAAATGGAACAAATGGTATCTATGACAACAGCCACCCGGAATATTAAAATCACCCGCTCAGTCATGAGTTCCAACGAGGCAAGACTCTCTTATTTCTCCCAAAAAGACATAAATAGTCATTTTATTCCTCATGATACTGCTGATCCCAGAGGGCTACGGAAAAGTAATCACATGTGACTAATTAAAGGCAACTGATTGGTGCGGTAAAAAAGACTAAATGTTGCACTTCGGGTCGAAAAGATATATGAATCTTTTGTATTCCTCATGACTGCAGTTAAATGAGTGATAACAATCAAAGGGAAACTGCAGGAAAACAAATAAAAATAGTCTTTTATTTTTCTTTTCTTTGGCATGGGCCAGTGACATTGTTATCTGAAACTAATTATGTCAGGTGCCTAAGCAGCAGCCTCTCCAATTGCCTTTGTTGCTGTGGATCAGTGGAGAGGAGATCCTTCATCCTGCTTTCTACTCCCATCTGCCCCCAGGGCTTCTGTTCCTCTGTAGCAGAGACGGGGCCTCTGCTCTGCCGCTCCTTCTCCCCTAGGACGAGCTCCCGTTATGTGTCTGCATGCGGGGGTGTGGGAGAGATGGAAAGAGCGTGTCCCTGTTTGTGTGCAGTAATGACTGTATGTGTTGGTAGCTCAACATGATTTATGCACATCTATGTGGTAATTTGTGTGCATGCGTCCATGTGTGCGTGCGAGTGTGTCATTTCACATCCAGGCATGGCTGCAGATTGCGCTCGTGTTCCACACACAGCAGGCTCATGGCTTATAGATCATGCAACACATTCTTTTCTTTCAACACTATCAGCAAACCACAACACTTTCTGCCCGATTTCTAAAAACTACTTATGCAGAGCATCCTGCATTGGAAAAATCATGAATGAATTATAGAACTTTAATGTTTTTCCTAAAAACTCCTCTGAAACAAAATTGTCAAAAAGGAGCCAATAACAGCAAATTACGGCCAGCTGCATTCACTGGAACTACATTTTACCACAGGAACAGTTCCCATAATAGTTCTTTTCAATTAGATCTACAGGTTATACAAAATTAAAAAAAGGACAAAGCTGCTAGAAAATGTGTTTTCCACAATATTGTGAGCACCACAAACAAAATTTAAGATTAGCTGTTTCGTGTTAAATCGGAAACAACTATGTAAGAGACTGATATTGCAAAATCTGGACTAGAAAAATGAGCAAGAAAATCAAAAAAGTTGTAAAATCTTTTTCTTTTCTTTTTTTTTTGAGTGAAACACCCCTTTAGAGATTTTGCAATCCATGTCCTTTTGTGTTTTGCAAAACCAGGAAATGATAAAAGCTAACAGATGGAGATGGATGCAGTTTAATTTATATTCCCTTCTGTGAATATATTCAAGTGTAAACAAAAGGCTTTATGTGCAGTTCCAAAACAATTAACTGTGAAACAGACTTTTGTCTGTTGTCTACATCATTTATTACTTGGCTTTTTCTTCTGATTATTATGTGGGTGGAGACCAAGAATAAGAGGAGATACCGTGGAGAGGTGAATGCAAAGTCATTTTTGGGATGGGTCAAACAAACAGACTAGCTTTGAGCATTCCCATCATTTCCAATGTTTTGCAGGGAACTGGCCCAAGGCACAAAGCTCATGCATCTATATTCACTGCAACCTTGTGCTTTGACTAATGAGCGACGAGGGAACTTCAAACAATCAAGCCTATCATTCTTTTCACAAGGTAAATGCACACAGAAAATAGGAGCATTTCATTTAATTAAGCCTGTCGGTACTTGTACAACCACATACTTTTCGTGCCTTTCTCCTCTGCCATGCATTCCCTTAAGGGAAATCAAACAATTAAGACCTGAATACAAATGTACTCTCCCTCCCATCCTGTTTTTCACCCCTCTGATATCTGTCAGTGAGAGAGATGTCTTCACTCTGTCTAGAAAAAGTGATGTATTAAAGTGGGTTTGCTTATACACTGTGACCCTGGGGTCCTTTGCAAGATTAAAGCTACAAAATTAAAGTTAGAAGAGCGAATAAGCAACTGAATTATCAGCAATCTTTGCCAAAAGGTGTGGTCTTATTTTATGTCCATTTTATTAAGCGATCTTACGTACAGCAAAGTATTCATTTATCTTTAAATGGACAGTTCGCATCAAAATCCAATTATTTATCAAAGTATTTTCCCTCTGGCTTGTGGTGCTATTTATCCATCAAGGTTGTTTTGGTGTGGCTTGTTCAGTTTTGGAGACAGCGCTTGCCTTGTAGGGCTCATAGTACCTATTACACATTTAGAAAAATCAGCAGCAATGACGCCAGAGGTCATTACTAAAGAAAATCTTCAAATCTTGCTGCCAGCAGTTTCACGTAGGAATTATTTTCTTTCCATACACAAACCACAGGAAGTGTGCAGATAGCTAACATTACAGCTTATCTGAGGGTCAGCACCATTAATGTTGTACATCCTGTCATGCTGTCAGTCTCTTGTCACAGGCAGATGGACGCTTCCTTCTGCAAAGTCACACAGTTGGTGCAGAAAAAAAGAAAAAAGAAAAAGTTGTTTTCTGCAGCGAATACTGATAAAAGACTTTATTGTGTCTCAAAATCATTTTACCCCGTTTGTAAGGTTGGTTACTGATTTTCCAATAACGCCTTACTGAATCATCCATGGTCCATTGATCATTGGGGGAATAATACTCCTGTATTTCAGGTGACGCACGCAGGAAGTGGAACATAATTGGCTCTAAGACACTGTCTGCAAACATCCCATCACGGAGCAGAGCTTTCAGATGAAGCACACAGCTGGGATTCATTCATTTTTACAACATCAATGACCCATTAGGCACAAAGAAAGGGAAAGTATACCAGATCTGCCACCACACAAATCACTCATTTATTACATTTTAATCGCATTTGGAGGAAAATCAATCACAGGAGCAGGGCCAGTCAGACTCATAGAAACTATGAGGTCATGATTGAGACACTAAAATTATTATTTTTTAAATGTTTCATAATTTATTAATTAATTTAACTTGGTCTTGTGTGAAGTTTGCATGATGTTACCTTTCGCATTCATTTCTCCAAATCCATTGTTTTAACTTGCTGACTGTTGCTTAACTGCAAAAAAAAAAAAAAAAAAAAATTGCAGGGAAAAAATATAAAGGATGTTCTCTCAGTGTCCTCGATGATATTTCCCGTCATTAGTCAGCAAGTGTAGTTTCCTGCTTAACCCTATATGAATTTACAACCTGCCTTTGACCCCTTTTCTCAGAAACGCTGATGATGATTTGAAGGAAACTGTGTCATGGAGTCCAGCTTTGATTTCATTGGGTCCCTGCACCCCAAAGCAGTCCACAGCCTCTTTATCAAACCCTAGCAGCTCCTATTGTTGTTGGCAGCTCACTTCTCAGTGCTTGAGGGATTGGGTGAGAGTGAGTGAGGAGGAGTACAGGGGCCAACCAAAGGAGACCCTATCGTGTCCCATACGCCAACAGGGAGTTATCAGAGAGACAGGAAGGCTGGTACAAAAGATGAGGGGGAATTGCCTTCACAACCTATCTGGCAAAGCAAGAACACCAGAGATCTCCATTTCATTCACACATCCTCCCCATACTTTCTTTAACTCCCTGTGTGTCCACCACAACAACCTGGAGTCATACTGTTAATGACGAGTGGGATGTGAAGCCAAAAGCATCTGCTTTTTGCATGACGTGTAGAGAGGGGTTTGCTATTTGCTCCATGTCCTTGACTTTCTTTGCACCATTTCCTTTTATCACTAAGCTAAATTTAGTGATAAAAGAGCTATCTGAGCTCTAACTCCTACACAGGTTTCCCACCGCTACTTGTGTAGTCTTGAAGTTTTAAATGAGTCAAAAAAAAAAAAAAAAACAGGACTGGAGAACATAAAAAAAAAAACTAAACTAAACAAATTACCACAAGTTTCTCAATAGACACGCTACCTTGTAGGGCAAGGAAGAGAAACTGCTGCTGGTATTTTTCACTGCTAGTCAACTGGAACAAATGCTGTTTTTGCTTTTCATTCAGCATTCATTTTTCACAAGGACACTGCTCTGTCTAAACATGTGCAAGGCAGCAGAAGGGGGTGAAAAAAAAACCCTGGATCAGCTAAAGGAGACGGCCAAAATCCAACCGTCTGACTGATGACCACACGTGGCATCTTCGCTCAGCCAGTGACCCCATACACAAGCAAGACTGGTCAAAGGAAGGTCATTGGACTGTGAGAACGGAGAGAACAGGATGGAGGATGAAGTAAGGAAATACAGTGAGCATTCCCACCCAGCTGACATTAACTCACACTGTAAAACCAGCAAATCTGTTTGTCTGTCAGGAGGAGGATGGAAGCCAGGACTATGACTCTCGGGTTGCATATCTTCATGGTCAGCAGCCACAAAGGTCAAAAACTTTGGCTGCTTTTGTTTGTTCTCTTTGGCACCCCTGAGCCTTGAGAAAATTAGATTTCACTAGAATTTATGAAGACAGTTTGCTTAAGTAGGTGAAAGGGAAAAGCTGTGAAGCAGAGGTAGAAAGAAAAACAGATAATTAGAGGCCAAGAGAAGAAAACAAACAAAAAAAGATAGATGCATAGATGAAGAAACCTGGAAAAGTAAGACTAAAGCTAACTTTTGTACTAAAAAAAATCCTTAGTCTCCAATTGTGCTCTAATAATACTCTATTTTTTGCATATTGCGAATTCTGTAATCAAAGATATTTCTAATGATTTCTGGCTGTTAAGATTCACATGACTGCATCTTACACATTTGCAAACACTACCAATGTGGCATTAACTAAACATTTTCAACGTGTGACAGTCATGGTGACAATGTATGATCAAGTGAATAAAGAGCCCAGGCAGACAGACCTAGAGACCACCGGTCACGAGGGAAAAATTAGGATTCCCCAATAAGTTGTAAGTGGCTACTTAAGGATGATAACAGTCGCAGGAGGTTAGGTCACTGGATATTTTGCATCTTATTTTTTAAATATATGTTCTTCAGAAAATATATGAACTAAACTAGACCTGAACACATTAACAATAGGTGTCAGTAAATCTTCCATTTTCAACACCATTTAAGTATGAAATGATCTTAAATGCTAACCTTGTTAACCTGGGCATCTGTCTAAATGTTAAGAGTTGCCCAATAGCCATATTAGCCAACTGTAAATAAAATAATAACATCCTGCACATCTGCAACATTAATATAAAGTGATAATACAACATCATTTGTGTCTACAAAGTGGTAATAGTCCTAGATTATTGCCGGGTTTTTACCTTTACAGAGAGATCATCTTAACCCTGGAGAACCCATGGTTTCCCTAGAAAACCAATGGGGTCGGCTCTGACCCCATGGGTTCTCCAGGGTTAATTGTCATATTACCTATTACCTAAGCTTTCAGTACATTTGTGACATGAAGTTTATGTGCAAGTTCAGTAAGAAAGATTTGCATTCACTGGTTCTCTCGCATTCCTGAGTGTTCAGGCTGATCTAATCTTTACATCGCTTCCACTTTCCCATACTGTCAAACTCAATTCTGCCGCGATCATTCTGGCCAAGTCATTTACTTGCCTGTCTTCTGCAACCCATTCAACCTCTGTTCTGCCTTCCAGACTTTGATTCGTGTGGCCCCCTTCATATCCTGATCAGCTGGAGAGTCATGCCTCCACCTGCTTCATCTCCGCCACCGCCAGCATCTAAACTCTAGGGGGTCCTGTCCTACTTCTTATCATTGTTGGAGTCCAATCTGCTATATAGCTTTATCTGAGTTTAATCACCAAATAATTTATTGCTCAAATGCTGTACTTTAATAAATTAATCAAAACAAAAATGTAACTATGCTGTTCAATAATGCAAGACGTAAAAACTAATATATGCTAATATATCTGATGAAGCTATGGTGCTGTTAAACAGGGCTGAAATTTGATTAAGCTGATACTCAGGGGACGTGATTTTTCATCACATATTCACAAGATGGATGGAGAACTGAAAGTAGAAGACACCTGAGATGTGCTGAAAATTACATTATACTTTCTTAAATGTTAGAATGCAATTGCATATAGGTGTGAAAATAAAACACGTGGCCTAGTCTATATTTAACAATCCCTTTTGTTCATTCATTTTTATTTAATCTTATCCTGAAAGATGCACTGGAGTCTGTTTGAAATGACAGGCTGGCATTTACAGGTAAAATCGAACAGGTTATTGTTAAGACTTTCAATTCATGGATTAGCTGCAAAAGAGTCATACAAAACACAGGATCAGGGCTGTCTAGTATTTTACAATTCATGTATTTCCAAAACCCTGAGCACTACACACAAGCAGCATTCAGAAAATCTTTGCTCCTTTGTACGGGATGGCGGCTAGTTAAAAGAAACCAAGTTTTTATTTTTAAGAAATGCTCCCCATCCATCATCTGCAATCACCAAGAGACACCAAACCAGATTGGTCCGAATTTAAAAGTAGAGGCATCTTTATTATTTGCAGGAGCTTCTATAAGTTCTTTAAGGAGGAGTGACGGCTTGTTCGCCAGAGAGAAACTGCTACTTTCAGAAGGTTTCAGCTGGCTGTGTACTTGATGGTGAGAGGAGGGGGGCTAAGGAATAGATCTACCAGCTGGAGCCTTGAGACCCCTGTGGTCTATCTGGAAAAATGCTCCGGGTTTAGAGCAAAGGACTGAAAACGTCCCTCACAACTTAGAAAAGTGTCCTTTGCTATTGTGAATTTTTGTTTTGACATTTCAAAATCACAGCGCTAAACGGTCTACATGTAGAGTTGAACCTTGATAACTGAAACTCCAATTATTCCAATTCCAGGGGGAAAACTACAGTATATCAGACACAAATGACATCTTAAAACATAGCAAATATCAGCCTTTATTTAGATGTCATGTACATTTTAGTAAGAAAAAAAAAAAAAAAAAAAAAAGGTGACAAAGAAACTCGAGAGGAACAAGGTTGCATTTGGTGAATGGTCCCAGTTCTTGTTGCACCTTGAGCTTTGAAGTGAGCTTACAGACCGGAGTGAAAGGTTTCAAGATCACCAAAACACACGTATACAGAAATAATCATAACAAAAGCCCGTTTCATTTTCTGTTTCCCATTCTGAAAGAAGAAACAAGCTTTTCTAAGACCTTTCAAGTGTAACTTTCTAATTAATTAGGAACATTGAGTCCAAGTTATTAATTACAGCTCTGAGCTTGAAAATAATTGGAGCTTCTGAGAAGGTAATTCAAAAGAGGGAAGCTCCTTCCAAAAAATTCCATTTTGAAGAAAGTAGTTAAAAGGTGCAGGCTCTGGAAAAGATGAGCCTATTTCCAAGGCTTGTCTTTGAAACTAATGAATCACAGTGTATCATGGCCTTGCAGCCGCAAGGGTAACAAGAAAGGTACAAAGGCTAGTTAAGCTTCAGTGCATCCTTCGCTGAGAAAAAGGTTTCCTGGTTCTGAATGAATTTTAGACTATAGTGTGTTTGTGTGTTTCAGTGATAAAAGAAAGCTCATGTATATTTCTGTCTATACATGAGACACATTCTTTCAAAAAAATACATTTACTGGATCTATGCAGCATTAACAGGAGGGAAGATGTATTTAGGTATCGCCTAATGAAATTAAATTCCACCTTACTTTTTCATACTTTTGTACCGCAGGAAGCAATAGGGAGAAATTCAATAGGTTTTCAGTATAAGTGCTGCTCAAGAAAACTGGTTATCACTGGGTTTCAATCACTGGTTGTTGGCTTAGCGGGACACAGTCTTTTACAATTAGATCAAATCGTCACCTGAGCAAATGCACAGTTCATTACGCACACAAAACACTTCAGCAGACAGACAGCAATTTAAATGCACATAAAGATCAAATCTAAAGTCAATCAAGTCACGGATGAAAATTCATCGCCGTTCACTGGCGTTGGAATCGTCATCGCCGCTGATGATGTCGCCCGATTTCATTGGCTAAAAATAGATTTTCTTGTTCATCCCTGAGATGATCATTCAGGGTGATGCATTAAAGACTTAGGCCAGCATAGTTTAGGATTATTCTTTCAACCTTTAACAGGGGGGAATAAAAAAAATACAGTGTAGGAGCTGACTATAATTACCCATTCATCTGTGCTGCAGTGAAATACAAACTGCCAAATATTGCATCAATCATTAAAAAAAAGAAAAATCACCTTTAAGAAAAAAGTTGTCATGGGGAGAAAAAAAAAAAAGAGTATATCTGCAAGGTGCACTCAGAAACATTATCGTTAAGATGTCGTTATTTCACACGTTCTAGTCTTGTATAAATCATAATGAGAAAAAAAATAATCCATGTCGTTTCATGTATATACTGGAGAAAGATTTAATGCTCTCTTTGTCTCAATCTTAGCTCTATAGCAAGAGCGACGATTTGATACACATGAGCATCTTTGGTTTTGATGTTCCTTAAACAATCTGTGTGTGGCTTAGACGAGAACAATAACACTTATGCAGAGTCTTTAGCCTTTTGTTTGTTCAGCTCCCCAGGAGAGGCCCATTCCTAACCGTGTTTTCAGTGAGACATGAGAATGTCTTCGTTGAGAGAAGCAACAGGTCACAGGCCAGCAGTGGTCCATTCCAAGACATGGAATCAAATAACATCTTAAAGTCCAATACGCAAATTAGGACAAACTGTGTCTGGACTCTGTCTCTTTTGTTTTGCCAAGCACCAGAGTGATAGAAGAAGTTTGCAGCCAGGAAACATTTCCTGTCTGCCCTCTGTCCAGGGAAAGGGCCAGTTTTAGGATTGTGGATCTGCATCGATGTTTGCTCCGTTGTGATTGTTTGTCTGACAACACAAAAGACTCCAGAAGATGAATAGCCAACCTCCAAGCACATTATGCTCAAGGCTATAAGCCATGATGAGCAGCGAGAAACCTCAAGCGTAAGCAACCAAAAACATTCTCCACCCAGCTGATGAGCCCCAGGCTTTCTTTCAGTCTCTTGCAGTCCATTTAGAAAGGGAAATATGGATGGAGAGTATGCTGCCTGCTTAGCTTGGGACTCATCTTGATATGCCTGGAGGCTTCACATTCAAAGGCACAAAGCAGCAAGAGCTGCTATAACAGCTTGACCAGAAGTGGTTCAATACCCTGAGGTCAAAGCTCAGTAACTGTCACAACTAGACTAAATGTGCATAAGCCTCTCTCACCCAGCAAAGGCAAGAATCTGAATGAATGCTTCAAACAGTGACAAAGGAAATGAGAACAGAGAGTATATGCAATAGTAATGAGATATATACAGCAGTATATGCTGTGCATTCTGTTTACTTTCCCTCTGAGTATTGCCACAGCCTGTAATTAAGGTCTTTAACCTTCTAGTAATAAGAAACAAAGACAACACCAAGTCTCATTTTGACTGTCTCCTATTAACAAAACCGATCCAAGAGGACGAGTCTAGGATGCCTAGTGGCATCTCAACAGCCAACCTCTTTGCAGTAAATGAAACAATGTGTTGCTTCATCATGTTCAACTGGAGCTTTTAGAGTCAGAAAATGTGGAATGATGTACACCCACCGGGCAAATAGTGCGATCACTTAAGCTTGCAGTGCGATACTCATCTGCTGAATATGCATTTCACATAAAAACAGATTATTTTTCACAGGTGGGAAATGTAAATCATGTTCAACATCTGTATTGTAGGGACTTTAATTTGTCTGCAGCGGGGGATGTTTAAAATGTCTTAATGTCTTACCACTGCTAATATTATTTTAGATGGAATCCCTCTGCAAGCAATACCTGCTGGATGTTTCAGTGACTTGATCCACATAAAAATTTATTTGATGTGCATACATCCAAAAGCGTAATCTAAATCAAATAGGTAGCAGTCTGGAGCTTATTTCATTCTGCTTTCATTTCTTTTTTACTTTACATATTTTAGTTCAACAGTGCGGTCGGGCAGCAAGTTTTTGAACTGCAGTTAAAAGTGCAAGTTCACACATTGACACACGTTGACATTTTGCTCCAGGCGGCAAGCGCCCTTTCCATCCTGACAACAGGCTGCTTTGTGAGTGTGTCCGGGGATGTTGTAGGAATATCTGAAGTCGGTGTCTCGTGCTTCCGCAGCCCTTAATGCCAAAGAGCAGACACCAAAGCATTTTCCGTACCGCCGCGCACAACACATTTCAAGAATCACGAAGAGTTTTCATCATGTTGCAGGCTTTCCAAATGTCATCAGTGCCACAGACACTACGCAACTCACCATCACAGAAACACCAGAGATCCTCTTAAATATTGACTGAAACTAATACAGTAATTGAAAATGACAAGGTGCCAGTTACAGCTGCATTTTTTAACTATACACCAGAGTTGTTACCTTACCGTTGGCTCAGTTGTGTCTAAAGGTTTGGGTTCCTGGGCTAACACCTTAAAAAAAAGGATGAAGATATACGTTATATGTTTTTAATCTTTAAGTGAAAAACAACCCGGTAATAGTTGCAAAAATGTGTTTTTTTGACTTAAGTTTTGCAACACGCATTTAAAAAATGTGAAAGAAAATGCATTTGATGAACTTTGTGAAAAAGGCAGCAACCGCTACTCTGTCACACAGATCACGTTCACCTATCATTACGGCTGAACTGATCACATTCAACCGTGCAGTGAAACCTCAATCATGTTTTGTAGCCAGCAATATTTATTAACAGATTTCTGAAAAAGAAAAGAAACCCCAAAAATAAATAAAGAAATCTGGGTGCTTAATTCAAATCTCTTCATCCTGGAACATTTTTTTTCCTACCTCTACAGATGTCGGCTGTGTTTGAACAACTGGGTTTCATCAGCGACGTAGAGCCAGTCTGCCAGCAACCTCAGACAAGAACCTTCACTAAAAGTCAGCACAGCAGGTTCTGTTCTCGCTGTCGACACCGACTAAAGCCAACACACTTATCAACACGTCTCTTTCAACTCATGTCCTTTGTGTGTGTTTTGTCTTGTCAAACATATATGGCATTAAGTAGCTATTTTTTTGATGAAGTATTATTTTGACTTGCGACAGAACACTCATTGATAGTAATTAAACCTTTTTCTCTAGACTTGCTGCAAGCGTTGACAGTACATTGTGACAGATTGGTATTTGGAAAGCACGGAGGTTTGTTTGACTAAAGTCGTTCCATCATGCTCAAGCTCATTAGAAAGATCTAGATTGCACCTCTCCATCATCTCTGTTTGTTCCTCTTGGCTATGGCTTTGAAACTAACACAGGACTTTACATTTCAAGCCACAGGACAATGATGGCAGTCATGCCGAATGAAAATCAGATGGGCGATGTATGAGAACGTAAGGTGTTTCCACTGCTGCTGGTTGTGGGAAAAGCTTTGTTTCCATTTTAAAATGAAATATAGCGGAGGAAAATCTGACAATCTGAAAGACAGCTTTGCAAAATCCCCACCTGTGCAAAGCATGAATATTCAACAGGAAAAAAAAAAACGAGTGTGATTTCCAATAAAAAAATATTTTCAGCGCAGGCGAGCCATAAAAATTGCTGTAGCTAGTGTTGAAAGCTTTGTCCCACAGTTTGCAGGTGGAATTTACATATATTAAGTCTGGAAAACAAGTGAGATTCATGGCTAACGATGGTATAAAAACCCTTTCACACTCTCTCTCTGCTTCCCTCGCCCGCTTTCTCTCCATCACACAGACAGCTCTGCTTGTTCCTGGTTGCTCATGTGTGGCAGCAGGCTGGATGGAAAACATATTGCTCCATCAATCACGCCCCATCCTTCTCAGCAGTACGCTCAACTCCGACTGTCTGAGGCCACATTGAATGAGTCCTTCTGTAAAAATGCAAAGATGACAAATATTCCTCCTAACACTTCCATAGCTACATCTCTGTCAAAATCTATCTCCGCCAATGACCTCATCTCTTTCAAATGATGTTACTCCTCCTCGCCAGTCCCTTAACTGACATCATGTTGACAGTATCTTAATACGCAGAGCGCTGGGTGTCTGCGGTGTTCAAACAAAGCCTCCTTCTCCCCCGTCTTATGCCAATAGATCAAATGAAAAGATAGAGGGAGAAGAAGGAAGAAGACGTCGGTTTTCATCAGTCTGGCTGATGCTTCCAGGAATTTCTATCTTTCAAGTCTTTGTTTCAGCACACAAAAAGACTTGAGCACAGAGAGCCCTGGCATGCCCACACCACAGCGCAAAGAGACACTTCCTCCCTCTTGTTCTTTGGATAGATCCCCAGTTGTAGCCCCTGGGCACCGCATATGCCACCTATTTGTACTCCAGAAACCACGCAGTTGTAAGCTAAAGGCATGTATGAAAAGAGGGACACTTACTCATTTTTCTCTAGAGCCAGGAGCAGCTGTTCACTTTCCACTTCAATCAGGAGCTTCAGTGATGCTGGGTGGCTCTGAAGAGACAACAAGCAGGAGAGGAGATAGGGAAAATTAATTCTGGACTCTCACACACAGATTTTTGATTGAGGGAAGACTTGTTGTGACACTTGTTGCTGTTCGAATGCCGCAGCATTAGTTAGAAAATAGCTGTGTGGCAGTATAATGAAAAAAACAACAACCCCAAAACACTAGAAACTTTACTCCAATCAGAATGAAACTTTGACTGAACCACCCAGCACTGTGAGAAAGGATGCAAGACGACTGTTTTCAATTGATCAGAGGAGTCGGAAATCCTTACGAAGCTACTTTGTATCTTAGAACAAGAGCTGAGAGGATTAGCGTTATGCTTCTATTGCATTTGACATTAATCCTGCAGAAACCCATGAGTGTTCACACCCAATGAGTTACAACACCGTGCGTCTCTGTTAGAGTCAGATGAAGGGTCATATATATCACTTCTGTCAGTCACGCTGTGCAACAAACGTGCCTTCCTGTCTTCCCTCCGCCCCACACATGCGCGCGCGCGCACACACACACACACACACACACACACACACACACACACACACCTCTCTCTTTTAGTGTGATACCCTCACTCATACACACAAGCACAAAAAAGGAGAAATCCTCCTCTGCCTCACATTTTCCAAATTGCCAGGGCAACAACAAGCACACACAAACACATTTGACACATGCAGCTCAATCTGGGTCAACTGCAGCAAAGAGCACTTCTCTGGGTTAAGTCATCCATCACCCCCCATGAAGAAGAATGTCTAGTGGATCATAAGAGGATGTGGAAGCAGAACACTTAAGGTTTCAGGCAGTAATATTGTCTGTGGGACTAAACCTTCCGCTATTTTCTGCAAACACATTTTTCCAAACACATGGTTAGGCTTACACTATATAATGGGTACAACCATCATTGTCTTCAGATGAATTACAGATGATGCAGAGGATATTTGGATTTGTTACTAGGCAGTTGCACTTAAATTCGCCTTCATGGCGAGTGTTCATTAAGAAATATTGTGGCACCTTGATCGTTTGGTTAAGACAAAACAAAATAATGCACAAATGAATTCAGTCAATAACACAACCTGGAAGCTTAGCTCAGCATTGTGCTTTTATGTCTGCTTGCAGCCACGTACTTTGTTTGTATAGTCTAGGATTATATCAACAAACTGAGCCAAGGAGCCCACATTTCAAACACTTCATCGATGTTCCAGCGGGTCATTCAGCGCTTTCTTCCATTCTCAGATGCTGAATTCGAACAGCTGTCTGTGCTTGAAATATTAACATAAAGAAATGATTATGATTATGCTGACTGTATGTGATCCAATTCATTTAAATATATTTTACCTGACTGCTGTTCCTGATCTGTTAGTAAGTGATCTGTTTTTTTGTTTGTTTGTTTTTTTAAATTCACTTCAGATTGCATCGAATTTAAATGACTCCTACACTGAGACTATCTGTTAAATACACAAGCAATGTTACTTGTCAGATTACATTAATAGGAGATGAAAAAAAAAAAACTGTCAAGATAGTTAGGCTAGCCAAAAAAAAAAAAAAGAATATCATATTCAGTTGTTTTTCATAGTCAGATTTGCAGAGACTTGGTTGGAGATCCAGCAGCGAGGCCCTGGGCCATGCACTGACAGGCTATGTCATCTTACTAGCCCCCAGGATTAGAACAACCAAACCTAGCACACAGATAGGTCTTAGGCCACCGAAGGTTCTTATCTATATCAGATATTATTAGGTCAGCCATGTTGCCTTCCAGTCACCTAGCAACAGGCTAAAATGACGTTCCATACACTTATACTTAAAAAGAAAATACTATCAGTTTTACGTCGTTACAATACCATCTCATTTATATCTACAAAAATCTGTTTAAGGCTAAAATAACTCATTTTACTATATAAATAACTCTGGCCACCCCAAGTTTTAACTTTTCTCAATCTGATTAAGTGTACTAGTTTCCCAACAACACAAACCTGCTAAACAATACTAAGCAATACTGTAGCATGGGTACTAGTGAACTTACCTCTGAACATAGATTACTGCAGAAAAGATACCTGTGCTAATTTAGTTTCCAGATCAATTTGATTCAAATTTGAATCAAAATACTGAAATACAGATTTTTTTATTGAGCGTTAACAGAAACAACTGCTGTGCAATGATGTGCTTTAACTTTGGAATGCTCAAACCTTGTAACAACAAGTTACAAATGAGCGTTATCTTCCACTTTACACACGATATAAAAACTCAAACCAGGGTTTGGAGCTGTCACTTAAGTGAGCATGCCAAAACCAAAAGAAATCAGTTTAGATTTCGTAAAAAGAATTGTTGACGCTCACAAAGCAGAAGATAAATATACTAAGTTATCACAGTGTTTTCAAGTGTCAAGAACTGGAGTGAAAAGTATGATCAAGAAATTGAAAGAAAGCCACAAGCCTGGCAGAGGTAGTAAGAGGTTGGCAGTGAAAGATTTCAATGACTCTGGAAAGAAAAATAGTGAGATATGTGACTAAAGACCCCAGAACAACTGCCAAGACACTAGTGAATGACTTCAGGAGTTTTAGTCTCAAAGTAGACAATCACAAGAACACTGCACAAGAATAGACTGTGAGCTTGCAGACTGAGGAAAAACACAACACCACTTCTGCAGAAGAGATCCTTTCAAGGCAGACTGAAGTATGCTAAGGACATTCTGAAGAAAAAAATATGCATATTTGAAGCATGTTCTTTGGTCAGGTGAGACGAAACTAGAGCTCTTTGGCCATAGAAATGCTGATTATGTCTGGAGAAGAGGAGTACAACTAGAAGAATAGTCCCCAAAGTGAAACATGGTGGTAGAAGTATTATACTGTGAGGATGCTACAGTGCATCTGGAACTGGGAATCTCTTCAAGGTGGAAGGAATCATGAAGAATATGAACTAAAACTGTAAGCAATCTGCAGCAAAACTGAGTCTGGATTATCACTTTGTCTTTTAAAATGATAAAAAAAAAAAATAGCCTACACGAAGCCCTGACTTAAATGTCACTGAAAATCTACAGGGTGAACTGAAGACCAAGGTCCATCCAAGAACACCATCAAATCTGGAGGAGCTTGAGAGTAGGACAAAGAAGAATGGGCTTGGATTGCTCAGGAGGCACGTTCGAGACTTGCTGAAAACTACAACAGGACAAAAGGACTGCAGACTGTTACCCAGCAAAAAATGGAGGCACAAATAACATCACAGAGACTAATAATTTTGACGCTGGTAGTCGTTGGTTTTTGTAAAATCGTTTAGTTTTTGTATGGTAAAAAAAATAATGGAAGCATGCAAAAATATATTGGGATATATGGAAAAGCTGTGTTAAACTGACCCCATTTTGCCTTCCATATAACTTTAGTGTACTAGGAGTCGAGTTGCACTTTTGTTTTTTTGATAGGTGTCAGTTGATCCTGAGACTTTGAACATTGGCTGATTTTTGTATTCATTTTCAGACCAGTTCCTCACCTCACCATTTAAAAGGAATGTACTTTTGCTTTTTAAGGCACTTAACCCTAACCTATGAATTATTCAAGTGTAAAAAAGGCATGCAAATCAAGGGATAAACCAGTGTTGCACCTACACATAACAGAAAATTTAGTAAAAGAAAAATGTTCACCTTTAGGCACACTGAATTTATTAAAAAATAAAAATAAAAAAAGAGAGAGAATAACTGTTTAATAGGCAAAAATATGATTTGTGCACCAACAAGGTGAGCTATCAGCCACAATGTACAGGACAAAATAAGAAGTTGGAGACCTAAAAAATTATCCATAGCAGATAAACTGTGTATGTAGTCATGTCCTTAAAAATGAGAAAAACAAGTAAAAATCAAGAAAAGACTCAACTCTGACCCTTTGGAGGAGTGCCTGTCAAAAAAAACATTCTTAAAGACAGAAAATGGAAAACAAAAGATTGAGGTATGCCAAATTAAACAAGAAGTGGACTGAACATCATTTGAATCAGGTGGTTCAAATATTCTCAATATGGAATATTGGAAATGTAATTTTTCAGCATGACAGTGATCCCAAACATATTGCCAATGCAGTAAAAGCATACCTGAATATAAAAAAAAAACTGGAAAAAAAAAACAAAAAACCACACAATGGATCACTATCAGTCATGGATTAGCTTCCTCAGAGCCTGGACCACAATGCATTGAAGCAGTGGTAGATCAGCTTGACAGGAAAGCAAGCAAACATCCAAAGAAAAGCTTTGAATTTCCTTCAAGAAGCCTGGAGAACTATTTCTGAAGACTTCTTACCTAAGAGAGTTCGGGCTGTGTTGAAGGATAAAGGTGGTAATACCAAATATTGACTTTCAAGGTTGTTAAAATTGCACAAACTCTTGTTTTTGCCCTGTATATCATTTCCCATTTTCCTAGCAAAATATAAAGAAATAAGATGTGGCTTAAGGCTTACACAACACCATATATAAAAACACTCCTAGGTCACAGGTGACACAGTAATACTAATATGCAAAGACAATTGATCCACTGTACGATGAACAGATGCTGAAAAGTAGACGAACAGTAAAATAAAAAATGTAAAAACATAAACGGCTACTATTGTCCACCTGGGATTTGAGCTGGCTGATTGGTTTCCAGTCTTTTCCAACAAGCTGAAGAGGTACTGTAGTCCCATAGTGTTTCTGCCTTGCTGTCGGTCTGTGTGGAACAACAGTGCTCGGAGGATTTCCTATAAAAGAAAATATAAAAACCGAGTGAGAATGCAGAGAAAACTTCAAAGTGTTCTTTCTTCTAAATTCTCTCAGTATCTGCAAAAAAAAGAAAGAAAGAAAGAAAGAAAGAAAGACAATGTCCACATTGTGTTCTGTGTTCACAAACTAGAGGAACATTTTCAAAACTGATTTTCTTCAAACAATACTGACAGCGAATTCCTCCTCGCTATTAAATCCTGAGCCTGGTGTTCATTAATAGCATCAGTCAGAGCACAACCTGACAGTAGAGCTGCCTTGTAATATAAAGTGTCACTTCAACAGAATCACAGCGTTTGTATATGTGATGGCTTTTCTGCACCACAGCGTGCAATTAATGCTCCCTGAATGTATTTGTTTTTCATAGCTAACAATTATCTACGCTGACAAAATGCCATTTCCATTATATCTAACTGTTCCCAAACATATGTTTGTCTTCTTTTTATAGACCATCAGTAGAATGGAGCCCCTCTCCTCTGCCATAAAGACATAAATACAACAACACTAAATGGCACTCTCAGACATCAAGCGATGAAAACTGTTAACTTGTGGCAAAACCGTAACCACCCACTCTCACACTCGAGCTGCATAAATCTCCGTAGTTCTTGACTAATGGAGAGTTTTGAGCGAAGACGGCTTGACTTGCTGCTGCTGCTGCTGCGATAACTCCTAACACAGGGCCAGTGTCCAGAATGCAGCGCAGGGATTAGACGTAGCTTTGGGGCATTGTTCCCAGCACGCTTTTATCTCCTCTCTCACTGTTCTGACAGGGTGTTAACTGAGCCTCCGAATGGCTACAACACTTGGGGCGCTGCTGTATTGCCAGTCATTTAAGAATATATTCGTCTCCAAATCCAATACTCACGTCCCCAAAGTGAGCCGACAGGAAACGGCGGGAAAACAACCACTACCCGAGCAAGTCTACTACCTTTAAGCAAGACAGAAGCTGCAGCTTTTCTAAATAGTACATTATGAGCACGTACTGAGCCAGAATGCAATAGTGAGCCTCTGGAGGACACTGCTAACAGGGTTCCTGCAGTAATCAGCTCCCCGCATTGGGGAAGTTATTTTTCAGCTTGGGTCTCTTACTAAAACAGCAGGGGTTGTTAGAACCATTTGTTTCAGAGCAAACATACTAAATCAATTGTTTGCTTGCTTTCTGTTTTCTCCCAGTGATACTCCATTGAGCACTTCCAAACAGCAGAGAGACAGATTTAGTTTGAGTTTGATGTCAGCGCGTTTGTGGAAAGTTATGCGTGTGGTCGCTCTGTGCATAATATTTTGAACTTGAAACTTTACTCCATCTTAATTTTGAATAACATTCTAAGCACACATAAACATAAAGCAAACTCAAGGGAATATACTCATCCTTGATTATTATTTCCAGCAGATTCAAGGCGCTTCTTTTGAGGTTTCTGTCCCCTGCTGTCTCTCTACACATGACTCACCCATCTAAATTGCTGAGTCTGCCTATTATCCAGCATTAGTAAGCCAGGTCAGGCACAACACACCCCAGCTGAGCTTTGTTCTGGTTACCCTCTGAGGATACCACCACTCTGGAATACATCACAGACCCATTCCAGCTGATAGCAGAGAGCCAGAGGTGACCTGCTCAGCAGTTTCTATGCAACTTCATCCTGATGATGAGAAGCAGGCTTGGGCAAGGACGGAACGGCATAATACACAGAACAACAAGAGAAGCACTCCTACTCTAATTAGTCCCAGAAAACCACACTGTCTGGGGGAGGTGGACATGCTGAGTAAGGGAACAGATGACAACCTCTAAGGAAGGTATGGACAAATAAACACAAGAGACAAGGGGGGAAACTGTGGAAAGCTTTGACAGAGAAAGGTCAGGTTCACATTGTGGTTAGCCGATTTTTGATTTATATTGATGCATGAGCCTCATCATCTTTGGAGACGAGATTCACAACCATACAGCGTTGGGTTCCTTGACTTCAAAGTCCACAAGTGAATAACCCTTTTGCAAATGTGGTGTTCTTTGAGGTTTAATTCCTGCTTTTATGAATGGCATTATATTAGTGGAAATAGTCTGCAGGCTCATTTCTTTTCCACATGCTTGAGAAAGACATTAGGTAAAACTGAAGCATGACAGGACTGCAGTGTATGCAATGTGCAAGTGACTTTTGTTAGCTGGAATGTTATAAGAGCCACCAGAAGCATTAAGGGAGCGGTAAAAGTGGCACCAGATCCCAATGCCTTATTTATATACTCAATAACAGAGAGTGTAAACAGGGGTCTTAATAAAGCAGAGTTTTGGCCATGTTCACCTTCCTTTATGTTCCAGTGTACACAATGAGAGCTTGTACCACTTATATTGCCTCAATAAAGTCAATGCTAGGTGAGAGGTGTGCCTGTGTACTGAGAAATATGACTGTGTGTGTGTATTTGCCTGCGGGTGACAGAAACGTGATACAGATCCGTGACTGGATAAAGCAATAATTCTGGCTTTCCCTAGCAGCGTTCTTAAGAAAAATAACCAAAAATCTATTACATACTGAGCATGTGTAGTCAGTGTTTTATTATTTTACAGAGCATTACTGTGTTTGACTGGTTGATGGAAGGTGCACAATATTCACTCTAAGAATAAACTGAGCGATTTGTGGCTCAAGTGCACCAAAGATTTGAATCTGGGATAAATTTGACTCTAGTTCCCGACCCTCAAAGCACAGAGGTTGTTTTAAAAAGTTTTTTAACAAGACTTCGGTCAAGGATTGCTGACTATTCTATCAATAAACCCTCTTGAGAGGAGGCCAGAGTAGCTGGGGAACACATGCAAACTTTATATCATGCACAGTTGATCCAATGACAAAAGATACTGTACTCAAAACTGCAGATTCAGTTTCATTATGGTGCAGAAAGAAAAGTGTAAAGCAAGCCTGTAGGGTATCTTGTGGCAATCCATCTAAAAGACAGATATTTCAAGTTTAAAGTTAAACCTTTTGGTAGTCAAGTCAAAAATATTCCCCCGCTAGAGACAAAAAAAATATCTTTACAAAATTTCAAAGCAATCCATCCATCCTATATTTAATACCTTTCAATTTCCAACTGTAGAGCCATGCGCCCTCCAGGGTTCTAGAAATCTAAGAAAGATCGTTGTTTGTTTTCCTGCTGCATTGATAATCTTAGGGACCCTTGAGCAGAAAGCACTGATTTATTGATCTAGAGCAACAGAAGCACTGGTGCTAAAACTGGGCAAAAGTCTGGTTGTAAAATTTGCACTTTTTAACATTTTGGCTTCATTTATGCATCTCTGAAAGAACAGCCACAAGACCAGTTTTATCCTAGACATTAAAGAGTCTAAATGTACTTTTTTCCTGATGCTGTTTCACAGTGAAGCATTTCTTGGCATTGTCAGTGCTCCTAAAAGAATGCTTTTCCACAGCCTTTGAGCTGCTGGCCGCAGGGAACAGATGACCTTCCTCAGTTCTTAGCAGATCTCAGACATATTCTTACCAGCCTGTCACAACTCCAGCTCTTCCCTTTTTCCTTCTATCCATCACACTAAAACAAATCAACACAATTCTTCCTCTTTATTATATCCCAGAGCCCAGTTGTTTGGAACCACAACTCTCTCTTTGACAGACAACCATATAATAATGTATTCATAACAATTGTGGTTTTTCCAACACGAATGGCATGCTGTTCTTTTTATCTGCGTACTTGATGAGGCCGTGCCCCTCACATGCATGCAGGTCCTCACTGAGATGGGATACAGGCTTCACATATGTGGATACATCAATCAAGAGCAATCCAAATGACAGCCATTCTTAGCCTGATGACTGGCACAACAAAAGCCCACAAGGACACACTCCAAAGTGACTTTGACAGCAATTCTCTCCGATCTTGAAAATGTTAAGATTTGAAATGGGAAAAACAACGCCTTTGACAGCCTCAAGGAGACTCTTTGACAAGCAAAACCCCATCAACGGTACAAAAACAAGTGAAGAGGACACATGCATCCACAACTGTTTTAGACAAGTTTATAGTGGTGTGAACCAAGCAACATTAACTCAAGCACCATAGTGTCAAGTACCATCTGAGCTCCTTGTCCTTCACACCACTACAGTTTAGGCAACACTGAATGCCATAAATCAGTGCATAGTGAATAAGCATTTATGTACCAATATAGATTCTACTTGTATCAGTGATAAGTTTTGTATTTCTACATAATAAAGATAAGGAACAGCAGGAAGAAAACAATCTCAGTCTAAATCTGGAAACCATATTCACTAGGATTGCAAAGTGGTAATATTACTCATTACAAAAACATGGCTCTCTCTGACAATGTAACAACACCCTACGTTTATGCAACCTCTATGGTATACAGTATCCATCATTTTGCCTACATATTGCATTAAACATTAAGCATTACTGGTATTGCTGGTCCTGCTGTGGAAGCTGTTCAGAGGGGCATATTGGAACAGTAGAAAATTAAAATTCAAAAATGTTCTGCAATTTGTAACCAATTATTGCCCTGAAGCTTATCTGCTCTGCCAAAACTGGCATACACACACAAAAAAGATTTATAGAGTTGATAGACTTTTTATAGGTAGCATAACCTGTAGCTCTAGGCTGCTGTTAATCGTGACATAACTTAAAAATCATTAAGGCTTCTACTTTTCTACTTTTGTCCACCAGAGAAAGATCCCAAATCTGTAGAGATAGCATTTTTTAGCACTGGTAACTTCCTGGTTTCGGTATGTAATTTCACGAGTAGGGACCAAAAACATTTAAACGTGTTTGGTTGCATGCAGATCGAAAGTCCTGCTTTTATCTGACAGTTCAGCTTAAATGTGTCTTTATTTACAGTGTGAAAATAAACAATGCAATGACTTGACACATGGAACAGGAAGTCTTGGAACAGATTTACACATATCTCTTGGCTACCCTGGACCCCTAAAACACTGGCCAATGCCCCCAGAGGCAAAGTCAACAGCAGAATCAACTAAAATGTCTAATGTCATGTAAAGTAATGAAACATTAGCCCCATCTTGAACAGCTACTGCAATAAAATTTTGCTTGACTATTATTCTAACAGTAGTAGTACAAAGTAATACAGTACAGGGTGTATTTAAATGCTTGAATACTTGCAATGGATTACTTTTAAACTGCCGTATAGGTGACTTAACTAAGACTACAATGGAAAAGCAAGAAAATGGACGTGAAATAGGAGCATGTGGGATTAATTAATTAGAACAGAGTAATGAGTTCAGTCGACTTTCTGCATGTGGAACTATGACACAACATGAGGGGGGAAAAAGCATGAAAATGTCATGTCCTCGGATCCATATGGAAATGTGTTCTTGATAAAGCAAATCAAATAAAAAGAACACTTTTTTTCTGCATCAAGAGCATGTGTCCGCAGATGCTTACTGTCTTTAATCAGAGCTCTGACTGGATTGGGGACACGATCCAGAAAAGTTTCTAAGCCCAAAATTGGTTCTGACATCAGGCCATGGGGCAAGAAAGAAGAAGAAAAAAAAATTGGTTAATGTCTAGGTCTATGGCCATTGTTCATTTATTAATGGGTGATTGACAAGCATATCACGAACTCAATTTATCCCCAATCAGAGTGGGCAATTTATGCTAATTCAAAGAGAATGGGAACAGAATGATGAACGATACATCGAAAGGAAGATCCATCAAGTAGACACTTTTTCGTAAATGACCTTGACACGCAAAAGCACTGAACTTTGATCGTGTTCCTTATCTCTTTGAGTCCTTGAAGATCTTCTCTAGGTCCAGGGTGAATTATTATCGTGGCATTACTGACTTTTTTCTAAGTTTCTTTTATGCGTGTCAAGAACAAAAAATGCCCATCTCAAATTCCAACAGTCCAAGATGAGATCAGACTGCTTGTTGTGGTTAGCCAGCTGAGTAAAATCAAAGCATATTCAGAATTAATTCACATTTTTTATATTCTCTAAATCGTTCCAAAAACAAAAATCAAGACCGGCTTCTTTTTTTAGGTTCTCTCATTTTCGTTGTAGAAAGAATATCCCTATCAGCTGAACAACCGCCCCACTTTGAGCTCTTGAAACTAAGGACTGTCACTATTGTCAGGCTTTTTCTTTGTTTTGTTTTTACACTAAGAAGCAGATATAAATGCTAAAAGTAATTGGTACTTGGATCCACATGAAAAAGAGAAAGCCAAGAAAGTGCCACATTTCAAAAACAGGCCTTAATATCGCGCTCACCACTTTATCGACAAATCCTCTGCTTGTTACCTGTAATTTGTTAGTGGAGCCACAGCTCTGAATTCATAAAGACTGTTCAGCAAAGGTGAAAAGTGCCTGGTAATATTGGCTCGACTCCACGGTAAACACTTCTCTCAGTTGGGGGGTCATTATGTCAACACCCCAAGGGTTGCATTAGGGAGCATAGAAACCTGTATGTGACATCATGGTAACAGGAATCTACACATACTGGAAAACAGGGCCTCCTTGAATTAAATCTAATTAGGTAGCAATGTGTCAAGAGCCACAGCAACGTAGGCTGTTAATGGTTGTCATTAATGGAGGATACATTTTTGGGGTGTATATTTAGGGTCATAACCAAATCATTTAACACTAAGCTGCCTCTACCGGTAAATAGCTCTTTTGTATGCTCTCTCTCTCATATACTCAACTCATTTACTGTCACACTACCCTGATGTCAGCACATAATTACTCTATGGGAAATAGATGGTCCTGCAGCAAAAATTTCCCCTTGGCTCAGCAGGAGGTTAACTCTGTCTGAGAAACCAGTGCTGTTACACCTCCGGCTGGGTGACAATGTTACCCTTCCTCCCTCCCAGTCCCTCCCTGCTGCATGGATTGTGCTTGCTGCCTGGTTTGGACGCTTTGCCTCAGCATCGAAGGTCAGAGTCAGGTAGCTTTTAAAGCGGAGCTGCGTGAAAGCTTGTTAATATGGTTCCTGTGATAGATTTCATTTACAACTCCCTAGAAGACCTTTCTGCCATGGGAAGCACATGCCTGGCGCACAATCAAAGCCGCCGAACAAGTCATATAGCTCAAGGATTACAACAGCAGGGACTGACATTTAAGTGTTTGACGAAGCCAAAATGGCTCTGGCATGGTTATTTGATTAATCAATTAGCGCGTCAACAGAAAATAATGCAAATCGGATTTAAATATACATTAATTCTGTTCATGTAACTAATTCATTATGGCAAAAGTGCAAAACATTCGTTTTTTCTTGGGAGGTTTCATGAAGGGAAAAAGTCATTACTAAATCATACTTGCTCTTGTGCACTCAAGTTAGTAATTTGTGCACACACACTCTTTTGACATTCCCAAATACAAATGTAAGGATTCACATAATTATTCGTCGTATCAGTGTAATTTGTACAGCTTTTGAGGTTTTGTCACACAGAAACAATTGAAGGTGTATCAAATTACAATTTTAAAAAAGGTGCTACTATTTTCTTTTTTATATGAAAACCAAAAACAACCAACCCAAACTTTTAACAAGGCTGGACTGGTCAAGGTTGTGCTTCAAACTGTCTTCAGTTTTTGATGTGCGGCTCGTGCTGCTTCACTTAAAAATACATCACAGCTCCACCTATGAACCAGAACTCGAACAGACACAGACAAAGCAAGCGGCAACAGGAGAATTTCACTGCAGCCAATTTGTCAGAAACTGGCCAAGGTAGGAGGTGACCTGTCGAGCTCCTGTTAACATGTGCGCCCATTAAGAAACATATTGCAGCTTGCTTCCTTTTGTGACAGGAACAGGGCATGTAAAATCTGGCAGGTGGCTAGATAAGGAAAAAAAATTCTGTTTTTCAAACCTTAAAGGAAGATGATGACTGCTACTCAGATGTGCATGTTTCCTGCATGTTTGAGTGTGGTATGTTCATTTCTGAAATGCTCAGTGCATTAATGCTTGATACAGCCAAGTTAATTACTGGTATCACCATTTACCTAAAACCAGTATTAACTCTAGCAGATGCACGTACACTCAGCATCTCCAGGGTTTGCAGTGAACAGTCTGAAAAAATGAAAATACCCAAAGAGCAGCAGTTCTCTGGGTGAAACCGCTTTGTTGATGCCACAGGTCAGAAGGTAATGGCCAGATTGGTGACAGAAAGGAATTGGAAGGCAACAGAAACTCAAATGACCCCCTTTTACAATCAGGATATGCAGAAGAGCCTCTCTCAAAGCATAAATCGTCAAAATCCAAAAGCTGATGGACTACAGCAGCAGAAGACCACACCAAAACTCAACTTAAGAACACTTGAAACACATTACCACCAGGTTCTGATGAGTCTAGATTTTTGCTCCCATATTAAGATGGTAGGGTCAGAGTTTGCCATGACAACATTAAAGGATGAATCTATCCTGCCTTCTATTAACAGTTAGGCTGGTTGTGGTGATGTAATGGTTTGAGGGATATTTTCTTGAAACATTTTGGGAACCTTAATACCAAATCAGCTTTGTTTAAGCACCACAGCCTACCTGAGTATCGCTGCTGACCATGCCTTTATAATCACAGAATAAACATCTTCTGGTGGCTGCTTTCAACAGGACAAGATGCCACGTCACAAACCTCAAACCCTTTCAAACTGTTTCTTGAACATGACAATGAGCTCTCTGCACTCAAAAGGCTTCCACAGTCACCAGATCTTAATCCAATAGAGCACCTTTGGGATTTGGTGGAACAGGATATGTAGCCAACAAATGTGAAGCAACTGTGTGCTGTTATCATGTAAATATGGAACAAAATCTTAGAAATGTTTGCAGCACCTTGTTGAATCGATGCCATCAAGAATTAGGGCAGTTCTAAAGCCAAAGCGGGAGTCCAACCCTGACTAATAAAGTGAGTGATGAGGGTAGGAGGAGAATTAGCATTACAACTCTATGAGATGCAGTCTTCAGACTTTACAAATGCATAGCTGTGTTAAAAATAAAGGCCAAGCTGTAATTTGAATGTAGTTAAATTGGCTAACATTGAGCATAGGTGCCACAAGGCATGATGAGCTATAGTCTGTTGACGGTTTTACACCCATGCATCATGCCTTTATTGTCATTGTACATGTATGGCGACATTATGGATGCTCCTAGCCAACTGTGCAGGAATAAAACACAAATAGTAAGACAGGAGAAATATATACAATCAAGACAAAGTTACACAAAGTGCTTCAAAGTAGTGCAATGCACTTAGTCTGAAAAGAGTCCGTATGTGAGTGGCCTGAGTGATGTGGGTTACTCAGACCACGGCTCAGATTGGTGAGGTAAGTGGGCAGAGGCGGTGTGTGGGGGATAGTGTTTTTTAACAGTCCGAATGTCACAGGGGAAGAAGTTGCTTTCGAGTCTGAAGGCGTGGGATCTGACCAGAGGGCAAGGGGTCAAGCAGGTGGTGGGCGGGGTGCAAGGGGTCACCTGTAATGGCCCTGCTTTTTCTGAGACAGGAGGATCTGCCAATGCCCTTCAGAGGTGGCAGAGGGAGGCTGATGATTTTTTAGGGCAGTGTTAATTACCCTCTGCGCAGCCATTCTGTTCTCAGTTGTGGCCCAAACACCCAGGCAGTATGAGCGCTAGGAGTGCTAGGAGTGCTAGGAGTCCAGCAGCAGCTCCCAGGTTATGTAAGATAATTTCTAGTATGATTTCTTTCTTTTTTTTATAGAGTAATGTATATAATAACGTGATGTTTTTGGGGTGAAATACTGATGGGGTGGAACTTGAATTACCACGGACAGATTTGACACTGGCAAGACATATCACAGCCAACTGACCTCTGACCAAACAAGGGAAGACAGACTCTGGGAATGACATGCTGAGTCGAACTCTGACCTGTCTGGGTGTGAAAGCCAAACGAGAAAGTCCAGAGCCAGGATCAGGTTTCAGCTCGTGTTTTAAACGTTTGCTGGAGAGGTCAAACAAGTCCACGGCAGATTTGAAGAAATTAATGTAACACATGTAGGGTCACGCCACATGAGCACAGTCCAGATATTTTCCCTCTTATATACAAATATCCCCACTGCGGAACGACGACTGGTTGATCAATCTGTCTTGATGCACAACTACAGATCAGCCAGTTCTTCTTACCAGTCTCCTGGGTCTTAAATATCCTGAACAACTCATCTGGAAGAACTGAATCCATTCGTACTGAGAAGATACTAAATGCCTTAGACCTGAGATGGGTCACATCACGGTGATAATGTCTCTCTAGGGGGGGACACTGTTTGCTAAAGGAATTTTTTACTACAGTCCAAAAATATATTCACAGCTCAGCTTTCGTTTGTCAGAGGGTGCAGCACGCAAGCTGCATGCAGCGCTCAAGGCAGAGGCAGTCATGTTGGCCGAAGCAGTACATCTGGCTCGTAAATACTCACTGACACTAAAATGTGTCAACCAATGGGAGGAAATCATTCACAAACGATGCCCAACCAGGACAGGAACATGCATAAGACAGACAGGGAGAAAATCGACATGAAAGTTGAAGGAAGGGTGTCATTAAATATGTATGCAAACACAACATTGCACTGAGTCGCTCCTTCAGCTGCCTTAGATTTGGATGAAACCCACAGTCTAGAGACGAAGTAGAGCCACATGAAAATGAGCAGTAATTATCCTCACTAATTATGCTTTGCATTAAGTAAGGCTACAACTAATTACTTTCATTGATCACAAAAATTGTTTTTTGCACAACTTGTCCAAGAAATCATGAAGAAAAAGAACCCCTCTCAAGTTTAGAAAGTGAAATATACCATCTTTGTTTTGCCTGTTTTGTCTGGTCAGAAATGTCTTAATGATTAAAGGGACCACCAAAATCATGGCTGCAAACTTTTTCGTGGGTTGTAATGAAGAATACCCTCCATCAATTTTCCCCATCAGCCCAAATTACTTAAAAGCTGGTAATATTCTGCCGATACAGACAGTCTCAGACTCTCACAGACCGATCAACTGACAATGATGGTTTTCGATGAGCCCGGCCCCGCGGGAAATGCACATCAAGGCTAACGTCTGACGATGATGAACTGTTGATGAATAAATGAACAACTTCCTTATACTTCAATCCCAGTTTCACACATTTGCCCTTCCTGGTAATTAATTCCCAGGATTCACATAGCGAGTGTCGTGACTGTCAGTGTGTTTAGAAGTTACTGAAATGCAGCTCCTCGACTCACCACAGTTGCAATTTTATTGTGTGTGGCATCCTTGTTGAATCTCACCTAGGGCGTAGAATGCTGGTGACTCAGATGACACGAGCCCAAAGGCTTGCAGTCACAATGCCAGATAAACAAACAAACAAAAAAGCACATACTAGTATATAAAAACAACCTGACTTCACATTTGAACATCTCCTCAGTACAGCCCCTTTGTCATGCTGCTGCTGGGAACCCATACATATAATTCAGGCTTCATAAAAGCTTCTCACTTGATTAACTTCAAATCAACTATGGGCTTTTATTTTTAAATTTAACACTAGAGAAACCCTGGAATTGAAAAAGTGAAGTATGCTTAAAGTGCCTTGAAGTATGCTTTTAAAAGCACCAGCAAAACGCCAAAAGTGTTACAACGGATTACTAAAGAGACTTTCAGCACCATCAATTATACAGCAGCTCCTCTTTTTTGCGGTACACAGTGGGTGGACTTGGAACAAAAAATAAAAAAATCATGTTCTGCTGCTCACACATGGAGAGAATGAGTGTGAACCATGAATTAAGCAAGTTTTTGTACTTGAAGATGTATCCCTGCACCCCAGCATGTGTTACATATCTGTCGGTCTGATGTAGCAACTAACAGCTGCATATATAAAACACGATGTATCCCACGCTGCCAAAAGGGAGACACGAATGAAGAACAGAATGAATCGGAAAAACATATACACAAGAAACACAGTGCATATAGACGGATGCTACAGGGTCATTTAAACTGACAAAAAAAGAGAAGCTTTTTCTTCGCGTTTAAAAGAAAACACAGGAAAATAATCTGCTACTTTTACGCACGGACTTTCAGTATACCCTCCCTGGCAACATATGGCAAGACCCCTTCTTTCCCCTTCTTACCTTTGACAGATTTTAAGAGCATCCTGTCACACACCGACAAAGTGACAGTTAAAGCCTGAAGTGCTGTCAAAATAACAAACTTCACACTCCAGCTCTCGGGGTTCATGATGCTGAAGCGTGGAGGGGGACTAGCCAACTGTCTTTCACTGCAGCGCAACCATCATACAGTTCCAGTCCAACAACAGCTGATGTGCAAGAGCCTCCCCACAAATGAAACGACTTCCTGAAATGTGATCAAGTATATGACCGGTGCTTTAGGAAATCCCAAAGACAGCTGATTCGAGTCCACTCACTTCGTCCCCATTCAAAGATGTCCAAGTGCGAAGCCGCTCGCGCGTAAGTAAAAACTGTGGAGAGCGATGAAAATATTGACAAAGGCACGAGCCGCTGCTGTCTCTCAGTCGCCCCACTGGAATGACATCAATTCCACAGCAATTACTGGCGAGGAGTGTTGTCTTATGAGTAGCGACCATGTGCTTCAATGATGCGCTCCGCGAGGTCCTAAAGCCACCGCCAGGGCACACAAATGGCAACCAGGCTGTCAAGTTAGACGCAAAAAAGAAGCAATTTCCGGTCCCATTTTTCAACAAGAAGGCAACAGTTCCATGGAGAATAAATAAATAATTTAGGGCAAAATCGATTCTTTTGATGGAAAAAATTTACTGGATTTATATCCTCAAGTTTCATTTAAAGCCATCCTTTTGAACACAGTGTGTTCCAAAAGCTACAGCAAAACCTGCATGAATCCAATTTAACCAATTTTGTATGCATTTGTTAAAGCATAAGTCTGGCAAGTGCACAGGCTGAGAGATATCAGAAGGTTTTATTTTGAAGTTCTTAATTTTCGTGAATCATCGGCCCCCATCTCACCCTAGCATCCTCTTGTGTCACCCCAACCCCCTGCATCTTCTCTGTACTGTTTTCCTCCTACCTGGCAGCTCCAACATCCTTTGCCCAGTTTATCCACAATCCATCCCCCGCACATGTCCAAACCAGCTCAGCCATGCTTCTAACTTTGTCTCCAAACCGTTCAACTTGAGGTGTCCCAATACTCATTTTTAGTCTTGTCAGTTCTGGTCACTCCCAACCTATTGGGACTATTATCTTTCTGTCGCAAATCGCCCCTGACACTGGTCCCCACCCACTCCTACCTGCCTGCATTCTCTTCTTCACCTCTCTTGCCCACCGTTCGTTGCTGTAGACGTAGACACCCTTTTATTCTGAAGGTAAACCAGGTTATTTCATTCCTCTTTCCTGGTATTCCTTGATCAACTTCACCCAGGGAGCTTAACAGACCAGCACACACTATTTGACTATAGCCTCCCTGGGAAGGTGTTATAAGGTAAATCAATTACTTGTTACTCAGCCAGAAAAAAAAAACCAGACTGACTCGTGCGCATGCCACAAAAAAGTGGTTTTACTTCATCGCATTTACATTTTAAAATGCCAGAAAGCCATCTGATAGACCCAAAGCGCTCTGCTCAATTATGCTTTTCGCGATGTGCACTCTGCAGTGCGCCGCATCGGGTTGTTTAGCATTTCAGGTAGGGCTCCAGCATGCTTCCAGCATTAAGGCTTAAGGTAAAGTCACTGCGCCGTATCCACTTGTTATCTTAACGCAGTGTGAAAGCATACACCCTCACACAGAAACCTCTCAAAACTCTGCCTCCAAGATGAAACATGGAAATAAATGAATACTGAGGAGCACTCTGCTTGCCTTTTAAGAACCAAGGGGTGCTTGCAGAGCAGGGCTCTCTGTTGGTGTGCTAGAACAGATGATTAATGAACGTCCTTCCATCTTACCTATGCAACAATGAGAAAACGATTTTGGGAGAAACAAAATGGAAAAGAATTTCACTTCCCAAAGCACATTTACAAAAGTTGAAACACAAAAGTTGTTCAGATATAAAACACATAAATGTAGAATCAAATAAGAGTCAGTTGATGTGTGAATAATTTCATAACGGCTATTTTTATATGCACACACTCAGTTGCAAGGGTAAAATAAGGTAATCTTTGACTAAGGCCTCATGCATGCGATCAATTATCTTCTTTAAAGAACATCCATGGTACACAAGTGTCCTTCTAGTCTCAAATTATTATCATTGTGCACCATGAATGGTGTTATTAACGCACTCCCACTGTCCAAATACACCCACACATGCAATTGTACAGACATGAAAATAGGTTTATAAAAATAGTAGCAACCATCTGTTTTCTCTACACACCAATGAAAATTACAACGGATGAAACGACTGGACTACGGAGGAGCACAAACCTAAAGACAAATGAGGAAAAATGACAATTGAGAGTAATGAGAAGATCTTCTGCTCTGTTGTCTGTTGTTCTAAAAATAAATATTGACACATTGCTTTACCCAGAATCATCACGTTGTTGTGCAACACCCCTCGCTCACTGCATATTCATTCTGGATCAAAACACACAAATTTGAATAAGCAACAGCGAGGCTTGGTCCATCATGACACAATGACAGAGACAAAGGCTCCATTCAGTTGAACTGTCCATTAACAGGGAGGGCTTCCACTGTAAAGAGGTCACATTCCTCCATCTGGCATCGAATGGTGGCAGAGCCCACTTCACGTTTCTTTCAGCATTGGATGTTAAATGAAGACGACGGATAAAGACTGTCCCGGATTGGACTGTGAAGCATAATGAATGATTTTGTCTTACATCGCTGCTTCACATCACATGGTATCATGTGAAAGTGACTGTCAGAAGACGCCACTGCTACAGTGAGACGCTTGTTCTGCATCCAATTACATGGAGTAGTCTCAAAACAAAGGCAGCTTGCAATCAAGTGCAAACAAGACAGCAAACTGCATAAACAGAAGTTAATCGAAACCATATCGGCGAGGCTGATGTTTGATTAAAACCACAACAGACTGTCCAGACATGATTTCATACTTTCGACCTTCAACAACCTTTATTTGAAATTGCATACCACAAGGGTGGCTAGGACAACCACGTGACAGAGCATAGAAAGGTCATTTAAACAGCAGGCACTGCTGATTTGAAGATGTTTCTAGAATCCATAAGGACCCTGTCCGAGTGTGTTCACTGCTCGCTTTTCAAGCAGTTTAACGTGTTTTAAGCAAGCACAGAAAGACATCCTTCCCAGATTTGCATAGAAGAGCAAAAGAATGAACAAATATGTAATTGGATTTATCTGTGATAAGGTCACATAGTGAGATATGCTGATTTTGCTTACTACATATTGTTTGATCAGGAAGTGCAATAAATTTGCATTAAGGTTAAATGTCTTTTTTTTACTTTGTATGAGAATATATGTTTTTAATTCACATAAGAAGACAGGTTCTAGAAAAATAATAAACTAAACTGACAAAGGGCAAAGTTCACTGTCTCAGTCTTTTATGCCTTTCTCTACATCTTCATCCATGTGTTCAGTTGTTTAGTTGTTGCTCCTTTGAAGAAGTTGATCCAGCAGTTTCTGTAACAAGAAAACACACAAGTGGCTGACGCATATCACAAAATAAAGGCTATATACAGACAACCAATCCGGTCCAGACAAAAGTCTCCTAGCATGCTCCTTAATCTTCAGAGGTCATGTGCAGAAACAGGACCGATTCCTGGTACATGGCACCCTCTCACCCAAACTGTTAAGCTTTCCAGCTCCTTTTTCAAGACCCGCTGGATCTTCTGGCATCATAGCCCTTCTTCCCTGCATTATCTGCCACAGCAGCAGTGTGGGAGGAGCAGCTGTGTGTGGGCACCCACTCTGTCTGCAGGCTCGGCTGAATGGTGGCACTGCGCTGTGGATTTCTCTGCCACTAAAGGGCCTTTTGTTTCATGAGGAACACGGGCTCATACACTCAGCACAATGAGACTGTTCACAGTCTCTCTTCATAATGAGAGGCAGGGTGTGGGGTGCAGGGTGAGAAAGAGAGACTACAGTTCCTCTAAATCAAACTCACTTCTATAGAAGATCAGAATTATTGACTATAAAATGGCAAAAAAGGAATGCTCGCTAGCAATCGCTAAACATGACAAATATGCCTCTGAAGTGCGTTTTTTAAGATCGGGTTTCTTTTGCAGGCGTGCAAGAAAATAGAAAAGTTAGGCAGCATCGCCCTCTAGTGGAAAATAAGTGTAAAGGAAAGTTTAAGTAATCATGCAATGGCGTAAAAAGTCAGTCTATTGTGGGTCTCGCTGTAAACAATCAGAGCAGGCATTTAATTATGTAAAGAATTTTTTACATTGCTACATGCTTGAAGCTAGTGCTCTAAAAACTGTATAAAATTGAAAGGTAAACCATTTAAAAGTAGATATTTCTCCCTATAGCTAGATTTTTATTGCAACACTGAATATTTGGTGGATCATGCAATAACTAAAGTGTAATTTTCTACTTCAAAACAAACCAAAACATTGTTCAGACCTCCAAAAGCAAATGACAAACCTTATCAGTAACTGTGGGTCTTTTTATCTGTTATAATTTGATATTAGGGCCCCACAAATCCATTTTTTTCAGCTAATTATAATGGATTACGTGCCCACTTTACTGCATTATTTTCAACAGCGGCATCGTTCTGAAGAGAGACAAGGCTGCATTATTAACATAGAAACCCTTAAGTGTTTGCCATTACTGCAAAAATGTTTCACTCTTTCCAAGGTTTAATTGAGCTGTAAGGGAAAGGTGTGTTATTACTTGCTCAATTGCCTGTGGGTCATACATGCTATTAATGTTCTGTTCAGTGTCTCGGGCAGATAACTACCAGACAGGAGTTATTTGCTTTATTCTCCATGTTCAATGATTTGATGACGTAAGTTCTACCTAAATATGTGTTTGTAACAACGTCTGGTGCTGATATTTAATGAGATGACAACTAGAATTAGATGGTTTAAACTCATGTTAGGTGGAGTTGTCTCATTAACTGATCATCTTTTATTTGCCTATTGTTGTTATCCACAAACTTTAAAATGTACTGTTTTACAAAAAAGCAGAAAAAAGTAAAGCCGTTGTTATTTTTTGGTTAAGATGTCAAATTACATTTATTCTCTTGCGTTCCTGAACAGAAATCAAGTCACTATGATTTTTAAACATTTTTTTTTAATTGATAGATTCATTTGTGATTGTTTTGTGAAAAATAGGTAGAGGATTTACCTTTTTGTAAAGCTCGGCTCGATATCTGTTGTTCAAACTGACCTCCCTCCTTTCTTCTTCTTTTTGTCTCTTGAGATCTGCAGGTGTCCTGTACAAAAATAAAAATGGTGTTTTAGATCTGGAATCTGCGGTTCTCAAAAAACCCCAAAAACCTAAAACATTTATTAGGAACTATATTACTGTGCAAAAGTCTTGAGCCACCCCTTATTTCGTCATTATTTGGTAGCAAAATCGGAAATTTTATTGAAGATTTACACAAACATGTGCCACATTGGCAGCACAATAGCATAGTGGTTAGCACTCTGGGTTTGAATCCAACATCTGTCCAGAACTTTTCTGCATGGAGTTTAAATGTGTCCCTGTGGGGGGGTCACACTTATATGCGGGTATTCTGGCTTCCCACAGTCCAAATATACAGTTAGTGGGGTAAGGTTCTAAACTGGTCAAAGGTGCGAATGGTTGTCTGTTGCTTTGTTTTGACCCTGCCACAGACTGCCAACCTGCCCAGGTAGGCCTTTACTGCATTAGCAGTGTGTTTAAGATCATTGTCATCCTGGAAATGAAGCTGTTTCTAATGAGACGCTTTACAGATGGTATTGGTTTTTGGATCAAAATTTAGTGGGATGACATAATTTGACAAGATTCCCAACCTAAAAGCACTGCCTGCAAGCCAGAGCCTCCACAGGCTTTTAGTAACAAAGTGCTTCAAGACACAATTTAAAATTGGTTGGCTAACTTGGCTCTTATGTGTCGACACTGGTTTATTCCTCGAAGGTATACCTTGAAGCTTCAGTGATTCATAGGTCACTGTTAAGTGGCTCAGCAGAAATATATATACATATATAAATGAAAAAGGGGTGGTGCAAAAACATCTGCTCAGTATTATATGTATATAACTATGTCAGCTTGTTAATTTTTTGTGAGTTTGCCAGGAAAATAAGACAAAGCCTAAGGAAAAAATGCTCAAAAGTTTCGACAGAGAAGACAAGAACAGCATATTTGTAGGGAGATGTCACTGAGGAGAGCTCTGCCTAGGCATGCAGGAGTGATACAAGCCTAAAAAGTAAAAGCATCTGATAGTGAGCCAAAGTAAAAACATAGATGGCGCTCACAGCTTGGATCTGGGCTGCATGTCTTTCCTAGAAAATGCTCTTTCTCTGTGAGTGAAAAGGTTACCTAGAAACACACACACACAAGGGCAAAGCATTGCAGTCAGTCTTTCTTTTACACAAGTTGGAATAGACAAAACACTTCCTTTTTGTTTGAACATAAAAAATGTCACATTGAATTTGAACATATAAGATTATCGTTTTTTTAAAAGTATGTAACCTTCTCTTTTTGTTTCTTAAGGCACTTTGCACCATCACATTTGCACCTGTCACATTCTGCAGGGCATTTGTAATTACACCACTGATCATTTTGATTTCTCAGCTGGTATTTTGACATTGGTGCACCTTTCTGTTGTAGCCTGTAGAGGGCAGAGAGAGCCATAAAATCTCTGCTAAGTCTTTAAAACCATTTATTTAACATCTTACTTCAGGTTGCTTTTATTAGTTAGTCAAAGTTTCACCAGGTGTGCCACTTTCTGTTTCCAAAATCTTTAACTACATTCAAAAGAAAAGAAAATGTAATAAAGTGTATCAGGGTGATTTACTTTAGGATATCAGTCTGTTATGTTATCCATAAGATGCACTAAGCTACTTTAACATTTTATCTATGTTATTAAACGTACTTATCCAGGTTTTTCATTTCATAATTTCAATTAAATAATCCCTGAAGAAGCTACTGCAAAATCTTAATGTAATATTTGCTGGTTGTTGTTGATTGTAGTGGATTTGGAAATATTTGGAGATATTATTATTAACTTTAATTAGAAAAGAAATATTTTCACGAATTCAGAAAAACAGCACTGACTGACAAACACCCCTTTGCCCCCTTTTTTGTCTAAATCTGTATCCGTGTATGATTAGTCGTGTGGCAAAAAGCCACTGCAGCTGCACAGAAACAATGGACAGTACACTGGAGACAAGAAGTGAGGCTGGCTGCTAGCGCATTACCGTTCAGAGAGGTAGACCCAGTGCTGAGAGCTCTCCTCTGCCTGGGTGCCTTCTCCAACTGTGGGCCTACTGAATTTGACAGTTTCCTTCTCTCCTGTGCCTTTCGCTCCAGCTCTCGCACTCTACCTTGGGAACGACTAATGAAGTCTGGTCTAGACCTCTGCAACGCGTCCTGCCAAAACCACAAATACATTGCTCTTCTTGAGAAAACATTTAAGCACAACCCTTGTTTCAAACTCCCCGTGCACCTGAGCATACACGGTGAGGCATGTCGTGGAAAAAAAACCCCTAAAGCCAGTATAAATATGTCATTCTTTTTTGTTGATATTGAATTGTATTACAGTGGTTTCTTTATATTGTTTTTGGAACCTTTATAAGAAAACACTGGCTAGTTTTGCCTTGTGAGTTCTGTAAACCTAAAACAAAAACTCTTAGGAGAGGGAAGTTACTCTGGCTGGTTACACTGTGGCTCTGGACTTTTTATTTAGAAAATGAAATCAATTTCTCAAAATTGTTTTATTAGCACAGAAAATAAACTCACCTGAAGAGAAACAGCTTCAGATGACTGTTCAGCATCTAGACTCAGTGGAACAAATTCAGCATGAGGCCGGTTGAGGCGTCGGCTGTGATTAGGATGCTGCTTTGCACGCTCTCCCTCATCTGTCACTATCAAGACAGAGGAAATCAACTACTTTGGGTTTTCATGTACACATGGCTTAGCTTCACATGCCTGACTGCAATGCACAGTTCCTCAGGAGCCCCCTGGGTCTCCATGACATATAAATTACTGGAGTGAACCAGGTTGGCATAGTATGTATAAGTCAAGGAATTTTACGATATTAGTATTGATAAAATTAAGGATGTATAGGTGTGGGGGGGAAATGTTGAACCACCAATAGTTTTACTTTATTGTAATGAAGATAAATGCTTTATACAGTGAGTATTATGAGTATATATATATATAATTAGAGGAAGAGAGAAGTAATAATACCAGAATTTCCCTGGGGTGATGCAGTGGAATCCGTTTCAGAATCGCCACTTGGTTTTTTCTTCTTACTAAGTTGTCTTTGGAGTTTGATATTTGCTATGATCGCAGCCGCATTGAGGGCAGTCACTTCCTCTGGAGACTGTTGGGAGTGGGGATCTGAAATCCAAAAGGGCTTTGATGTAACTGAAGAGTGAGTAAAACATTGACAGTGGCTGTTTCGGAGCTATCATTCCTGCTTCGGTGCAGATTTCTGCACTGTATAATATCCTGCCTCATTTGGTGGTTGACTGTAACAAACGTTGAATTTAAATGATGTTGCCTAGGGCCTTGTAATTAATTGATGACACTCTTAATGAATGTGATTAAAGAATAATTAATAATTTCACACAGAGAAAAGACATCATGAATCAAGAAACACAGTTGCTCAGCAGAAGACTCCCTGATCTTCTTACTTATTCACCTGGATATTCAGATTTTCCAAAAGATAGCTTCAGCTGAGTCTTTTAACAACTGCACACTGTGAAGACTTAACTTGAAATTTTGAGATTTTTGGAAAATACACTTATTTGCTTTTTTACCAAGAATATTTTTTGGATCTAATATAATGCTACAGGCAGAAAGGAATTAGAATCAGTGTGAGGACAAAGCTTTTGGCTCGTATAGATTACTTGTAACAACTTTAGCTTCATTATTCAAAACTTTAGTGGCAATATTTATTTAGTAGTAGTATCCATCTCTCTGTGTGCATACAGCACTGTGTAAAAGTATTGACCCACCAATCATTTCTTTATCTTTTTCTTCTGAGAAGCCAGAGTTTTCTTGTAATCTTTTTAAAGTGGCCTTGCACAATAGTTCTTTCAGATGTTTTTCTTTTGACATTGACTGCTCTTCACTCACTTTCAGTCCAGTCCTTGTGGGGTTTTTTGCTTTTTTTTTTGTTTGTTAAGCCACTTAAAATTGATCTATTAATCATTTAAGGAGTAAAAAATACACATAACTCAATGGATAAACCAGTGCTGTGTCTACACATAACAGACAACTTAGCAAAGAATTCATTTTGAATAGGATCTTTAGGCAATTTGTCAATGGCAGGCAGCCTGTCAAAAACACAGTATTTCTCCTTTGTTTGCTGAAGCTATGAAAAATGACAACGATAACACAGTTTGACTGGCATAAAATATTATTTTTTTGCAACAACAAGATATTCCTGAAGTGCTGCTACCCAAAAACTTTGTCTATTTCTGAATGTTGTGCAGTGTGTCCTTAAAAAGAATTTGAGGAAACCAAAACAAAAGGGAATGCTAGGCTAAAAAAAAAAAACAATTTCAAGTAGTATCTGCAAGTCATGACCTTAGAAATAGGAAAAAGAATCACCAAAGACCTCACACAGGACCTGCTGTTCGCTAAAGAGTCATCATATATGCCGTCAGTGATAAATGGTAAAGTGGAAAACTGCACCCAGGACAGAAAAAAACGCATTATGCGGCTAACAGAACTTTGGTTCTCTGCAAGCAACTGCACAGATAGCTAACGCTAACCTAGCCAAGATCCCAAAGTGAAAGCTGAATGAATATAGACTCCAGCAGCCAAACCCTGAACTTCAACAAGTAACAAACAGATGAGCAGTCAGACTGCAGCCGCCTTTTACCTGCTCGTGTTTCTAACGCAGAATCAATGTGTTGATCTCTTTTTTGTGCTGATTTTTGTCATTGTTTTGTGCGGCCAGCTTTGTATTCTACTCAGAGAAAGATATTAAAGTTGTGTGTCCTAATTGGGGATTTGTGTTGGTTTGTGGGGGTTATTGCCTCAAATTTATATCGTGAAATGTTGATTATGAGACAGTTTGTTTCAATTTTACAGAGTAACATAAATAGGGTTGCCAACCGTCCCTTAAAAAACGGAATCGTCCCGTATTTAGAAACAAAAGTACACGTCCTGTATTGAGCTAATAAGGGACGCACTTTGTCCCGTAATACAGTGAGAATCAAAAGTAGTCTATAACTTTTAATGGAATTAACACTTTGTTTGAAAACATAATTCCCAGCCCCTCTCCTGCTTTGTGACCAATGAGCTGACAGCACACTTGTGACAATTTGAGTATGACAATTCAGATTACCGCTCATCTCATTGGTCGAGGAAAGGCCGCTTACGGAGAAAATACCGGAAGACAACAGATGACCAAAACAAGAAGCATGGCCAACAGGGAAACAAACGCTGACACTGCGGTGCAAGTCTCGGACGACAGTACACCTAAAGCTGGACATACACTGTGCGATTTTTTTCAGTCGCGTTATTCAGCTCCTGCTCAAACTGCATGATTGACTCGCAGGGGTTAGAAGTTCGTAGGTCACGATGCAGGTCTCATACTATACCGCCCGATGCTCTGATGAGACCTGAGAGCTCACACTGTGCCTCCATAAAATTAAGGTTATAGCAGTCTTTCTTTCGCTCTCTCTCTCTGTTTTTTCTTTCTTTCACTCAGACAGGCACACCACCACCATCAACTTTGCTAAATTGCTAATGAAAAACATTTATCAGGCAGCTGTGATTGAGCAGCAATGTAGATCCAACTATTTTCACGGTTGTTGTGGTCGTGATAATTTTGTGAGGCCACATCGAAAAGGCTCGGATGAGCTTTCCAAAGTTCTACAAGTTGTGCCTCCATCGCTTGTGGATAGTGCACACGCTGCACAGCTGTGCTATTCCGTCTTTTTCACCGACCTTTACGTGTTTGCACGTGAGCAGTGTGAGCGGCTGCGGTGACACCCTCACGAGCGATTGATGATCGGGAGCTGGTCGTGAGGTGTTAATCACTTCTCTTTACCCCACGTATACTACACGACGCACGATGAAGGCCAAAATCGGTCCGATCACCAAAACGGTCGCACGACTCAAAAATCGGCTCAAAATGGGCCAAAAATCGCACGGTGTAAGCCCAGCATTAGAGCAGCAATGTTTGTTCCCCTCAGAGAAAGGGAAGAATGGGAAAAGGAAAACACCTGGCTGGAAAAAGTTAATATGAGCATGTGCAGTGAATATCAGCGCTATGTGGCCAGAAGTGTGATAATATAACTTATTTTGTGTAATAAACAACTGCAAGGATAGATGATTACAACAAATAGATGACTAATACATAAAAGTAATACATAGATGAATAATGACGATGAGTTATGATGCGTAATCATGGCAACAAGCGGGTTTTCAAACGGGAGCAGCTGATTAGCATTAGAAAAGCTGAAATAATACCTCAACCGAAGCCAATTGTACTAAATGCACTATATGTGCACTGTTACAAGAATGTTTTTCTTTCTATTGTTTTCTATTATTTTAAGTTAAGCAGGACAGAGTTCTTTTAAAGAAAGATTTACTTATATTCTCAAAAGTTAAGCATGACAGGCTTCTGTTTAAGAAAGAGACCTGTTTTATTGTGTTAATGTTGTCATTTTGAGCTAAAAATGAATGGCTAAATGATCATTTGTTTCACATGTGTTCATATCACAAAGAATAGAATATGCATCTACTTAAATCAACTTCAAGTCAAATGGTTAAAAAAAATAATTTCACACATAAAAAAGAGCTAGAAAATTCACCACACTGGGAAGGGTGAAGACAACTGGGTCGCCCGGCCCTGGCCACGAGGTGTCCCTTATTTATTTTTCAGGGAGTTGGCAACCCTAAACATAAACCTGGTAGTAATTAAGTAACGTACTGCATTACTTTTAAGTATGTGTAATTACTTTTTTGAATAACGACTCCTGACACTGATCACAACAAAGAGGGGAAATACTTCAACAAACATGCACAAACATTGGACCCACAGCATGCAATTAATTTGCATGAATGCAATTTATTTATTGCTGCTTAGCAATGGTGGTTACTTGGAGCCAGTGAGATCCCAATGAGAATCGATAAGAGAATTAATAAGGAATCGCATTGATAAGTGATATCAAAAATGGAATCAGAATCCCTAAATTCTTATGGATTCCCATCTCTAATCTTGACAGGTAACAGAACAAAATGCGGCCAATATCCAAAGAAGATCTTTGAATGCCCTTCAAGAAGCCTTGCAGAAAACTCTTCCAGAAGACCACTTAAAGAAATGACAAGAAAGCTTGTCTGAGAGAGTTCAGGCTGTGCTGAAGAATAAAAGTAGTCATACCACATATTGGCTTTCAGGCTTGTTACAATTTTACAGACTCTGTTTTTGCCTTACATACTTTTTTCCATGTATGTTGTCAAAAAGTCACTGCACCTATTTCCTATTTTCTGAGCATATAAAGAAACGGTGATGGTGTAAGACTATTGCACAGAACTGTAAATATGACAGAAGGTGAGAAAATGCATGTTAGATCTATTTTAAAGTAAGCAGAAAACTTTTAAGACTTATTTTGGGCACCCAGATGGCCCGAGTCCCCACAATATTACTGTGTGAACAGATTTGTGTCCCCACAACCTGATTAGCGCAAAGAAACACATACAAATAGAACTGCTGCATTGCAGGGCTTTAACGCCAAACCAGATTCTAACACATTCTAATACCTTATTTTCACCATGTTTAGCAGCTTGTGATTTCCCTTCCTTCCCTGTGCTGCCAGTGAAAAGGGGGCAGGAATAGATTATGCATGCAAAGGCCTGCGTGGGAAAATGAAAAAAAGGTGAAAATGAGAATGCATATCTAGGTGCTGATGGGCACCTTTGCGTCTAGCTGATGTTGCTCGACACAGGCGAAGACATCTTCCGTGAGTGACAATTGGGCTCGTGTCAGCAGATCAAGAAGTAATATCATTGCAATCTAATAATGCCTATAAAACATCAAAAGTGAAAGACTGTATCAAACCTAGGCGGGTGTGTAATAACTTCAAGCTAGAACACACAAATGGCACAAAGGAAGTGCATATTTAGACATTGCCATCCTTTGAAAATGGAGATCAGAGACTGAGGGAGTATGTGTGCTGACAAGAAGGCTCCCAAAGTGGGACAGAGAAACCTACCCGGGGCCTTGATGAGAGTCAGACTGGAGGACTCTGCCTGCAAAGTGCTTTTTGGTAGAGGCAATCTTTCTTTTTCACCGGCCTTTGACTTGAGTGTCTCTGCCACAAGCTGACCTGGTCTTTTCACTGCTTTTCCAGGACTGATGAAACTATTGTCCGAGTTCAAAGGGTTGATATCAGTCTCTTTTGGGAGTCCAGCGCTCCATTTCCTGGCAGATGGTTGTGTCAAATTCTCCTTGCTTGTCTCAGTGTGTCCAATCACATTGCCATACCAGCTCAGTGGTCTGTGCAGCCTCCCCGATCGCTGTCCAACAGGCTTTGGAGAAATCTCTGAGGATGTGGGTGCTGCTACACCAGGAGGGTTGTTTAGGAAAAGGCTCAGTGTGGATCTGTGCCGCGAGCCATTTTTCTCTGGATCTGAAGTATATGTATTTGGTGCTGCAGAGTTTGGGATAAAATTCAGATGACGATAAGAAGGTTGTTCATTATTTTGTGAATGATTTTCCTGACTCCATGTGTTGTTGCCCATATATGTTCCCTCACTATAGCTGTGTCTATACTCTGGGTGTTTGGCCCTCAGTCTGCCTGGACTGTAGCTTTCTCTGTGTTCTGTCACTTTGATGATGGTGGCCTTCCTTCTGTGGACCACTGTGTCCAGACCATTGCTTCCCGGTGGTGTCCGTGCTGTGTTTGTGTTTGATACAGGACTTGAAATCACCCTTTTCTCTGTTACTTTGACTATAGTGGCTTTCCGTTGCACTGTTAAATGCCTGGAGTTTGGGTCCATGGGCTGGTGGTCCAAGCTGTTGTGTGGAGAAGGAGACTCACGTGACTGGGAAGAGTGGTTGCTAGTATCAGAGCCAGGTAGACTAGCTGTTCTGCTCACTTTTCTGGAGGAGATAGTGATGGAGGAGAAGCCAGGTTTGTTTTGAGGGATGAAGATTCCCACAGCGGAGTTTGTCTGTATGTCTGAAGGCTGCGGACTATTGCCTGTTGCAGAAGTTGTGCGATTCAGCAGAGGATGCCTGAGGGCCTCTGTGCTGGCTGTTTTCATCAAAAGGGATTTCCTATTAGGGTCTGAGTTGGTCCCTGTGGGGAGCTCAATGGTCTTACTGCCTCCAGGGAAAGCTGACACCCTGTTGGTATTCCAGCCCCTTCTCAGAGCTTGCCAGCCGACAGGTCTGTCCCCTTCATTAGCAGGAAAGCTAGGCTTTTCTGGCACCTACAGCGTGTGGACAAATGAGATTTTATGTGATAACATTTTTTAATTATATATGAAAACCCAGTCCTACCCTACTGTTGTTGATGATGTCTTATGGTTAATGATTTGTCATACATCAACACATTAAAACACGTGCTTCACATTCATCTACATTCAGTCTGTGCTGCTGCTTTTAAGTGGCATATGGAGAAAATGAAACATAACTTGGCATAAAATATTGACAACATGACATCTTTCTAATATTACATTTCAACAACAGGTCAACTGTCTTGTCTTTCTTCAGGGCTTTGCTGTTTGTTCTTTAGTCAGATGACTCTCCCCATGCTTGACACACTAAATGCCCCAGTGGCAATGGAAGCAGCAGCAGGCAAAGCCAGCACACAGCGTGACTTATCCCTCACAGAATAACAATGAGACTCTATCCTCAACAGGCGAAAAGCAAAGATTCTGGTCCTTAGGCTGGAGCATTCTGATGGTGTTTATGGAGCATGGAGAAACACTGATATGTCCCTCTTTTAAATGATAAGACATATCTCCCTCGTTTATCAAAGGTGCATAAACCATAAAGGAGTTTAGCCATTTCAGTTTTCTTTTAAGGAAGTCCACACCACTGCTTTGACTATGATTTTGTGCTGTGTTTGTAAAGACTACATGTTAAACTGTGTTAACCTTGGTTTCCTTATGACATTACTGTGCCTTCTCTCTTCTGTAGTATGTGCTTTTGTCCTCTGTGTTCTTTCCCTTCCTGTATTTTCTGCAGGTTTAACTGAATCCACAGCTTCATGTTCCTGATTTGTTGTTATGGGCCTAAACAACCTGCTGACTGTTTCTACCTATATTGTTTGTTGTATCTTTGGATTTCATTTTTTTCTTTGCTTCCCCCTCACTCTAACTAGTCACAGCAGATGACACCTTCCCAGAGTCTGGTTTAGCAATAACTTGTGGCTTCAGCAGCCAGAAATTTCTGCTGAAAGGAAGTTTTTATTTCTCCTCACTGTTGGCAAGTGGTTTCTCATAGGGGTTTGTTGTGCCACAGGATTATTATCTACAATGTTGGGGAGTTTTTACCTGATTTGAAGTGACTATAGCGATTGCACTCTATGGCTGAATTTTAAGGAAAAACAAAACAATTTGCCAGAAAGAAAAAGCATCTAGCACAACTTTATAGATCCATAGAACAAAGAGATCACTTCATGACATTCATTCTTAACTTTGTCTTGATCAAGTCAGATACTATTTGTAGACTGCAACCATTTCTCTCTCTCTCTTTCTCTCTTCTTCCACTGTTCCATTTATTTGTCTGTTTTTAAGCTCTAGTTCAATAAATTAGCTTTAGAAATCCTTTAAGGGATTAATTCTATAATCTAGTTTCTCCTGCCATTAGAAAAAAATGTTATTTATGTAAAAATGTTATTTCTCTTATATGTCAGGCCTAGTACAGTCTTGCAAGAGATCTTGCGAGAGATACTTCCTGGTTAAATAAAGGTTAAAAAACAACAACAACAATCTCTCTCTCTCTCTCTCTCTCTCTCTCTCTCTCTGTCTCTCTCTCTCTCTCTCTCTCTATCTATCTATATATATCTATATATATATATATATATATATATAGATCTTCAAATATCGAACAGATGATATGTATATAGCCCCAAGCCTGGTTAGAAATGGGAGGGATTCTGGTTTAAGCAAAAGAGCAAAAGTGAGCATGATAACAACAACAACAAAACTTCATTATATAAAAAGAAATACCTTGCATCTCCAGCCATAAATGGGCCCAATAATAACAATCATCATCATATCCTTCCTTTGTAAAACTGTCTCCTAACCTATGTGGTACTTTATATTTCAAAACCTGCTATCAGTTACCTGTTTAATAACAGGAGCGCCTTGATCAGGTGTCTGCCACGTCTTCACACCCAGAGCAGTGGCAGTGGCGTGACTTCTCTCCACCTCTGCATCTGTGTATCAAGGCAAAACAAATGATCCACTGTCACAGTCTCTGCAACACATACTCTCACGTCCTAACTCGCCCGCACTCTCTCTCTCTTTCTCTGTCTTTGCCACACACAAACATGCAAGTCATCCATTCCTGTGACTGTAGAGCAATGTTGACACTGTCAATAATTGACACTGGCACAGCAAAGTGAATTTAGCACCACCCCAGAGTCACTTGTCTCCTTACCCAGGAGACACAGCAACTTGACTGGTCTGCCTCTCAGCCCTGACTGCCACCCTGACTGTGTTTCCACCTGCTGCTGTTACCATGGTAACATGCTCTCACTTTGGGATAACCCTTGTGCGTGTAATCTGTATTGGGTTTCTTCTTTTTTTTCCGTTTGAGGGAGAAAATGAGAGCGCAGGTGAAAATTGCAGAGCTTTGCAAACAAGATTAGACCTAAAGACAAATGTCTTCCGACTTCCTAAAGGACTTTGGCCCTTCTAACGCCTCCTTTCACCTGCTTTAATCATTACATAGCTTTTTTCTGTCTGTAGAAAGCCCCCACCCCAACACCCTGAAAAGCTTCTCTCATTACCTCTACTAGCTGAGCTCAAATTGCCATTTCCCTGAATCAACAGCTGACCTTAATATCCCAGAGGAAAATAAAGAAGCAAGGCCATATGGCAAATACCCATCTGGAGTTCCCGCCCTCCCAATTTATTCATCATCCTCATGAGTTTTATCGAAAAAGTAAGTGTGAGCAGGGTGAAAATTAACCACCCTGTCCAAACACGAAGGCCCTTGAAGCACACAATCCAATTTTTATTATCATTTGCTCATTAACACCAGACCATTTCAAGTTTGTTAAATGTGACTTTTATGGAGGCAGAGGGCACTAAATGTCTGCAATGAGACCTCAGCTCTGATTAAAACTACTTCTGCTTGTTCTGTTGTCAGCAACAACCAGAAAGAGAGAGAGAGAAAAAATAACGAGAAATACATTTTCTAGTTCCGGCGCAACTGAGTTGATTCTTATTGGAATAACTGCGATTTAAAATTCATTTGGTTTCAGGTGTGAAATTGTGTACTTAAATCCACTGGCGGCTGAGCAAAAGTGACTAGCAATAAAACAAATTTGGATGCAGACCTTCATAGAGATAGTTGTTTCCTGTTTCAACTCACTGGTGGTGATTGATGTTGAGTTTGGCCATTGTGTGCACCTGACTATTTATTATTTTGTTCAACTGAACTATATTTATGGATTATTTAATTGAGAGGTAATTATTATTGTTTTCAGAAAACCTTGGGAAAAGCCATGTGTTAAATGCAGTTTTTCTAGAAAAAGTATGTGTTGCACAGAAATTATAACTAAACGGTAAATATCAGCTGGATTGTGAAAAGGCAGTCTAACCTATATCAAAGACTATTTGAAAATGGTTAATAATAAAAAATACAAAATGTCATGCCACCTTAATCAGCACAGTTTAATTAGGCCTTTATAAGATATTAATGAGGTTTACTTATCTTTGAAAATATGCTGTCTATCGAAGTCATGAATGGATTACTTTGATTTCTGAGCCTGAGCCCTGTCAGGATAATCTATGTATAAACAAGAACAAGGCTGAAAGATCAAACCTCAGATCAAATCCAGATGGAGCTAGATGTCATGCTTAAAGATTAACACGGCCACTTTTCCAGTCAGTCAGCATCTCTTATCTTTCTGCCCTTTCGTTTCCATGCCAGCCCCTACCTCTTTTTCATCAGCTTTTCAGGCCTAATAGTGCCCATTTCCTTTGCCTGCAATACTGCCAGAACACCGTGGCACAACAGTCACGATCAGTTGTTCTTGAAATTGACTTTGTTTTAGAAGATGTCGTTTAAAGTGATCATCCAGCCAGTCGGTGTGGAACATTTGAAAAAGGACAGGGGCAACACTGCTGCAAGGAGCTGATTACAGGCAAGTAAACTGTGTGGCAAGTCAGCCCTGAAATAAGCCCTTGTTCTCCTCCTAGCTAACCCAGCCCCTATAGTTACCCTATGACTATATTTATTATGCCATTAATTACGTTTCTTGGTGACAGACAAATAGCCTACTCTTTACATTTTTTAAATCTTTTATTTTATGTATGGTTTTCAGTTATAACACTTGCATAATGTATAGATTTGCATAACTGAATTTTGTTTTACTACACTCAGCTGAAAGCCCATCTGTTATACAAGTGGCAAATTGCATACGTACTCTGTGCCTTAGGTGTTGCTTGATTCTTCTGAAATGTTGGAGTGATGGGTTGTTTCAGTTTCAGCTGGAAAAAGAAAGAGTGTGGCAGAGAAATTACAAAAAATTATTATTACATTAGTAATAACCGTCTTGGACAGTGGTTCTCAAACTTTTTACATCATTCCCCACATGGCACGAAGAAATATTTTCAGCCCCATCTAAACAAAACAATGACAGAAAAGCCTAGCAGCAACTTTATTTAGATAATAAACTCATTCCCAATGAATCCTTCAGTATTTTTTGTTTTAAACCAACAACTTTCATTTCAAACAACAATTTGTAACTTTTGTCATTAGACTGCTTCATTAGTTTGCACCACTTCTGCAAAAATGGAACAAGTTAAACAGAATGTGAAAATTGCCAACATGGAAAAATAAAGTTCAGTTTTAGTCTTATAAAAAAAGCAATCCAGAAAAGTGTGAACTTGAGATGAAAAATATATAATTTAGTGAGAGTTTAATACTATTCACTCTTAGTGGCTGCAGCGAGCCTGTTTTTAACTGCAGAGCTGTGGCGGGGCGTGGTCTGTGCTGCGGCTGCGGGGAAGCGGACGCACCTGAGCGGCATCCCCAATCACGCCTCGCCGGCTTAAAACAGAATGAACTAGGTCCTGTTGTTGTTGATGTGTGTAGGATGTACCTGAAAAGCTACAATAAAGAAGTGTACTGAAAAGTGCGAACATTGGTCAGGTCTCAAGTGACCCAGTCCTGGGTATCGGCACCACTGTAAATGACATGCATGCATGACAGACCCGACCACATGCACGCACTTTTTAGTACACTTCTTTATTGCGGCTGGCGACTTACACACGCAGCTGCAGCTTTTCAGCGGATCCGCATATTAGTAACGTAACTGCCGCAAATTTCTCTGTTCCGCCATAAAAGTGATTCCGATGCTAAACATTAGTTCCGCATGACCTTTCTGCCAGGTAACTTGCCCCCCCACCTTTAAGAACTCTGTGCCCCACCAGTGGGCCGCACCACACACTTTGAGAACCACTGGTCTAAGAGTACAGATTTTTTTTTCGGTCAGTGTTTGATACATTCAAAAGAGTGGGAAAAGGCAAAGCCCCATTTTTGAAGTGTTTTGGCTGCTAGCATCTTAGCTTTTCCAAAAGAGATGTTATGTCAGGTGGATTTTAATCTGTCTGCACTTTGATAGGGTAGTTCAGTTCAGTTTGATTTATATCACAACAGCAGTCCCCTCAAGGTACTTTATATTGTAAGGAAAAGACCCTACAATAGTAGAGAGAAAATCCCTGGTTGGGGGGCAATGGGAGGAAGATGAAAAGAAAGCCAGAGATTAATATTAACTAACAATTTAAGTGAGGTGTCACTAACAAGGAAGACCTGCTCTAAAGCACACCCACCTTTATTGTCCTTCTGGATGCTAATGGTGGCCAAAATGTTCAAAATGTGCATCATGTTATATTTAGTAAGATTTCAAACTAATAAATGACACCATAAGCTCAACGGGAATATATTTACTGGGAAGATGATCAAAGGGGGAAGCGGTCTGTTTTCCCCATAAACTTCCCAGATTTATTCTCATTAGCAAAAGATTTGCTTCCAGTGGCCATTAGAAAGGATCCATGTTTAAAGCACTTCCAAAGTTGCTTATGTTTTCAGTCAAAGAGGCTACGTCTATTTTGGTATACTGACTAAGACTTGCATGGTAAATATGATGCTATCACAGCAGCCAACTTCTAGCTAACAGGTTTTCTCAGAAAGACTGAAAAGGGAAAAGGTATAGCTAGTCAATGTCTGTCCGACAATATCAGGTTAGCTGATTCCTCTTGTTTTCAGTCTAACTATTCTATTATTCTATTATATATTCTATATCTATTTTCCTAAATAAAGCGCATCTCCCTTAAAGTTTTAAGTTTTAACCACAATCATTCAGAGCTTTTTTTTTTTAGAGTGGAAACAACTGAAAATATAAACAGCCTCATTTTGATCAGTCAGGAGTCACTAGGAATCTGTTTAATGCATCAGTTCAGTCAGATCTCTACAGCACACCAACTTATCAATTCAAAGCCATATTATCAGATCACTGATGCTCCTATTAAATTATTTCTGTACATTGACTTGCTTCTCTCTTTGGGCACAGAGCACATAGCTCCAAATGAGTCGTAAACCTTTTGAGAATGCACTGAGTTCCTGCAGAGTAAGCTGTTTTCAAAGGATGCCAGAGCGCTGCCTTCTTCCTGGGTAACAGAGACTTGACTACAAATGGCTCTCTGTGGCACTCTGTGTGTTTTACTCTACAGTGCCTGCCACAAAGCAGCGTCACTTTCATTGCAAAACACTTAGCTTCAGACTCCATGAGCATACACAACACTAACATGCAAAAGTCCCACAATTCAAAATGTTGCCAAAGCCAAATCCAAGCTAAATCTTTGCCAGTGCTTGTTGTAGAATTGTGTTACTCTAACTGGTTTCCCAGAAAGGTGCAGAGTGCAACTGCTCAAATTCTCTGCATTCTTCAGTCCTCACTAATTTAACTGCAGATAAAAGAATTTCATAAAATATTCTATTGCCAAATGTTTTTTTTTTTGTACCAGGTGTTATGTGTCTTACATGGCCGGGAGCATGGTCCAAAAATTGGTTTTGGTTGCAAGTGTCTGCAACCATCATCACTCTTCTTTGGATTGGCAGCCATCCAATTTTGACTGGAGAAAGATAACTAAGTTCGGCTTGTTCCTTTTCTGGAGCCTGCATGATATGGGCTCTCTCCCAGCTTCCTCTGCGCTCCGGAGGTGAAAAAACCCCAGTCTGGAGGAACTCCTGGCTGCCCAGCGAGCTGTCACATAGGCTTGAACTCTCACATGAAGATGAGACCCTGCTGAAAGAGGGAAAACCCGTGTGTCTCCAAGCACGTCCAGTTGGCTCTTTGTTCAGAACAGGCATGGATGTTGTTCGGTCATTGAACCCTCGAGCCTGATTATGAGCTGGGGCTTTAAGTTTGCTCTGCATAGCCTGCAGGTGCTCTAGCCAGCTGTCCAGCTGGCCACCTTCAATGGCGCTCTGGGGCCGCGGTGCACGTGGTGGATGAGAAACAGCGGGCCCTTCTGACATCAAGCTCTCCCAGTAGGACTCATCTCCTGATCTCCTCCAACCTGGAGTCCTCCTTAGGTGGGCAGCTGGCCTACGGAGAGTCATCCCTCTGGAGCTTAGGTTACCACTCACAGCTCTCAAGTTTCAGCTCCTCAACAAAAGCCGTTTACTGTGGAGGTATTAATGAGAAACTCCCGGCTCAAGCCGACTTCTTGACAAGAGTCATCCTAGAAATGCACTGCAAGGAATCAGCAGTTACAGTAATGATCAAGGTCATCTTTGTCACAGTTCCTGTTTTGAGAACATATGAGAACAATGTTCAGAATTAGAGTTTCAGATATATTATTTTAGGTTATAAGACTCACAACAGTTATTATCAATTTCATTCCATGATGGTGGTGTTACTCACCAGTCAATGACGTACAGTCCTTTTTCACTTGAATCCAGTTCTTCTCACTCTTTAGTGTTTAGGAAGTAAACACTGCCTTTGTTGATATAAAGTAGGTGCTAGCGGGTACTGTCTCCACCCAAGCAGCAAGTAGCATTATAAGGGAATGTTTGGAGGACAAAAGAGTTACTGAGCACAAGGGCTCAACATCCAATACACAGAGGAAGATGGGAAGAGACAGAGGGAGAGGCGGGCCGAAAAACAAACACTTGTTGATGTGATGCCTGACGTAACAAGAGCTCCATTTAAACAAAGTTAACATTCATCTTGAAGGGATTAAACCATCTGATTTTAGGTTACAGCAAGCCAAATACAGTATTCAATATTTTAAAAGGCAAACTTCCTGACATTCAAGAGTCCTTTCAAATGATAGAACATCACTAATGAGCAGATTATCCATGTTAATCCACGACTCACTTACTGCTTTGGCAAATCCTCTTTGTTCAGTTCCCCCTGTTTCGTCTCTTCCCTGTGATCTCGTGGTTGGTGGCTGATGATGAGGCATTGCTATCCTCAAGCTTCTATCCAAGCCATGTGACTTTAGCAAGACTGTCTTAAAATGGCCCAGTGTTTCTTGGGTAAGTAACTGTGACCCACATGATCTCACGCAATGCACAAGAGAAGAATATTTACAAGTTGGGAAAACTTGCTGGGAGAAAGATTTTGCTTCAGATTTTATTCAGGGGCATCTTTAATCTTTAAACACAGATCTGCAAAGATGCAACTTCTTCCAACAACAAAAAACAGAAAAAGAAAAGAAAACTGGCACCCGCTTTGACATTTAATGAATTTCACTGTTCTCGGTGGATTACCAGTCCCTACATGGCTTTCAAAACAACTCAGTATCACTGGGTGGAATTACATTTTCCAAATGTATAAAAAAAAGACAAAGATAAGACAGAGATGTCATGTCTATCATTTGCAATGGCCTGCTTTGAGGGAACGTTTTTAAGCTGAGAAGTCGCATGTAGAATGAAAATGCAATGATTTGAAGCAATTTGCATAATTTTGTCTGCTCAGCCTGGGAGATAACACGAAAACAAATGGAAAAACTCAACTGAGTAAAAGACAGAATTTGACCAGATAGACGAAAGGTAACTTTTTTCATAGGCGAAGAAGTCTGAAAGCGGCAGCCCCCTCTGCTGGCACGACTTTAATATGACAACCTGAAGAGGAGGGAGAAAGCAAAGGGGATGGAGAAAAGTGTTTGTGGGATAGTGAACCGTGGGAGGGTCACCATAAGTTGGGAGACTTGTGCATCTAAGAGTAGGATGCATCAGTTGTGCAGAAAAGATAAATAAAGCTGAGCAGATTCGAGCGTGTGAAGCAGACGCATCACTTCTGTATCATCTGTTTAGCACCCTCAGCTTTAACCTCCTAGGACCTGGCGTCCACATATGGGGACGTCACATTTTGGGTTATTTACACCAAAATACTGAATTTTGCTCTACAAGGGCCTGGTATCCACTTATGAGGACATTATACTGCTACTGTTCTATCACAATTTTAAATGAATATCCTCATATGTGGCTCTTATTTTTTATTAATAACAAAAATAAGGTAAAAATAAATAAATAAATCTGGTAATTCTTTGTTTTTACATTCATCGGGCCCCAATGTGACCAAATATCAAAGAGAAATTAAAAATGCATGCAGTGGAAGAGTTCGGGTCGTAGGAGGTTAAGAGGCCACTTCTATTGCTTAATTCGGCGCATTGCTACTCAGAAATCTCACGGTCGCCTTTAGCATTAAGCGCAAACAAGGAAGGAAACCAACGCTGACCGCATGTATTTTAAACCTGCGGTCGAGTCAATCAGATGAATATAGTGTGTGTATTTGTGAACGTGTTTTACCTCAACACCATGCACTCTAAGGTCAAAATAAAAATAAAAAAGTCTCCCAATGCTACAGTCAACTATTAAACGTTAGGACTGAAGCATGTTTAATTTGTGCGTTTATTCTATTATTTTCAGTGACTCTCTAAAGCACATGAAGCACTTATTTAAACCTGACACAAATGGATATTACTATCACTATTAGTGATATTATTATTAAGTTTAGTCTTCTGTAGTTATCATCGCATTTATTAATTCAGTCCCCTGTTGGTAAAGTTGATTTTCTTATAACATTTGCATATAGTAGTCTTCAGATGGCTTTTTATAATGTTGCATTATACAATTAGCAATTTTTTTATATTAACATAAACGTTGTAGCCACGTAATGTGGATATTGAAACAAAATAACAAAAAATAAATTAACATCAACCTTGAATTATAACTACTTTATGATATAATAATACCTCCCTTGCAGATTAACCTGCAATCATCTAATCATTCATGCAGCTCAGTAGTCATGTAGCAGCGTCCGTCACAGCACGACCAGCGCCGCGAGTTTCGCAGGACGCCTGCAGGGTGAAAAAGTTGTGTTCCCTTCCTCCCCCTTGCGGAGCGTCCTGTCACTGGTGGAAAATGGCTGCTCGGAGTAACTCCCCAAAGCTCAGAGAAAACTGAAAAAAAAAGAAGTCTACATTAATAACAAGAGGTCACGTCTGGACCTTTTTTAACAGGCAGAGCGACAACTCGAGGAAGCCTCGACACTGAGAATGTCTCGCTGGGTGCCCACTAAAAAGGAAAAGTATGGAGTTGGTACGTAAGAAAACTTGCATGCTCCATCGCTAGCTCGCCCTAGCTCTCTGTTCTCAGATTGAACAAGTTAGGGAAGATTTGTGATTAGAAAGCGAACGGCTGAGTTTTTCCCATCCGTGGGGCTGTACGCAGGATCTCGTGGTCAAATTTGCCAAAAGCTAGTGGAATGCAAATATTACGAGTGGGGAATGTGCCAGCTGGTTTGCATGAAATGCAAAACAAGGATTGTCTGTCTTTTGTGAGGAAGAGGACTGTGTGTGTGTGTGTGTGTGCGCGCGTGTGTGTGGATTGGGAATTGTTAGAGGCGCGCCTAGTACGGCGGTGTTTCCTGTGTTATGGGGCCTCCGCTACAAACTAACTAGCTAGTTCCAGGCTACGCTGGACTTGTAACTGTGAAGTTTGATGCTTGCTTTTGTGTTTTCGTCTTCTGTACCAGGGAAAGCCTTCGCTGTTAGTTGCTTATTGTCATCTCATCTAAGAGTTTGAAACCTGGCTGAAGAGCATTGTGCCGTTTAGCTTCCACCATCTCCTTTAGGGGGGGATTTACTCAACAGTATCGAACCTCGTCGCAAAAAGTAACTGTAACTATGAATGATATGCAGAAAAACTTAGCTTTAAAGGGAAACTGCTACAAGGGCTGCGTTTGCTATGTTTTCCTGTAGGAAAAAGGCTTGATCAGATACATCCAGGAGATGTTAGAATTATATTACTGATATGTTTTTTGTCTTTGTTTACCAGGTTTACCATGCTTTAGGCACTAATATGCAGCCTTTAAAAATGACACTAATGGCACAAACCACATCTTTCCACATGTTTACTTTTTGGCTTTAGATACATTTGAATAATACCTATCCAGGTGTGCAATTTAAAAAAAGAAGTGCTTTGAAATTTCTTTGGTAATTCCACTTGACTGTGGGATGGAACAGGGAACAATAAAAATAAAAAAACCACCATGAGGAAGTTGAGGTAAGATGAAATCTGTAATGCACAGAATATAAGAAAAGAGTTGCATGACTTGTTGCGTTTTGATGGATTAAAGTTGCTCATTGTGCCACAGAACAGATTTTTTCTTTAGAAATCTTTCATTTTAGCCTTTATTTGTAAGGACAGTGGAGAGAAGATGGGGAAGCTGGAAGAAAACCAGGGGGAAGTTGCGTTGTAAATGTCCTTGGGGGCGATTTTGAACCCGGGCCTTGCATTTCGGCTGCCTGGGCTTGCCCAGTGAGCCAAACCAGTGCCCCAGTTTGTTATTTTTAATGTCCCACAACATACTGAGTTACTTTTGGCTATGTCCATTAGTGGGACTGAGGGCTTGCAGCTGTATGAGGGTTACTGAAGCTGACTGATGGATGAGTTCAGCCAGTTACGTGAAAGCACTGTTTTTTGGTCCGTTTGAAGTGTGACAAGTTTACAGTTCTGATGCTAATGCTTGTCTGTTTAGTCACAAATATGCAACGGTTCTTGAAAGTTGAGATTCTTCAAAAGCCATGGAGAAAATTCTCTCAGGGTTCAGTGAATGCAAGAGTGGATGAGTCATTAGTAAAAAGAGAAGCAGCTGCCACCTCACTGCTGCACAGTATTGGTTGGGTGCACAGCCATTGCACTTTTAATACTTTATGTGTTGACCAAGTAGCACTAATGAGCAGTCGGTGAGACACCTTATGCTAGCAGCGCTCACTGAGGACCTATTTCTGTTTCAGCAAAACTTTTTTTTCTCTCACACCATTTACTACTCTCATAATGGTCTCACTGCTTTGTTTGTGTATGTGGGAAAAGTGTCTCCTTTTGTCTTCCCACAACAGCATTAATAATGAATGGCACTGTCTTCTTGCATAGAGCATAGCAGTGATTACGCATGTTTTTGTCCTCATACTGGTGGATTCACGTTACAGTATTTATGCAAGCAAGTCTTTGTATAAAGCCATGTTAGATTTGTGTCAATAATAACCAGAAACAAAATAAATCTTTGTTTTTCTCATTTGTTTTTGTTTTTCTGTGTCATATTGCATAGCTTTCTGCTCATCGTTATGCTTCACTGCGTGGAAAGCGAAGCCCTTCAAACCTGGAACAAAACCAGAGGAGCTTTTTAGTAAACCAGCCGTTTTTGTTGCATGTAAAGCTTAGTAATATATTAGTAATATATCCGTGTTGGGTAATGATAACGTGTGGGTTTCTTACATTTTATAGCAGTATGGCTGTGGTCTCAGGATCAGCTGGTCAGTTGTTTGGGCAGCACGCTCTTATTGTCTTCTTGGTAACACAATAACAAGTGTTACTTTGGTGAAGAAAAAAATGCTACATCAGTAGCTTTACAGGATTGGTCCATTGTTATTGTCAACAAAGGGGAACAGATGATTTGCGTTAGGGTTGAGGCTTATAGTGTGAACACATCTGAAGTGGCATATTTCAATGTGCTTGTTCCAAGAATAGTTTATCATGGCAATCTCCAGAGTCTGTCAGCAGCAGCAGCAGCTACACCCACACCAAACTGGATGTGAAGGTGTTTTTAAAAACTGAAAAAATGATTGTACAACAAATCTAATGCTCGGGATATTAAGACCATTAGCAGAAAGGTGAATCATTCTTCATGACTATACATGAAAATGATTTATATACTGCAAACACTAACTTTTGATGTCTTTTTATCATTTAGATAAAGTGGACTCTTTATAGGTAACATTGTTAAGACATTACATTACAGAAAATTCAAAAGTGAGTCTTTAAAATGTTAATTTACCAAGATAAAGTTAGACTACGCCTTTATGTGGTTCGAATTATACAGCTGATCTCTGTTAATAAGGTGAATGTTTGCTTGCAGAGGTTCCAGGTTACTGTCTGAGGGCACTAACATGTCCTCCTAAAAGGATTGTGCACTTAAGAGTTCCTGCTAAACATATGTAACTAATATAGTGAGCAGGGAGCAGCTTTGTAAGCCATAATGTATGTTTATGACTGAGTGCCTTCACTTCCTGTGATTTCTTTCTTTTGAGTATTCACATTGTACTAACCTGCCAAACAAAACTTTGATTTCTCGTCACCTGACCTTCAGTTGACTAATGGACCCATCTGGAAATAAAAAAGGGAGGTGTGGCTCAATTTCCTGTGGCAAGGTTAGTGGCCTCAGAGTGAAGGAGTTTATCCTTTTAAGTTTTATTCTTTGACTCCATTGCATCCATCTCAGCATGCAGCAGAGCAACCTCATCTTCAGCTGTGCTTCAACCTGTGTTCAGAGCAGTTTCTGCTCTCATCTCTGCTACAGTTACCATAATTCTACCTTAATTCTACCATAATTCTCTGATCTCATGGTAATAAATGCCACCACCCATCTCTGCACCTTCTCTTTTGCCTTGTGCTCTTGCTAGAGGTCATTATCGCAAAGAACAGTGACGAAAAAAAGCTTTTCTATGAAAGAATTAGGTGTCAGAAGCTTCAGTAATGCTGTGCAAATCGCATCTTGCTAAGCAGAAGTCGTAACCTCACATATTGTAAAATATAACATTTTACAATAGTGCAAACATAGTGCATCCTTGGAAACACTAGGGATGATATACATATACATATACAGATGACCCCCATGCTGCAATAATGTTGACATTCTGGCTTTGGGGAGGCCAATCCATCACTGCCAGTGTGCACGTTGTGTTTTTTCTATCCAGGCATGCTTTTCCTGCATTAGCAGGAAGTTGAAGAATGAAAAATGAAGCTATAGTGGATCAAAATCTGATAGCGTTCATAATCAAACGGATTCTATGAAAAGGACAAAACCACCAGTGTTTTCTTATTCTCTCCTCGTCCAGTTTCCTCAGATGTTTTAAGGACACTCCACACAACGTAGACCAGGGGTGCCCAATCCCGGTCCTCGAGAGCTACCGTCCTGCAGCTTTTAGATGCATCCTTGTTCCCACACACCCGAATCAAATGAATGGCTTGTTATCAGGCCTTTGCCAAACATGATGGCATGCTGAAGAGGTAATCAAACCATTTGATTCAGCTGTGTTGGAGTAGGGATGCATCTAAAAGCTGCAGGATAGTAGCTCTCGAGGACTGGGATTGGGCAGCCCTGACGTAGACTAATAGCTCTTGGGGAATACCTGCCTGTCATAATGTATTATCTTCAACATTGTTCATAGATTCAACCGAAAAAAACTGGAGCAAATTATGTGTTGCTTTTGACAAATTGCCTAAAGATACTGTTTAAGATTGGTTCTTTTGTCTGTTATGTGCAGACACAACACTGGTTCATCCCTTGAATTAGGTTTTTTTATGCTTGAATGATTCACAGGTCATTGTTAAGCGGTTTAAAGACAAAAAAGAAAGAAAGAAATCCTCTGACAACGGTCAGATGTAAGGACTGGACTGAAAGTGTGTTAAAAAGCAGCTAATGTCCAAAGAAAAACCTTGTTGCTCAAGACCACTTAAAAATGAAAAGTCTAAAAAAAAAATGACCAGAGGCTCAAGGCTATTGCAGAGTATAACTGTGTTTCTAGTCTTAAATCTTTTCTCCACTTGTATATGGACATAATTTGGGGCAAAACTCCTTTTTGATTGGGCCTGGTTGTATTGTGTGTAAGCACCTTGGCTTTATGTTAATAACGCCTCTAGAATTCCCCCTGTCTCACTACAGGCAGCAGAGTACATAGCTTTTTCTGTTTCTTGTAAAGATAACGATTGCCCGAGGCATTAGATTAACTTCCTTCTTTAAACAGTGTTTTCAGCTTCAGCGGCATTTGCAGAATGCTGCAAACTTGCCTAGACGTCACTCAGCTGATCTCGATTAGACTAGTTTTGTGTTTTGTTTTGGGGGTTTTTTATGATGGAGTGAAATAAAAAGAAGTAGTAGAGTTACGTTTTGACCCATGCTCATACTTAAAAGAGGAGAAAGGTCAATCACTTACATTTATATCTCATTTGACCCTGAGCTAATTTTCAGTACACAGTGCTTTTCTTGTCAAATGCCAACCAGCCCGGCATAAATTAAAGGGATGAGGAGTTCTGAAGCCTAGTTATTCTGGTGGCATCTCGAAAATGATTTAACATGGCCCTAGGGAAAGGTTGTTTAGCTGTCTCCCATTTCTGTGATGAATTAACCGGAAATACTTTTTGATGCTAATTTCAAGGGTTGTCTCATTAATTCTGTTTCATCGTGGATGTTTCTGTTCCTTAAGAGAGACTTCAGAGGGTTGCGGTTCTAGAAAGTTAACCAGGGAACACTGTGGAGGACTATTTACTGGATTCACACATCACTTTTGAGAATTCAGCACAAATGGTGTATGAAAGCATGCGCTTTCCTGAGAAATGTTTTCCACGTGTTGATGCTTCTCTTTTTGTAAATTAACTCTTAATCTAACTTAAGAGCAGTTCAGAAAACGAAGCAGAAACAAATGCATGTGAACTGCAATTACTCAGCTGTAGGTTTGGTGGAAAAGGAAGTGCTGATTCCTGCAGGTTAGATTGCACGCTTACAGAAAAGGACAAGTGGACACATCAGCCGCCGAGTTCTAAATTTAAGCTCTGGTGGGGGGTATGACTGGTATAGCTGAACTGTTTCGTGGAAGATTGACAGCCTTAGATTGCTTTTATTTAGAATAGGTTAGTGACAAGTGACACGCTTGTGGCAGAAAATAGAGATGCAGTCGTTGTGTACGAATTGTCATGCAAGCAGTAGGACAAATATGGCCTCAATTAAAGGCTAGTTTGGGTTGCTTCATGAATAGCTACCATATGTTTTAAAATTCACTTCTCATATTTTACTCTGCTTGCGTAGCCCTCGTTGCAGCTATTTGGTGTGAAATATATATAAAAAAATCCTCCTGTTTTTAGCCGTTGCAGTCATTTACATTCCATTTAAGAAACGTCGTTCTCACCTTTTCTAAAGAGGAAAGTTCTTTGTGGTAAACCATCTATACATTGAACCGTAGAAGTTCATTTGGCAGTGTGATGCCTTCTTTATGTCTTACCTATCCATTTGGCAGCATGACCAATGTGTCTGCGTGTGTGTGTTGGGTTGTATGCTAACAAGTGTTTTTTTTTGTTTTGTTTTTTATTTGTGCTGACTCTGAGGAGTGTGCAACTCTCTCTCTCGAGCAGTCACCTGGAGACTGAATACTAAGCTAACACCATTAATTCCAATTTTATGAGTTTGTGCATCGTGCTTTCGGATTATTTGTTTTCGTCTGCATGCGGAATGCAGAATACAGCCTCCACCTGGGACTTCATCCTGCTGAAGTTTTTCTCCCCATTTAATACAGCTGTACTGCATTTATTGAGCTGCCCTACAGATCTGTAAACAGAACATCTTCCTCTTTCTGCGAGCCAGCTCTGCCTGGATGTCCGCAAAGCTTGAGGCTGCCAGTTAGATCACACTGATGATTCATATCTGGTTTAGGTAAAGCGTTTCTCCCAGTAGGTTTCTGTTATTTGGCTTTTTGTAGTATGCGAAGCTTTTTGACCCCTCCCCCCCCCCCCCAAAAAGAAGGTGTATTGTTCATTGACTCTATATTTCCTTAGTATTAATTAGATGATGTTACATAGCCAAATCTTTGCCCATCATCCTCTTGGTTTCTCATTGGAGGTCAGTATGACTTTGCTATTGTTCATTCTGAAAGGGAATTATATATTAACTATGGCTCATGCTGCCTGGTGAGGCAGTTCTAATAGTACAGCCCCCAGTGGCTTGCTGTGAGATGGTGGATAAGACAAATGACAGCTGGCCTATTCAATCAGTGCATAGCTAAGTGGTTCCACGCTATTCCATCTTGGCTCACCAGCGAGACAAAGCTAGAGCGCTTCGACGTCTTGTTTTAAGTGTTGCTGTCTTTGGGACGGCCCAGTTGAGCGGAGGAGAAAAAGTGTGGTTGGGTAACGTTAACCTTGGATTTACACACATCTGAATTTTTTCAAATTAAAAACGTTTTTCAACTTCTATTTGTACTGATTAACACGTTTGAACTTTCCTGCAAGTCTTGGAGTTCCTGTGGTGAAAATGAAACGAGTGTATGACTGTGATGAGTCAGAAATCATCAGCATCCTGTCATATTGCCATTTGCCAGTGTGGTTCAAACTGTATTGACTTGTACTGGAACCTCTGGAGAAAACAGATGCTCACAAATCATCACGATGCCTGTTACATATACCTGTTTGTCAAATGTTACTTTGTTATCCAAGGACGCAAAGACGTCTAGCTTAGAGCTGTAGTCATCGGAAAGTGTTTCATAAACATTGGTAGATATGTCCGTTTTCAGTAAGATAAAAACAAACTTCCTTTAGCTAAATGTATGAACACACCCATGGTTGCTGAAAATTTTGAATGCCATTGGTGATAGGAAAGTTAAATTTGTGGAACATCACATTTAAATGGCCTATCTGTATTTGTATCTATGTAAACACTTAGGAAAATTGCGTTCCTTTCACATATGGGTGCCCTGGTCACATTTCCTCAAAAGTTACTCCTGTGTTAGAGTTTCAGTGAGGCTTCACACAGACTTCCCTGTGCATTTACATCACCTTTTTTCCGTAGTGTCTTGTCTGCACAGGCACTAGTGCATTCCACTGGTAATACAGCAACTACACGTGTCCTTCAGACAGGCTCCATGTTCACGGTCTCCACAAGTGATTATAATCCTGGATTAACTAAGTCTAACTAACATTTAAGTGTCAAAGAGTTTGAATAACTTTTCATGCATGTCAGAGAGTGCAAAAGACATTAAGTTGCTGGAAGAGCATAATCACTGATCATCTTTCATTTAGCTTATGTTTTTTTTGGTTTCAAACAATTGTCATATTGTTTCCTGCCCTCCTTTTAACTGTTTCTTTTTCTTATTCTGTCTTATGCTATTGCTCTGACCGACTGTGAAGCACTTTGGTCAACTTTGTTGTATTATTGTGTGCTATAGAAATTGATTGATTTGATTTGATTTTTGCCCTACTGTTGTAGTATAAATTAAATGTGTATAAAATACTACTTTAGGGTGAAGATGAAGGCAGAGTCTCTGACAAGTCACATGCTTCATTAATGACTGTAAAGTGGATTTTGGCTAAATGAGCCTGAAAAGGACTTTCATGCTCTTTGTTGAAGTTCATTATGTATCAGTGCATCATCATACAGCTCACAAGCTTGTCAAAAGACAGTCTTGTTGGGTTAATTGGTGATGGTCAGTTGGGTGTAGGTGTGGGTATAGAAGTGTGTGGTTATGTCCCTGTGCTGGATTGGTGACCTGTCCAGGATTTTTTCCTGGTTCTTGCCCCATAACAGCTGGGACATGCTCCCGCAGCCCTAGGATGTATAATCTGTTAAGAAAATGGATAAACTTTAGATAGGCTAGTTTTCTTCTTTAAGCTACAGTTTACTAAATCTCATTGTTTATAGATGGTTTCCTATAATTGCATATAGGATGTAGCCTCTCTTTTTGTCTAAGTCACTATCATAATATAGTGACTGTGGTAGTAAAACTCTGACGGCATGCATTGCATGTAACAAATTTCCATGGTTCATGTTTTTGCGTGATTACTTGTTCCGTGTATTTCGTGGTTATGACCCAATTAAAGCCACAAGGATCATTAAAGGAGAAGTGACCTATGCCTAAGCTTTAACATACCGATTAAGCCAGAATAGTGAAGTATTCGATGTCTGAAAATGGTTTATGGTTCCACTCTGCCTTGACTTTATGGCAGCCGTTCAGAGGCAGTGAAGACGTGCAAACGCTCGCTGCTGAACATGTCTGGATTCATCCTTTGGCTTGGGTACATAAACAGGTTCTCCACCACGCTTAGGATTGATTGTGGACACGCCAAGCAGCATGTGCATTGTCTGAAAGGAGTCCTGCTGTGCTGCTTTGGCTAGCTTGACAGATGGTTAATGGTGTGTAACACATCTGTTTGAAACAAAGGTTACTGATGTGGACATTTGTTATTACATCATTTAAATTCACTTGGCTAAAATTAATATAGAACATAATGTATAAAGCATTTATTTGCCTCAGTTATTAACTTTATAAGAAATCAATTCAAAGGATTGTCAGGGATTTCCACAAGGATATTGAGTAACCAGCTAATGGGAAATATTTTGACTGTAAATGCTTTGGCAGGTCATTTTAATACCACTATTTAGTTTGAGTTTCTTAATAGATATTAATATTTAAAATGGCATTTTCTTAAGACTAATCAGTTTTTCATTGATTTTCATTCAATCCTATTATTCATGTTTTATTTTACATATTGAAACCTTTATTTTTTTTCTTGATGAACTTAAATGAACTTTAAATATTTTCAGAAATGAAATATTTGGAATATATATGATATATAATATACATATGTATACTTATTTCAGTGCTATTTTTAAATGTGTTCCTTATTTATTACTCTTGTCTTACACAGAACCTTTGTTTAATGATTATTCACATTTAATAATCCATCAGCAAGAGTGGCTGACATTAACAAGATCAACAATAATTAGCACATAGGTGGACCGGCATGGCTTTGCATACTCTAGGTCCTATTCAGAGCCTACATGGAGCTTTTCAGAACATTGTGGACATGTTAGCTGGGGACTGTCATCAGGTGGCATCGCAAAAACATGCTGAGCAACCAGTCTGTGGGCTACTTAGTTAGACTTTTAGCTTAGCCTGTGCTGTGGACAAGATAGAAGCCTTAACATACAATGAGCATCTTTTTAATAAAGTGAAACAGTGTTAAAACACTGAAAACCATTGCCGTCTTTCTTATGCCGCTTTTTTGATCATTGACTCAGGATATACGAACTGCTTACATATACGTCTGTCTAGCTGTATCCTCAAAGTTCTTCATTTGGTTAATCAAATACTTACAGAAATGGATGCAAATGCAGTACAATCAATTTCACATCACTTTGTTCTAGTATTTATTTTTTTTATTGTCATTGTCAAGAACAATGAAATTGCGTTTGGGGCTTCCATACAACCCAAAAAAAGAGAAGAAAATAATAAATACCCCTTAAAACCCAAGTGTACATATTTAACCCAGTGTGACTCCAATGCAATAAGACAATCCTTAGCAATAATGTTCGTAGAAATTCAGACCGCAAAGATGGTTGACAGCTCACTTTACTCGGGGTGTTAGAGCTCTGTTATTGTGTAAATAAAGCACAACCTTAGAGTAAAAATTGTAATAATGCAGTATGATAGAGCACGTGTACTATTTTAGCTGACATCCACATTTGAGCATTTGATTTTATTGTGTTGTAAATATGTAATTTTGATAAAGAGCGAGAGATCTTTAGGGGTTTAATCAGTGCCAGGAGAAGGACTTTAAATTGTGAAATTCAGGTGAATGATGCGATGGCCAAATGACACTTTGATTCATTCGTCTTGTTTCATTTTTTAAACAAAAGGAGACAGAGTTGTCAGGTACAGCAGTGAGACAACTTCATCTAACTCCCTAAAGGTTGATCACAGAGTAGAGCTGCCACTCACTGAAATCTCAAACTGCCTCCAGGGCCCGCCAGCATCTGAGCTGCGAGGTTCTGGCTTTATCAAGTATTTAGCCAGACACACACACACACGGGTGCACACATGCACACACACAAAAGACCATTTCATCAAATGCCAGCCATACAGAAAGGCTCTTTTGCTGCAAACCCCAGCCCGTTTGCAACCACAATCAATGCCTGACACCTCCATTAGAAGCCTGCAAAACCACCCGCGGGACGTTTTAAAGGTGACAAATGCAACATTAATATGAACTGCAGCTGACATTAATGCTAACATTTTTTATAACCACGATAGCATCGGAGATGCTGAGCATTGTGATTTTCACCATGAATGAATCCCAGCGTCTGGGATTACAAGTCTCAAAGCCAATACACTGTAATCACTCGAAGACTTCACTCTGAGGAAGTTATTTAGGTAAGATAAATATGTTAAGTGGAGAATGTGCTTTAGCTTATGAGACTTGAACAGCTTGTATGTTGTATGTGGTTAACTTAGAAGCTTAAGATAAACACTGTCTTTTGAGATGCAGGCAAGTGAGTTCTCTCAGGGAGCTGATCCTTTTAGCCCATGCTTGACCCTCTGAAACAGACAGGTCATTCAGTGTCAGCTCACCCACTGGTAGGCTGGCACATCCTCGGCTCAACTGCGAGCTCTACATTCTGGCAGGATAAAGCCTGGGCTAGAGTGGTCAGATGTTAAGAATACTCAACACAAACTGAGCTGACAGTCTTGCATTTACTTCGAGTTCTTTCCTCTACTTTTTATTCCCAGACATTAAACCTTGTTTTCACAAAACAATTGTGCTGCTTATTCTCGAGTTTGCTTGAAAGAAACGCTAATCTAATAAAATTGCTAGATTTTAAATGCGGCTGAGTGTATTTGAAGTAAAACCTTAGACGCAGATGTTAGTAGCTCGTAACCAAAGTGACAAAAAACATTAATGGTGAGCCTTAGTGAGGTTGACTGCCTTATTTGTAATGGTTTTCTAATAGTTGTGGTTTTATTACATATTCCCACTGTGATTATTAGTATAGGGAGGTGATTTTACTCAAAACAAAGACCACCTCGTTTAACATGATAGGCAATAACTTTAATGAATGGTGATGTAAAACGGATTTGGCAATAATTGATAAGAACTACATTGATTGCACAGACAGGGAGCATCGTCTACTTTGGGAAACACCAGTTGCAGCAGTCTATTGTGCACTGAGCTTTTCATGCTGTCTTATGAGTTGAACGTGGTTACGAGTTGGTCCAGAGTCTATACAGAGCTTTGCAGACTGGAGCAAGAAACGGGTCAATGGGCTTCTCTTGCTTGGTTCCTCAGCCAACTGCAGCACTTTGTGTGTTAAACTTTGTTCATCTTCAAAGTACTGAAGTCAGATGAGAGTTAAAAACAATGAAAGTATCCAGCGCAGCCACTGTCTGTACTTTTCGTGTGGTTTTATCTTTCTTTATTCCTACGTCTCCCTGTTCTTGTTCATGGCCACTTTTCAGCCAGCTTTTGACGTGCGAGTATGTTGAGCCATGTGCAGCAAAACCCAATAAACCTTTCATCACAGAGTTTCAGATCTTTTATATTGTCTAGTTTTTATATGTTTACCTTTATTTTTTGATGATAGACTGCATCCACCTCTGCTGCATGGTGGATACCAGTGGTATACAAGTTAGAGAGGAGTTCTGTCATTCTTCAAAGACAGTTTTTTTTTTTTCAGCTGTCCTTTACTGAACTAAGGGAGTTGTCTGGTTTTAGGACTGTGCTTTGCTGGAATATTCCTCTTCTGTCAGGCTCCCGGAGACTGGGCATTATTATGTCAGCTAGTATATTTATCCAACATCCATAGTGCTCTTACCTTTTGCACTCAGCCAGCCCAGTATCATCACATTTCTACCTCTGTGCTTTGTTAGGACCATTCATCGGCTGTGGCAGCCCACGCTAGGTTCAAACCAACTCCATCTGAGCAGAAAAATTCTATCTTTATCTCATCTGACCAAAGAAAGTGCGTCATTGGGCTTCTTTTCATTGTCTTTATGAAAGCTTAATAGTGCCATTTTGTAGCAAAGAACAACCAACCAGTTTATTTCCTCAGCAGCCATCCAAAAAGCTGCTGTTATGTAATGCCCCCCACACTGTCTGAGCTATCATCGAAACTCTCATTGATAACATTTCTGTTAATAACCCTTTTGCAGAGTCTTGTTTTTCGGAGCTGGATTATACAAGTAGCGCATTGTTCATGCTGTAAGGATAATAGGAGCCACTGCTGCTCTCACTAGTGGGGCTAGCGTTTGTTCTCTGCCTCTTGCTAATTGTGAAAAGGTTTCAGTGTTGAATAGGCTGAGTGCTTCACTATAGCTGCAGATGCTCCTCCTGTCTGGCTGACGAGGCAGCGGGGGGGGTGGAAGCAACCAAGGTGGATCTGGAGAAGTTTTTCTTCTGGAGCTAACGCCACGTTCCAGACACCTGGGAGTGGCATCACCTGCGAGTTGGAATGTTCTGGAAGTAAATTTGGAGAATGGTTCTTAGCAAGGTAGAGCCATTCAGGTATCCCTAGCAGAACAGAGCAGTGCTTCTTTTTTGGTGCTTAAAAACACTGCTGCAGCACTTTAATACATAGCTTGGTCAGCGCTTTCTCAGCGGCTTATTTTACGACTCACAAATGTACAACAGCGGCAGGACAGAGTAAAAGTTTTTGCAGTTTTACTGCTCTTTACGTTCAGTCAACTTGGGATACTTTGGGCAGCTTCAACTATCTGATTGGGAAATCCAACTGGAGGTAGTGTTCCACAGAAAACCTCTGGCTGGGAACTCGGATATTCAGGCTACTGACTTTTTCAGAAATACAGAAATACACTATAATTGATGTGATTCTTCTTATTCTAAGTGCAATCAGAACCTGTCGTCAGTCACACAGAAGGACAACAGGATTTTAAGTGTTAAGTTTTAGTGACAAAAACGACAACTCGAGTGTCAAATCCATCACACTGAGTAATTGTAAAATGTGTGAACACTCAAAATGTTGTATTTTATCTCTACTTTATACAGTGTGTGGACCAAAAAAATAACAGCCACGCTTCTGCAAGCTTTTTGGAGTGATGTTATAAATACCTCCCCTACTCATGAAACCAACCATGCTTAGTCATTTGTGAAGCCATCACCTTTGAACATCCATGTAACTAGTGAGATAGTGAAAGTGGATAAAACAGGGTTTTGAAAATGTGGCAACAGAACAAACTATTTTAAATACGCAATGCATAGTACAAGAATTTGTGTTCGGATTTTGCTTCAATTGCTCCCTTTTTATAATTTAAATAACGTAGTAGCATAGCTGTTCATAATTTCATAATTAATGATGATCTTTTTTAAAACAAAGCTTTAGACGTCCTGTTATAGCGTATCCACATATACAGTACATCAAATAGCTTTACAAATAATCTGGAGCATTTTAGTCAACACTTTTGAATTTGGAAAGTAGGTTTACTTTGTTCAGCACTGGTTGTTTAATAATAATAATAATAATAATAAACTTGTACACTGTGTCTGCTCATTTAGAAAGTATTGCAACCACAGAGCAGAGTGGTCTGCTGGGTGACTAAACCCGATCCTTGGGTGGAGCTGGTGGTTCTGTGGATTATGCTGGAAGTTAATTGCGCTCATCTTTTCCAGCAATTTGGCAGATGGAATTTTCGGAAGCGCGCATGAACTAAAGTACAGCATTTCTACTTTCTACAGCTGAATGTAGCACTGCAGTTTCTGCTCATTCACCAGTCACCTCTTGAATATTCCTCCTCTGCAGGAATGCTTTTTGTACGAGTAGTTGATGTTTTGATGTTAGGAGTTAATAGCAGTTGTTTAGTGTGTTCTGATTTTCTGATTATCTATTGGAAATCCCATTGTATTGATTTTATGCTGATGTGAGCTCTGACTTCTGTTTTAGCAGAGCACAGCCTCATGCCGGTGATTATAAATAACAGTGTGAAGAACAGGTTGTAGGCATTTCCTGTTGCGTGTCACGCATATTTGTGCTCTGTTTGCGGGCCCAGATGCAGCGGCTAGTATCTGGTGACGCACTGTTTCATTTTCTTGTCAGTGAGGTGAAGTCACATTTTTTGCTGCCAAAGAGGTTTGAAAATAAACTTAATGATTCAGTTAGAGCGTTTTCCAAATCTTTGAAGGTAATTATACATCATCAGGATACATTTCACAAGAGATGTAACACAGGGCAGGAACAATTAGCTATAGCTTGTTGTGCAAAAAACAAAACAACTTTGTGGATTGTGCCAGTTTACTTCATCTGTCTTTGCTTTAGTGTGGCTAAGTGGATGGAATAACTGCTATCCTGTGATCTCTTACAGTTGTTTAACAAGTGATTTTTGATGTTACTGTCCTTGATAAGCTGTAAAAACAACCTGTAAGTGCTTCCATTGATTATTCGTTTAAAGGCTCCTGAGGCATATGTGCAAAGGGCAGGAGGGTTTGCTTTGCAGAGGTGTTGCAAAGACCACTCTGTTGAGAAGCCCTGTGCAAGGCTTTACTCAGCGCCCTGTAATGAGCTGTGCTGTGCTCTTTCCCTGTTGTATTGGGAAGATGATTTTCAATTAAAGGAATAACTTGGCTCTACAGAGGCAGTGGATGCTGAGTTATCAGCCTGCGTTAGATTGCACCCCAAGGCCTATGTTGGAGCTGGGCACATGGTTGTAAGCGCTGCCAAAAGGTATTATAGCTCTTGGCATCCAAAACTGGCACAAGTGCTTTTCTCAGATTGTTCTTCCCTTCACCTTACTTCACTCTTCATGCCACACACCCGTCCACTTCCCCAGTTGTACATCGTCGCAATTTTTTACCGTGTTCTGTTTCTCCCGCTACCCCCTTTTTTAACACGGCATTGTTAATCTTCCTGTAGTCAGAAACAGCATCAGTATTTCCTTCTTGCCTACTGGAAGGGCCCTATCTATTGTGATACAGTAATATCTCAAGTGGCATTTCCTGTTGATTTCCAGAGGGAGTAAAAATGTGGCTCTAGCACGGAGAGAAAGACCCGGGCCTTTCCTGTTTCCCAGCTTAGCTGCTGTTGTATTCATTTCAGGTTAGTTACAACAGTGTTATCTTATGTTTCAAACTGCTGATAAAGCCTAATGACTGCTGTATATAATTGGGCTCAAAGAAAACAGGGTGGTTTTGTTGGTATTTCACAATCCTAAGATCACTGTCTGAATTTGCCCCTAAATTAGAACCATCAGGCTTCTGTCTGAATGCCTAAACCTCTTATTAAACCCTATTAGTGAGGGACTTGAAATTAATTATCCTGTTTTCCCTGCTTTGTATGTCACTGACAAAGCTTCTCTCTCTGTCATTTGATTGTTATAAAATGCTGTATAGTTGATTGTCTTCTTTCTCAGTGTATGCCACTGAGAGACCGAATGCATTTCACTACCTCAGCCAAATCCCACTATATTACAGTATATTTTAATAGCATACTTAAAGGTTTCTATTTCACTTCAATGAAAATTCCTCTAATTGTCTAGTGCTTGAAATATTATTAGACTCCCTTATATGATAAGGCTTTAGTTATTTGTTATAAGTCATATCTGCACAAGGTTTCCAGAGGGTTGCCAGTTTCAAACTAGCTGCACTTCTATCAGACTCAGAAATGTTTCTCTGCTGCTGTACTGCATGTGCACAATAGATTGGGCCCTTCTTCCTCACGCACAGCATAACAGCTGTGGAGAGAAACTAGCATGGCTTTAAATTACTGCAAAGGTGACACTTGTATAAAGAAACACCATATACATGAGCGCTCTCAGCATTATGACTATACTGTTAATATTCACCTTTTGACTTAATGTGCATTTATTTATACACAGACTTGGTTGAGACTAAATTTGAGTGAAGGATGTTGACCAATAGAAGTGGCCTCTCAAATTAGGACTTCCTGTTTTGTTTTGTTTTTTTTGTTTGTTCACTATTATTATACTACTCAAGATAGATATCTTTGTGTATTGGAAAGGCGGTCAGACGAAGCAGATTTTTTAAAAATAACTTTTTGATTTCCTGTTATTTCATAACATCAGTGTATTTTGTCACATATATGTTTGCTTTTGGCCTTTTTGATTCCCTTTAATGCACTCAATAGGGAGGAAATTAGAGGAAGGAATAGATTGGTAAGTCCAGGCAACAAAGGCTGAAGGCTAGATCTGAAATGGGGGGGCCTTGAAGTTTACAGTTAGCACTTTAATCTTCAGTTTGCCAGAGCAACCCCTTTCCTACTGTTTTTACAAGTTGTGGACAAAACACTCATACACCCATCAACTGAAGATATTGAGCGTAGACATTTATGAGAGATAAATACATTCAGAATTTTTGTGTTATTCTTGAAGTGAATTTAGGAATGCTAGAAGGAGGCTTTGTTTTTGCACCATGTGTATACAAGTATGTACATGTAAACACGGTTCAAATTCCTCCCACTGACTTTTCATTTTTCTCTAATTTTAAAAGTGGCAGTGACTTGCCAAGAAAAGTCAAAGATTGGGAAACTAGTAAACAGATGTAAATGAAGCAGGTTTCAAAAAACAAAACAGTCAAGGCAACGTGCTGTGAAGATGGAAATGGAAATGCTCGAGCGTATAAATAATAAATTCTTCTGGCTAAAATGTAATGAAAACTTAAATGCTATTCTGTTCACACGAAAACTGCCTTTGAGCCATTTTTACTTTTGTTATTTAGAGTTATTTGCACATTTGGTACTAGATTGAGACTCATTTGTATGCTCTAAGTCACTACTTAGAACAACCGCTTCCTTTAGTGTGCATTATTGTCAGGCTTGATGAAATCAGACGGAGGAGCTGCCGCAGAAGTCCACAGGTGTTCCAGAAATGCAGTACAAAGGCCTGGTCCTCGGCCCCTTCCCCCAGACTGGTGCTCTCCCCGTTACCTTAATAGCACATGGCAGGTCCCCGAAGAATACCTGTGATCTCTGCTGCAGCAGTGCTCGCTCCAGCCGACTGCATCTCACCACCAACTGGGCTCGTCGGGAAAACACAGCAAACACCTGCAACAGCACCTCGCTCGGATCATACTCGCCCATACTAATGACTACACAAGCTTGATCTGAAGGCATGCTTGTTTTCGGCTCCTGCCATGTCCTCCAGGACATCCTGTGTTCTGAAGATGTGTTCACAGAAACAATTTGTATGCAAGATGTTGGACACTGAACCAGTTTCTAGTTTCTAGTATTTGAAATCTTGCTCTAAACTATTACTATTACACCACCAATAAGACATGTTGATGTTTATGCAAATGAACGACGATTTTCTTTTTAAATTTGGCTGCGTTTGATGCTGAATATTATTATTTGAGGTCTGGTATGTCTCATTGTGTGCACTGAGGTGATGCTTCACAGAAACTTGAGTTGCATCAGCTTTATAAGGTCAGATGTATAATGTAGTCTGATGCTTTTAGCTAGTAAGAGCTGTGTCATTTTACATTCAGACCACTTCAGTTAGTCTGGAATGGTCATATATATATATATATATCCTTCAGAGACGGCGTGTGTTTGCGTGCATGTAAAACCCCTCTCTGCTGACTCCTCCGTCTTGCCTTGGAGACCTGTAGTGCGGCAGGAGTATAATAATCATCCTCTATTCAGTCCTGCTGCCTGGAAAAGGTTATTCTTAGCCCACTGTGTGCTTATTAAAGTGCTCTTTATTCATCCCGATTGTCATGCTCAATTTCAGTGTATATTATTGTTTTCTCACAGTCCACATTTTTTTTTTTTTTTTTTTTTGTATTGACATTTGAAATTTTGCGCAATTAGCGCAACCCTTTTCAGTTCATATTTAAAAAAACAAAACCAAAAAAAACAGTATAGTGTTAGTGGTCATGCTCCCAGTTACTGACAGGTTCTACAAGTTGAATGTATAGAAAGTCTTTTTAAAAAGATAGATGTTATCACTGGTGCTGGGGTGATCGCTGTGAACGTAAAGAGATTTGTGCCTGCCATTCTGGGCCTGGGTTAGGTTTCTCCAGGTGTTCTGGCAGCTTCCTGCATTCGAGAGATGAGCACGTTAGGTTTTTGGTGATTCTAAATTGTTGATGTATGTATGAATGCAAAGGTGCCACTGTTATTCCTGTCACTGGACAGTAGCAGCACTAACACCTTCTTTTAGTGAGAGGTACACAGTCAAAAGGAAGATGACTTAAAGGTGTGGCGCCATAAAGAGAGCTACAGTGTCCTCTTTCAGACAGTAGATGAACTGTGGCGCTGTGCCCTGGCCCAGTATGAAATCAATCATGAACTTATTATTTTAACTGTCAATTGTGTAAAGCTACTCGAGCAAAGTTCAAAAATAAAAAATACAGAGCTAGAAATGTCAATAATAGGTCCACTTTGAACATGACAGAGGTCGCATTCTTTTGTCAGAGAACACAAACTTTCAAAGAAAGGAAGTACAACCACTAGTAGGTTCAAGTGGGTTTCAAACAATGAAGTATGGAGCCCTGCCTAGTTTGTCATTGTTGCCACTCAAAACGACTCGCTGGAACGATTTGCTTCACATTCTTTGCTAATTATTTGGCTTCTCATGCTCAAAAAGGCACAGGAAGGGACTTGCCTTGAAGTTAAGTTGATTGTTGAGAGAGAGTAACATGATAACTAAAGTCTGCTAGTTGTTTAGTATTTGGTTTATCGAATCTGGATGTTATGAAGCTGAAACTTACTACAATGGAACCTGAAGGCTGTGATTTATTTCCTTTTGCACTTACTGTTTCCTGTTTGGTTGTGTTTAAGTATGAAAAACTACTATTGTAGTTTTCATTTTCTTTTACTTTACACAAACTAATGGCAGTTTAACCCTAATTATGTTACACAAATTGGATAAGTTCCTGGGTGCCTTTTTATTCTGAAGTTGCACATTGACTCCAGTGCTGTATAATCCAAGCCCTTCCAGTGCTGAGAGCTGCCTTATGCTCCACACTTGTCTTTCTCTGTTGTCTGGGACTTCCTGGCTGTCTCTCTCTGTGGGCTTACAGCCCATGGGGATTTTACTCAAAACATCAAGAGGCTCAGTCTCTTCCCACTTTTCCGTGCACTTCCTTTCCCCTCTCCTTTCAACCCCTCCTTCCTCAGCATACTGTGTTATCGTTTGAGTGTAATGGTATGTTGTGCTTCGCGTGGATTAGTGCCAGTTATTAGTGAGTCCAAAGTGTAGAATTACAATCAGTCCAAATTTTAGATGATGCTGCTTATAATTGTGTAGAGGGCGTAGACTGCTGGCTAAGTGGAGAGTTCTGTAATCTGATTCCTCACTTGTTTCCTATGATGATAACGTTCTCCGAGTTTGCACAGCCTTATGCACAACGTTATGTATGGTAATGAGCCCCGTCCAAATGATGCTACTGTTTATCCCGTTTCCAGAAAATCATTTGCATGCCACACTCTAGGGAGAATACGGTCCACTTCCCCATCCTCTTCGTCTTCTTCCTCTGATGGATTTTCTCTCCCTCACTGCTTCCTAATTGACATCAGATTACTCGAGTATGCAAATACAGGTTTATGAGTAATCAGAGCTGTCATTTAGCTGCCCCCCCCCCCCAATCCTCACGTGACAAGAAGCATTTTAGTTTCTCTGCTCAATTGCACCATCTTCTCTCATGTCAGAGTTTGATGGTCGTCACTCAGTCAGCATCTTCCCAGTGTGTTGTTTGTGTTCGTTTTACAATTGTACCTCTTGCCCAGTGACGATTTTTCCAACTCTCTAAACTCTATTAAACTTGTCTCATTGGCACTGATTATAGAGTTCTCATTTACTGATAAAATGTCATGCTTTATCTTTTTATTGGAGCGGTTCGTGTCTTGTTTCTCCCTCGGATCACCTGCTGCTCGTGCTGAATCGGCTGGCCCTCTCGCCCAGTTTTAAACAAACATACATATGCAGCAGTTGATGGCTTTACAGACGTTTCCAGCTACTCTTAATGATAGTTTAATTGAGCGCGCAGTGCATGCGGAGTGACTGGGCTACTCTGTGATGCCTGGACACAGATTAATCCCACCTCCCTTTTTGATGTTTTGTTGCTTTCTAGGCCTCTTGGTGCCTTTTGTATCTCAGTGTGGTACCATTGAATTCATTTCCTAGGGCCTTTGTTGCTCCATTGTCAGCCCATGGGTCATGTTCTGGTAGATTCAGTGGACTCGTTGGATTGTTCCGGGATGCGCAAAATGCACCGTGGATATGCACGCGTACATGCACATACACACAGGCCTGAATCAAATGGGTACACATGCGTTTTTATGCCCTCCAGATGCAGTGAGGTTCTTTACTGCATGCACTGTAACGATTAAGGCGTGCACATGCTGAACGTCTGAATTTGTCATTTTCTCTGCCACATTACCTCAGTGCTTTTCACACTTTTAGAGTATTCGTTGCTTCTCTGCAGATATTTTATTTGCCATGTGCTTTGTGACAAATGAATAGCTGAACAATATAATCACCAGCCTCAGTAACGAATATCACATCCTGACAATTAAGTGAGAAGCTGGTTTGAGTGGCAATAAAGCGGATACGCACCTCCAGCCAGCTTCGGTCCAAGACAGTGGGGTTAGAGTTCCTTCCAAAGCAGGTGGAGATCCAGCTTTGAAAGGTGTCACAGATCCAGCAGGTAGGGAAAACATGTGACAGAATAGGACAGGACAAAGGGGATTGTTATAAAATGTTCCGACTTATATTCTAGCTGACACACATTATACTGCTAATTTGAACTTTGCATAATCAAAGCTGCTTTGTAACTATGATCTGGCATAAATCACTAATTGTGTTCTTTAATGCTTTTACCTTATACAGAATTAAAAATCCCAATAATATCACAGTTATCATTAATTGCAAATTAACTGAAAATGACCTGGACTTTCCAGAAGTATTTAAATTGCTAACTGACTGTTTTTCAACATAAAAAGAGCTAAAATGCTGTGTGATAGTTTAATGAAGTACAGTGAACTCTTCAGATGGCAGGTAATTGAGAAAGGAAATGGTTGATTCACTTGCTTCACCATCGGCATGCTGGGAAGGCTCCAGTGCCTGCAGTGAGGGTCTATTTTAATTAAGCAGTCACTCACCTCTGGAAACCTTTGTTGAAGCACCTCGGTGTGCCTGCTCTCAGCAGGACATGCACACGTGCCTATAGATGCACACAAACATGTATGTCTCCTCCACAGCCCCTGTCAGTTTACTTTTTATGCAGTGTGTGTGTGTGTGTGTGTGTG